>NC_059334.1:49769552-50072052 GCF_018350155.1 Leopardus geoffroyi | reverse complement strand
GAGCCTCCTGGGTGGTGCAGGCTCGGCTCCTTACCCAGTTGTGTAGCTGGTAGCTGTGTCGGCCAGCTGGTGGTCTGTTTCCTGAGATGAATGCCTTGGCCCTGGAGGTCTGGGCTCTCCAAAGCTTGCTGTCAGGCACTCGCACTACAACCCTGCAGAGCACACAGCTTCCTTCAGCCGCTGGCCCCACTTGCCTGCCATGAGGCCATCTGGTGTCAGGGTACTTGGAGCTTATCCCTGTGGACACCCCCCCCCCCACTCCGGGGGGCTGCCCTTGGACTCCAAGATGATTTCTGGCCTTTCTAACTTGCCCTGGGACCCCCTTCCTCATGAAGGAAGGAATCTTGCCAAAGGAAAGGACAAGGCAGTGAAAAGTGAGAAATACTAGTAAGCTTTGAAAGGTAGGTTGTTAGCAGATTACACGGGGAATGCTGAGAGCCACCGCGGGCTGCGCCATCTGCGATTCTATCCCTGCTGGAGCAGAGGAGGAAGGACAGGGGCTTTTGGTAAAAACTATGGAACAAAATGGGGACACACATACTTAAGTGCTAAATAAAGACATGTGGTAACTGATAACAAGCTCTTCCTACTGATGTTGGCGGGGGCGTGCCCGAGGGCAGAACCAAGCTGGAGGGCCTTTCTCTGAGGATCTCTGTGGAGACTGTAGCACCTGCTAAGAAATTCCGCTCACCTCACCGAGTTGCCCCGAGTTGCCTCGTTAGTTGCCTCGTCAGGATGGCCGCACGAGGAGCTCCACAGACCCACTTCCCAGGGAAACAAGCAAAGCAGGTAAACACTATTTTTTAAAAACTACACCATTTAAAGTTTCTGGAAACTGTCCTAAGGGCATTCAGTCAGTGAAGAAACATTTATTCAAGAAAAGCTACTAAAACTCAGTAAGGCCAGCGAGAGTCTGGGATTTGAATCGCATCCTATTCCCTCCCTCCTCCCCTCTCCCCAGCTCAGTTTGAGGGAAGCTCTACTCTGGGAGGATGTAGCCAAGAAGACAAGGCTCCCTCTCCCCTCAGTCCCCGACCAAGTGTGTAAACTAATAAGCAGTATCTATCTTTGCCCCCAGCTCCTGACAGAGAGCTCCTAAAACCCTTGTGATTTCCTAAGTGATAAGAGCACTTTGAGCATTTTTTTTTTTCCTAATATTTGATCTTTGATCCCGGTTCCTGACACAGAGCTCCTAAATCCCTTAGAGTTTCCCGGATGATAGGAGTGTCTTTTATCCTAATGAGGCAACTCTTGGTGGGCTCTTGGATAGCTCTGGGATGGGAGCTGGTCACCAGAAAGACCAAGCCATGATTAGAAATTTGAAATTTTCAACCCCACTGCCCATCCTCCAGAGGGACTGAAGATTGAGTTAATGATAGATCATGCCTCCATGTATGGAATGAAGCCTCCATAAAATTCCCAAAGTATGGGATTCGAAGATCTGGGTTCGTGAACACACCTATATGCCAGGAGGGTGACACACCCCAACTCCACGAGGACAGGAGCTCCTGCTCTCGGGACTTTTCCAGACCTCATGTATCCCTCCATCTGACTGCTTATTCATATCCTTTATCATACCCTTTATAATAAACTGGCAAAAATAAATCAGTATTCTCCTGAGTTCTGTGAGCCACTCCAGCAAGTTATCAACCCCTAGGAGGGGGTTATAGGAACCCCAATTTATAGCCATGTAGTCGTAAGTACAGATGATAATCTGGAACTTGCCATTGGCATCTGAAGTGGAGCTGTCCTTTGGGAGAACCTAGCTAGCTCAGTCAGAAGAGCATGCAACTCTTGATCTCAGGATTGTGAGTTAAAGCCCCATACTGGGTGTAGAGGTTACTTAAATCAACAGATTAACTTGAAGTGGGGCAGTCTTGCAAGGGTGAACCCTTAGACTGTGGGATCTAACACTAACTCCAGGTAGTGTCAGAACTGAATTGAATTGTAGGACAACTGGCTAGTGTTGCAGAACTGTATCATGGGTGGGAAACACACACATCTAGTGTCAGGAGTGTTGTGAGTGTTACAGTGGTATGAGAATAAAAGAGAAACACAGGAGTGTTTTTCTTTGTTTTCAAGATTTTACTTTTAAGTGATCTCCACACCTAACGTGTGGCTCAAACTCATAATTCTGAGATCAAGAGTCTCATGCTCTACCAACTGAGCCATCAAGGTGCCCCAGGAGTGTTTTTCTTATACAAAGGGTTACTGTATTTCACCAGGAGAAGCAAGCTACCAGCACTTCTCATCTCCAACTCCAAGTTGAAGGGGCTAAGTTACTGGTGAGTGTAGCCAAGAGGTCAAGGGTTCCTGTTCTCAACCTACAGAATGGAGGTTCTAGCCCAGGGGAAGCAGGCCAAGAATTCTGAGGTCCTGATCACTCCTGCCCCATCATTTCTAGGGCAGAGAGAGGTTCCACACCAGAAAAGCAAGCTGAGAAGACCAGGGGCTACCAAACCCACTCAGCTCCCTAAATAGTGGATCACAGATATTGCCTGGGGGGAAGGCAGCCAGTTAGAAAAGAGAGCTCTGAAGCTATCCCCAAAGGAATTGATTTTATTTGAAATTGAGCGTAGAGAAGTTCAAATTTAAGGACACCCTTAAAAACAATAGTTCCTCTTAATTAAGAGCAACACACTAAACCATAGGCCAGCTAATTCACTAGAGATAACCAGGAGAAAAGAGAGCTAAGAATAGCCCACCTACTCAAAAAGTGGCCTCTGAAACTACCCTTGCCTGAATTTAATTGGATCAGACCAATGAACAATTTATGCCCCAGGGCACGGTAGAAAATAATACAGCAATTAGCCAGTAATTAGTGGAACCTAACATATTGATGTAATACAAAATGAGGCAGACAGCTTAACAGAGAGATCAAGGAAAGACACACTCAAAAAGAGCCCTGCTGGGGCGCCTGGGTGGCTCAGTCGGTTGAGCTTGAGCGTCTGACTTCAGCTCAGGTCATGATCTCACGGTCTGTGAGTTCGAGCCCCGCGTCGGGCTCTGTGCTGATGGCTCAGAGCCTGGAGCCTGCTTCTGATTCTGTGTCTCCCTCTCTCTCTCTGCCCCTCCCCCGCTCATGCTCTGTCTCTCTCTGTCAAAAATAAACATAAAAAAAAAAAAAAAAGAGCCCTGCTAACAGCATTATCACCCCAGGGTGAGTGGCACATGCTCAAGACTGCATGCTCTGAAGAGTGTCATCAGAGGCTCCACATTGCAGGGGAAACAGACTTCACATTTAGCAGATGAGGGAAGCTGCAAAACAAATAAGCAAGCAAACAAGAACCAAAGCAAGCCAGAACAAGTGGTGGGGAATCTATATTCACATTGCTTTTCTCCTAAGATCAGGAAAAAGACAAGGGTATCTGCTCTTGCCACTTCTATTCAAAATTGTACCGGAGGATGGGACACCTGGGTGGCTCAATCGGGTATAGGCGTCTGACTTCGGCTCAGGTCATGACCTCACGGTTCATGATTTCGAGCCCCACATCGGCTCTGTGCTGACAGCTTAGAGTCTGGAGCCTGCTTCAGATTCTGTGTCTCCCTCTCTCTCTGCCCCTCCCCCGCTTGCACTCTTTCTCTCTCTCAAAAATAAACATTCAAAATAAAATGTACTGGAGGTGATAGCCAGGGCAATTAAGCAAGAAAAAGAAATAAAAAGCATCGAGATTGTAAAGAAAAGAAGTAAAAACTGTCTCTATTCACAGATGACATGATCTTGTTTATAGGAAATCCTGAAGAATCCACTAAAAAAAACAAAAACCTATTAGAACTAATAAATGAGTTCTGCAAGGTTATGGGATAAAATATGAATATACAAAAGCCCATTGTATTTCTACACACTTGCAATGAACCATCCAAAAATTAACTTACTAAAATGCTCACAATAGCATCCAAAAGAATGAAAGAATAGACAAATAACCCAGTTTATAAGTGAGCAAAGGATCTCAAGATACATTTTTCCAACAAAAATACACAAATGGCCAATAAGCACATGAAAAGAAACGTGACACATTAGTCATCAGAGAAATGCAAATCAATACCACAAAGATACCACTTTACACCCACTGGGATGTCTAGAATCAAAAAAATTAGCCAACAATAAGTATTGATGGAGACATAAAGAAGTTGGAACACTACATACTGTGAGAATGTAAAATGTCTGAGTTCTTCAAACGATTAAATAGAGTTACCATATGACGCAAAAATTACACTTACAGGTATATGCCCAAAAGAAATGAAAACATATTTCTACACTAAAACTTGCATATAAATGTTTATAGCACTATTATTCCTAATTGCCAAAAGGTGGAAACAACTCAAATGTCCATCAGTGGATGAATGGAAAACAAAATATGATATACTCACACAATGGAATATCGTTTGGCTATAAAAAAGAATGAAGGGGGCACCTGGGTGGCACAGTCGGTTGGGCGTCTGACTTCAGCCAGGTCACGATCTCGCCGTCCGTGAGTTTGAGCCCCGCGTCGGGCTCTGGGCTGATGGCTCAGAGCCTGGAGCCTGTTTCCGATTCTGTGTCTCCCTCTCTCTCTGCCCCTCCCCCGTTCATGCTCTGTCTCTCTCTGTCCCAAAAATAAATAAACGTTGAAAAAAAAAAAAATTAAAAAAAAAAAAAAAGAAAAAAGAAAAAAAAAATTTTTAAAAGAATGAAGTGGGGTGCCTGGGTGGCTCAGTCGGTTAAGCGTCTGACTTCAGCTCAGGTCACGATCTCACTGTTTGTGAGTTTGAGCCCCATGTCGGGCTCTGTGCCGACATCTCAGAACCTGGATCCTGCTTCGCGTTCTGTGTCTCCCTCTCTCTCTGCCCCTCCTAGCTTGTGCTCTGTGTGTCTCTCTCTCTCAAAAATAAATAAACATTAAAAAAAAAAAAAAAAAGGCAATGAAGTGCTAGATGCCTGGGTGGCTCAGTCAGTTAAGCATCCAACTCTTGATCTTGGCTCAGGTTATGATTCTAGGGTTGTGGGATGGAGACTCGCATAGGGCTCTGCGCTAAGCATGGGGCCTGCTTAAGATTCTCTCTCTTTCTCCCTCTGCACCTCTCTCCCACTCATACTCCCTCTCAAAATTAAAAAGAATTAAAAATGTAAAAATAATTTAAAAAGTAATGAAGTCTTGACATATGCTACAACACAAAAGTACCTTGAAAACATGGTTACCTGTAAAAAGCCTGTCATAAAAGGCCACACAATACATGATTCCATTTATATGAAAGTCCAGAATAGGGAAATAGAAAGACACAGAAAATAGATTAGTGGTTGTTTAGAGCTAAGAGGACAAGGGGTTAGGAAGATGAGAGCTAAAGGCTGTGAGCTGGGTTTTGCTTTGGGGTGGGGTGGGGGATGGGCATGGGTAATGTTACCTCTTTTTTTTTTCTTTTTTAAATTGAAGTATAGCTGACATAGTGTGGGGTTTCTTTTGGGTGTAATGAAAATCTAAAATGCAGTTGTGGTAATGGTTGCACCTATCCGTGGATATACTGAAAACCTTCAGTTGTACACTTTAAATGGGTAAATTGTATAGTATGTGAATTATATCTCAATAAAGCTGTTTTAAAAGAGAAAAAATACCTCTATATACACATAGAACTAAAATACATGACAGCAGGAGTGCCTGGGGGGCTCAGTTGCTTGAGCATCATACTCCTGATTTTGGCTCAGGTCATGATCTCAGGGTCATGGAATCAAGCCCTGCCTTGGGCTCTGTGCTGAGAATGGCACCTGCTTGAGATTCTCTCTCTCTCTCTCTCTCTCTCTCTGCCCCTCTCCCCTGATCATGCGCTCACTCTCTTCCTCTCTCTAAACTAAAAATAATAGTAAAATAAAATCCATGAGAGCAACAATGCAGCAATAATGCAGCAATTGATGAGGAGTTAACAGAGTTCAAATGTTCTAAAGTTCTAGCAGTATTAGAATATTAAAGAAAGTGATCATTTGTATTAGACTGTGCCTTGATTTCCAGTTCCCCAGAGGCTGATTCTGAAACAAGGATTTGGTATAAGCCATGTGGGAGTTGATCTCAAAAAGAGGATGGAGGGGCGCCTGGGTGGCGCAGTCGGTTAAGCGTCCGACTTCAGCCAGGTCACGATCTCGCGGTCCGTGAGTTCGAGCCCCGCGTCGGGCTCTGGGCTGATGGCTCAGAGCCTGGAGCCTGTTTCCGATTCTGTGTCTCCCTCTCTCTCTGCCCCTCCCCCGTTCATGCTCTGTCTCTCTCTGTCCCCAAAAAAAAAAAAAAAAAAAAAAAAAAAGAGGATGGAGAAGCTGGGCAGGGGCAGGATGGACCAAAAGATGGTGTGTTGTAAATTACCACTGCAGGGGCACCTGGGTGGCTCAGTCGGTTAAGCATCCAACTTCAGCTCAGGTCATGATCTCACAGTTCATGGGTTCGAGTCCCATGTTGGGCTCTGTACTGACAGCCCAGAGCCTGGAACCTGCTTCAGATTCTGTGTCTCCTTCTTTCTCTGCCCCTTCCCTGTCTGCACACTCTCCCTCAAAAAGTAAATATATTTTTTTAATTTTTTAATAAATAAAGATTTAAAAAAATTTAAGAGAAAAATATGTATATATTTAGATATACATTTCAATAAACAGTACTGGGCCAACTGGATTCCCACATGGAAAAGACTCCTATCTGACACCATAGAATCAGTTCCAAATGGAGTGCTGATCTACATGTGAGGGTAAAAAATATATACACAAAGCTTTAAAAGAAAAACAAAGGAGAATACCTTCATGACCTTAAAGTTGGCAAACATTTCTTAATGGCAAGTAAAAAGCACTGACCATAAAAAGAAAATTGATAAACTGGAAATTTTCAATTTAATAATTTCTGTTCATAAAAAAAAATCATTAAAGAAAGTGAGAAGGCAACATACTGCATCAAGAAAGTAAAGAATTGCTACAAATTAAAGGGAAAGATCATCTAACAGAAGAAGACACAGAAGACCCATAGTTCTTAGGATGCCTGGATGGCTCATCTGACTCTTGATTTCAGCTCAGGTCATGATCTCACAGTCATGAGATCAAGCCCCACATCGGTCTCCACACTGGGTGTGGAGCCTACTTGAGATTCTCTCTCTCTCTCTCTCTCTCTCTCTCTCTGCCTCTCTCTATATATATTTATTAAAAAAAAGAAGACCCATTGTTCCTGAGAGTTGATGCAAATGACTAAGAAGCATATGAGAAGCAGCCCCATTTAATTAGTTATCAGGGAAACGCAGATTAAAAGCTCACCTACCAAAAAGGTTAACATAAAAACATTGGAAAACGCCAAGCCTCCAGGGGTGCAAGGGAACAGTGGTTGTTCCATTTCACACTGTGTCTCCCTCTCTCTCTGCTCCTCCCTCGCTTGTGCATGCATCCTCTCTCTCTCAAAAATAAATAAACATTGGGGCGCCTGGGTGGCGCAGTCGGTTAAGCGTCCGACTTCAGCCAGGTCACGATCTCGCGGTCCCTGAGTTTGAGCCCCGCGTCAGGCTCTGGGCTGATGGCTCAGAGCCTGGAGCCTGTTTCCGATTCTGTGTCTCCCTCTCTCTCTGCCCCTCCCCCGTTCATGCTCTGTCTCTCTCTGTCCCAAAAATAAATAAACGTTGAAAAAGAAAAAAAAAAATAATAAATAAATAAATAAATAAACATTAAAAAAAAAAAGAACCTTTAAAAAAAATAATAAACAGAGACACCTGGGTGGCTCAATCGGTTAAGTGTCCAGCTCTTGATTTCAGCTCAGGTCATGATCTCATGGTTTGTGGGATCGAGCCTCACATTGGGTTCCATACTGACAGTGCAGAGCCTGCTTGGGATTCTCTCTCTCCCTCTCTCTGCCCCTCCTCTGCTTATTCTCTCTCTCAAGATAAATAAATAAAACTCAAAAAAATAATAAATTGAATAATATACAATAACAAGGCAATACCATAAAATAATGAGAATAAAAAGGCCTTGACTATATGAGAAAAGCTCACAAATGCCTAAAATAAGACAGCCTGTTTGATTCCATTTATATGAAGTTCAAAGGCCAGAAAAACAAATCTAGGGGTTAGAAGTTCAAAGAGTTATTACTTGGGCCAAGTGGAAGGAGGCCTGTGGGGTCTCTGGGTCCTGGTAATGTTGGTTCTCGAGCTGCATGCTGGATACCCAGGTTTGCTCACTTTGCAAAGATTCCTCAAGTTAGACACTTAGGGGGGCACCTGGGTGGCTCAGTCGGTTAAGCATCCGACTTCAACTCAGGTCACGATCTCGCGGTCCGTGGGTTCAAGCCCCGCGTCGGGCTCTGGGCTGATGGCTCAGAGCCTGGAGCCTGCTTCGGATTCTGTGTCTCCCTCTCTCTCTGACCCTCCCCCATTCATGCTCTGTCTCTCTCTGTCTCAAAAATAAATAAACATTAAAAAAAATTTTTTTTTAAAAAGTTAGACACTTAGCATATTTTTCCATGTGTATATTATACTTCAATAAAAAATTTTGTAAAGTTAATTAAAAATTTTTTAATGTTTATTTATTTTTGAGAGAGAGAGAGAGAGAGAGAGTGAGAGCAGGGGAGGGGCAGAGAGAGAGGGAGACACAGAATCCAAAGCAGGCTCCAGGCTCTGAGCTGTCAGCACAAAGCCTGACACGGGGCTCAAACCCACGACCCATGAGATCACAACCTGAGCCGAAGTCGGATGCTTAACCAACTGAGGCACCCAGGTGCCCCAAGTCATTTTTTTTTAATGTTTATTTATTTTTGAGAGCAGGGAGGGGCAGAGAGAGAGAGAGACAAAGGATTCAAAATGGGCTCTGCGCTGACAGCAGCGAACCCAATGCAGGGCTTGAACTCACAAACCTCGAGACTATGACCTGGGCTGAAATCGGGCACTCAACCAACTGAGCCACCCAGACACCCCCAAAATCATTATTTTTTAAGTCACAAGCTCATTACCAGGACTCTTACTCTAGGGTCTGCCAAAATGGACAGTTAGTCTGTACAGGCTGCTATAACAAAAATACCACAGGCTGGGTGGCTTATAAACAACAGAAATTCCTTTCTCACAGGTTGGTAGGCTGGGAAGTCCAAGGTCAAGGTACTGGAAGATTTGGTGTCTAGTGAGAGCTCGCTTCCTAGTTCACAGACAGCTGTCTTTTTACTGTGTGTCCTCACACAGTGGAAAGGGCGAGGGAGCTCTCTGCAGTCTCTCTTTTCTGCCCATGCAGATGCCACCTCCACCATGGCTTCTGCCTTGTGCCACCACCAGGACCACTGGGCGTGGGTGAAAGGTCACACAGACAGTTGCCCAGCACGACCACTCACTGCAGTGCATCCCAGCAGCCACCACAGCAACATGGGGTCTCTTTTATAAAGGTACAAGTCCCAATCATGAGGGCCCTGTCCTCATGACCTGATCACCTCCCAAAGGCCCCATCTCCAAATACAGTAGGGAATTAGATTTAAGCAGATGAATTTTGAGGGGGATGTGAACATCTATCTATTAACCCCTGGGTGTAAAATAATGATCACAATCCTAACTCTTAAGCCCATTTTACTGATGAGAAAACCAAGGCTCACAGTTACTTCCCCCAGGCTGGGACTCTCTAACCACAAACTCTGGATCAGAGTGGCTACCAGGTCCTGCCAGAAGATGGCTGCTCAGAAAAGGTCCTCACCTGGGGCACCTAGGTGGCTCAGTTGGTTGAACGTCTGACTTCGGCTTAGGTCATGATCTCATGGTTCATGAGTTTCAGTCCCACGTCAGGCTCACTGCTGTCAGCATGGAGCCCACTCGGATCTTCAGTCCCCCTCTCCCTGCCCACCCCTCCCCATTCATGCTAAAATAAGTAAACATTAAAATTAAAAAAAGAAAGAAAGAAAGAAAGAAAAGAAAAAGTCCTCACAAAGAACACTGGCAAGGTACACACACATGAGTGATATGAAGCATGTAGTATATAAAACACTTTATAAAACAGAGAGGGAATCTGATGTGCCAACTATCCAAGAAATGTATTATACAGCTACCTTCCTACAGAAGTCTGTAGACTGGTTTGGTAAAAATTATATGTAAATAGGTAGAATGGTTAGACAAATATAGTGGTTACATAAATATTGACAACGTGAAGAAAAAGTGTAGAATAGTGCTAAAATTGATTCCAAGTGGAGAAATAGCAAAATATGCAAAAATACATGTTTATCTTTGTAGACAGGTGTTTCCATCTATACAGTGGTTAGATAAATATAATGCTTAAATGGACCTTATGCAGACTTCTTTTGTACATTTCTTGATAGGATGTATTCAGTGATTCAAAAAATACATATTCAGATACTTAATGATTAGTGAAGTATAGATGTTAAGGCATCTGGACACAATGAATACAAGTTTTTCCCACCAAAACTCCAGCCAGGTCAAGCCAAGGATGGTCCTGCCCTAGGGTGCCCATGGGAACACTGACCCAAGGGAATAGCACCAGCCAGTGGTGAAAAAGGATCCAAGCATGTGACGGTAAAGTTACTCAAAAGTCATTATACACTAGGGGCGCCTGGGTGGCGCAGTCGGTCAAGCGTCCGACTTCAGCCAGGTCACGATCTCGCGGTCCGTGAGTTCGAGCCCCGCGTCGGGCTCTGGGCTGATGGCCCAGAGCCTGGAGCCTGTTTCCGATTCTGTGTCTCCCTCTCTCTCTGCCCCTCCCCCGTTCATGCTCTGTCTCTCTCTGTCCCAAAAATAAATAAACGTTGAAAAAAAAAAATTAAAAAAAGTCATTATACACTAAGTTTGTACCAGGTCTCATTTCACATTACTTCCACTGGGTAGATTATTCTATTATCCCCAGGTTAGAGGAAAGGAAACTGGGGCTCAACGAGGAACGTCTAGCACAGTAGTAACTCTACAAACCTTTTAAATGTCATGAAAATTGGTGGGCTAGTCCTGATTTTTAAAGTAAACTTTAGGTTTGAACGAATTTGCTGACACCCCAAATCGACTCCCTCTAACCTGGAAGTGTCTCAACAGTGAGAGTGCAGTAGGGAAAAGAATGCTGCTGCAACAGTCCTCTGCTGCCACCTTGTGGCTACTGGGGGTGGGCTCTGCCCTGCTCCCACAAATGAAAATTGCCCTGGGATCCCACACCCTTGCTTGGCCTGACTCAAAGGCCACGCCCCAGAAAGGACCCTGGGTGATGAGCTAACCACTGGCTTCATGCCTAGTAGGGTTGTACCCCGAGGGGCTAATTGCTGGGCCTGGCCTGGAGGGTACTAAAACTGAACATCTGGAGTCACAGAAATTTCCCAGTCGAGCAGGCTCAGGGAAGCTGTGAGAGACACCTGGATATAGCAAAGATACAGAAATAAGGATGCAAACAACTCAGAGACCCAGAGGGATGAGGGATAGCTAGAGGGAGGGAAAGAGAGTCCCAGTCAGACCCAGAAAGTGACACCAAGGAACTCAGAGCCACAGATACACAGAATGGCCAGGCAAGAGGATCCTGTGCCGGGAAAAACCCTTACCCCTGCCCTTCAAGGGGACTTCCAGGCAGTCCTCCAGCAAACCTGAACACCCACTTTCTGAAGGTCCGGGGCACTGTAATTCCTACTTCTTTCGGGGATTCTCTAGCACAAATTAGCTTATCTCAGGGCATTCCCCAGGACAGACGAGGGTGCTGCCTCTGCTGTGGGAGGTCCCACTCTCCAGCTTCCCAAACCTGGCTGCCATGGTGTCTTCAGCCAGCACTCCTCCTGGTGAGTGTTTGCCTCTCCTCTTTCATATACATAATGTCTATTTTCATATATAAAAACATCTATAGCATTTGCCTAGGAGAAAACAAAACTGACTGTGGGTTTTCTCCCAACGGGCTGTCCCACTGAGGCTGATAAACAGCTGTGAATTTGGAGGGCCCAACAATCCGTCTTGGGCTTCTTCAGTGAAGACCCCTGCCGGGCCGATGAATCGAATTCATCTGCCCCATGCAGTCTGCTCAGTTCACGGCTTCATCAGTAGAACCAGCACTGCCTCCATGTAGGCACTCACAGGCTCTGGGAGAATTCGGGGTGAGTTAACAGGAGAGGGACATAGAAGATGGGAAATGAGAACTCCCACGTTCAATCCGTCATTCCCCTCATACATTCCCTACTGCGTGCCACCCCCTGGCCACATTGTTTTCTTCCACAAGCACTTCCACCCCCGCCACTGTCACTGGCCTGAGGCCTAGATTATGGGACCCGACCTGGATTCTAATTCTGGTCTCATCGATTACCATCTGGCTCTCTGTGCCTCCACTTCCCCGACTAGAGAACAGAACACTGATAGGGTCAACCTCATAGTGCTGTTGTGAGGAGTCAATGAGTTAATGCTGCAAAGTGTGGTATTGAACAGTGCTAAGACCAGGGACTTTGGGGTCAGACTGGCCTTGGCAAATTCACTGAATCAGTCCAGATTTCCGTTTCTTGTCTGTAAAATGGGCACAGTGACTCTAAATTCATCCATTGCATCAAATTAAATGTCGTGAGAGACCCTATAGGACCTGAGATGTGAGACTTGGCTATAGTGGCTTTCAAATGTCCTGTCTCCTCAGCTGGGCCTCCTCATCCCTCCACACCACTTAGCCCTACCTCTTCTTCTGCATCCCTCTCCAGAAAGTCTGGCCTGCCCAGCCTACAGCTGCTAGCCTCAGAACATTCCCTTGTCAAGTCCAAGCTGTCCAAACCACAGCTGCTGGGTCTTCCGAATAATCCCTCTATTCCCATTTCAGACACCAGCTGTACCATTCCCATGAAAAACCTGGAAGGCCTTCCTCAAATTACCAGTCGCTTTGCTCCTTCATAGCCTTCTCCTGCCAGTGGTTAACTGTGCTTCATTCTGCTACCTGTGCTCTGCGTCATTCTCTGGTACAACGGAAAAGCCAAACAGGCGGCACCGGGTCAACTTTAACAGACCCAATAGTTACCGAGGCAGGTGAAGTTTCCCGTGCACACGAGGCCTCACTCCGTTCCTCACTTTTCAGAGGAAACTCCAGTCTGAACTGTGCACTCGCTTCTTTTTTTAAGCTTATTTATTTATTTATTTGGGGGTGGGGGGCAGAGAGACACAGAGAAAGAATCTCAAGCAGACTCCAGGCTCAGCACAGAGCCCGACATGGGCTCCGTGAACTGAGCCGAAATCAACAGACCCATGCCTAACCTACTGAGTCACCCAGGTGTCCCTTACTTTTTAAATTATTATCTACTCTAGTATTTTCATTTATGGCTTTACTACATATATAGTCTTGAACTATATAAAAATGGCATTCCTCTACAACTTTTTTCATTCGATACACTGGTTTTTACCTTAATCCATGACTAAATCACTCATTTCACTGCCGAATAAAGTTCTAACCCACAAAATGCTGTAATTATCTTTCTCTGGTCAATGGTTATTTACACGGTTTCTGGGTTTTCTTCTATCAAACCCAGTCCTGGGGCGCCTAGGTGGCTCAGTCCGTTAAGCAATAGACCCTTGATTTCTGCTCAGGTCACGATCTCACAGTTTGTGGGACCAAGCCTCATGTTGGGCTCTGTGCTGACAGTGTGGAGCCTACTTAGGATTCTCTTTCTCTCCCTCTCTCTATCCCTCTCCCCTGCTTACATGCTCTCGCTCTCTTTCTCTCTCAAAATAAACTAATAAATAAACACTAAAAACAAAACAGTCCTAGTGGGAACATTTCTGAGCTACTAAAGCTACTGAAACTTAAGCTTAGGGGTCCCACACCCCAGCTTCCCCCATTTCCTGGGGCCTAGGCCTACAGGCAGAAAACCCTCCACCACCAGCCCCCTTGACCCCCACCCATGTCCACCCACATCCTGACCCCCTCCCCCACACCTCCCATAGCCAGATTGCCACAAAGTTCCAGTATCCCCAATCCTAGCCACTCTGCAGGCTCTGGGATCCACCCTCCTGTCTACAGGTCCCACAGCAGGGACTCTTCCTCAAAGTCAGGGCACGCCCACCCATAACTCCCCACTCCAGGGCCTGAGACCCTTACCACACCCAGCTCCACCCACACTTGGGCCTCCTCCCACACCCCAGCCCCCTCTCCAGTTTCTCAGTGTCCCTAACCCCCCACTCCAGGCCCCTCACCCACACAAGCCCAGGAAATCTTGGCCCAGGTCCCAAGCCCCCACTCCAAGTCTGATCCCCCCAAGCTCTGGCCACTACCCTGCTTTCAGCCCTCCTCTAGTGTGTGCCCCCACACCGTGGTCTCCTCCCCACAACGGGACTCCCCCCTCAACACACGCACACCCTGTCCCCCAACCCCCTTAGCCAGACCTCCCTCCCACACACCGTCCAGGCTCCACATAGACCCCTTCCTCACTGTCCAAGACCCTCTTCACCCACCTGGTCCCTTCCTCCCCACATACACTTCCAGGGTCCCTTCCAAGTCTTCTGGAGCAAACCTCCAGTGTGGTCACCCAGCATCACCAATTCAAAGAATGGTGAAGAGTGGGAAATACACAAGAAAAGGTAACTGGGGCGCCTGGATGGCTCAGTCAGTTAAGCTTCCGACTTCAGCTCAGGTCACGATCACACTGTCTGTGAGTTGGAGTCCAGCGTTGGGCTATGAGCCAACAGCTCAGAGCCTGGAGCCTGCTTTGGAGTCTGTGTCTCCCTCTCTCTCCGCCCCTCCGATGCTCATGCTCTGCCTCTCTCTCAAAAATAAATAAACATTAAAAAAAAAAGTGAAACACCCTGAAATATGGCTGCTCATGCATAAAAAAACACTCAGTAGAGGGGCGCCTGGGTGGCTCAGTCGGTTAAGCGGCCGACTTCGACTCAGGTCATGATCTTGCAGTCCGTGAGTTCAAGCCCCGCATCGGGCTCTGTGCTTACAGCTCAGAGCCTGGAGCCTGTTTCAGATTCTGTGTCTCCCTCTCTCTGACCCTCCCCCGTTCATGCTCCATCTCTCTCTGTCTCAAAAATAAATAAACGTTAAAAAAAAATTTTTTTTAATTAAAAAAAGAAAAACTCAGTAGAGATTTTCCCAAATTTGACAGCACCCAAAACTTTTACAAGATATTAGCAATGATACATTGTGAAGCTAGAAGCAAGTTTTCTAAATTTCAGTAAAAATGTTTTTAGAAGAGTTAATCAGGCTAAGAAGGAAGACTTCATTATCTTCCATTCTCTCCCATAGAAATTATTCTAATTTTATATATTCTAATTTAAAATATTTGAAATCACTATCAGATGAAGTAGTGACAAGCTTATGCAGTTAATGTTACCAGTAAAATTCACATTTTGACAATTTTAAAATTTGTTGCATTAAAAATTTTGTGTCAGCTTTTCTAAATTTGCAATTGCTCTGCTTTGTCATTCCAAATCAATATAAACTTTCAGGGATGCCTGGCTGGTTCTGTTGGTAGAGCATGCCAGGCTTGATCTCAGGGTCGTAGGTTCGAGACCCACCTTAGGTATAAGACCACTTAAAAATAAAATCTTAAGGGGCAGCTGGGTGGCTCAGTCGGTTGAGCATCCGACTTCAGCTCAGGTGGTGATCTCACGGTTTGTGAGTTTGACCCCTGCATCGGCTCTGTGCTGACAGCTCAGAGCCTGGAGCCTGCTTTGGAGTCTGTGTCTCTCTCTCTGCCCCTCCCCAGCTCATGCTTTCTCTCTCTCTCTCTCAAAATAAATAAACATTAAAAAAATTTTTTTAATAAAAAGTAAAATCTTAACGTATATATGAACAAACTTTTGCACAAACATTATGTTAATGGTTTTATGTTCTCTTCCTAGAAAGAACTTCTGGCATTGTGTGAGCTTCAGCTTCCACTTCTGGGATCTGCCTGCGGGGGTCTTCTGGGGCAGGTGTATCTGTTTTCCAAGGGACACACCCAGGGCATCGCTCCTGGGCATCAGGTTTGCACTTCAGTTTTCAGAAGCAATGTTGTTCTTAAGACAGGTGTACCCCTTTAAAAATGGAACGAGACCTGTGTATCCCACTGTACCTAGATCTAGAAGCCTAGAAGGTCTCAGTCACCCTGGATGAAAGGGTAGAACACAGCAAACTCCACCCACCTCTAGCAGCAAAACTGGTTCTCCAAGGGCTGTGTGGTGGAGGGGATGGCTTCAGCACGCACTGTGGAAAATCCCAATGTTGATCATTACAAGTTAATATATTAATATTTTACTAGTTTACTAAGAATCTGAAGGTAATTAATAGCTCTCAAGACTTTACACATCAAACTAACAGGCATTTTACTTTTACATTACAAGCAAAAAGTTAAAACTGCTGCTCAGTTTTTAAAATATGATCTATTTCTCATTGTTTAGTGAACTTTAATTTCTCAATAGTTCTTTTTAGTTTGGTAAACATTGTTTGGAGGTACTTGTTATTCTCTTTTGTAGTCTGATTGGAGTAGAACAAAACACTAAGTGCCTTTGTGTACTGGTGAAACTGCAAAATGTTGCAGGGTTTTTAAATTAGCTAATGCAGTGGAGACAACAAAGACTTTGTCCAGCTTTGACTGCATTTGAATCCAGATTTCAAGCGGTCACAAATTCAACGCTTTCTTCAACTTAACAGACAAGCTTCTAGAAACTGACATTCATAGTCAACATTGCTAACAAACACAGAACTAAAACCAGCTTCAGTGCAGACCCTTTCCAATCATAGTGCCTTTGGTCTCTCAAATACAAACACGGTTTTTAGTCTTTCAACTTTAACAATGCCAGTAAAAACATTCTTTTATTCTAATACTGCCAAATAACTACGTAATTTTCCTTATCAGACACTTATTATAACTTATATAAAGAGATAGATTGTTAAAAAAACAAAATTCAAACGAGTAAATTTTAACGATCTTATTTATTGGCTTTATTCAGTGATTCATGAATCTGGCAACATCCCATCTAGCAGAAAGAAAGGAGGTCTGAGGTGAAATAAGAGACTTTTATAGGCAAAAGGGAGAGGAAACAAAGAAGTTATACTAGCAAAAAGTGGATTGGCTGTGCCAAGGTCACTTTCCTTTGAGAGAAGGCAGGGGTTATCAGGCAGATTACCCCTCTACTGCTGATCAGGTAGTTCCTGATTGACTGGTTTAAGATTCCATTTCAGAGTCAAACTGTAATTAAATTAAGTCTAAGTTTGGTGATGTGGCTTAGCAGAAGTATCTCCATATGGGGCCTGTTGTCTTGTTTTAACAAGATAAACAGATTTGATGGAGAGACATTTCTTGGAATGAAAGGCACTGGCTCTAGATAAGAAACCCTTTTTGTAAATTATGCTCTAATCTAAAATCTGGGTATGTTTGACTTCATTGGCTCAGTTTAGCCAGAAAAAAAGTGGCAAAGGAAAATTTATGACTGTGGCATAGAAATGGTTTAAACCTATGTTTCTATCACTGACCAATTCTGACCTACCAGTCTAAGAAAGCTGTCTCTCCTCCCCATCACTCTGTATCTCAGCCACTTTGTGTCTTCACTACACCTGTCAATCAGTACTTGAAATACTGTACCATCTATTTCTTTTTCCAGCTCACTGCCCTCACTGTGATCCCAGCCACTCAAGGCCAGAGCTTTGCATTGCCTGGTTCAGAATCCCCAGTTCCTGGAAAAGTGCCAAAACTGTAGTGCGATTCAAAATACATGTGGAATTATTAAATAGATATCAAGTAATTATATTAGAGTGAAAATACTTTGAAAGTTGCAAAATCAAATTATTACTTATATTCTTTTCTTTCTTTTTTTTTTTGGTAAACTCTACCCCCAAGGTGGGGCTTGAACTCATGACCCCCAAGGTCAAGAGTCTCACACTCTACCAACTGATCCAGCCAGGAACCCCTATAACTTATTTTTAAAAGCATGGCATACATAGTACTTGTATAGTGATACCAACTTTTTGACAATTGGCACCCTAGTGAAAATAAAAAGTACACTCACTGATTCAAAATATCTAGGGGTGCCAGGCTAGTTTAGCCTGTAGAGTATGTGACTCTTGATCTTGGGGTTGTGAGTTTGAGCCCCACATTGTGTATAGAAATTACTTAAAAAAAATTTTTTTAGGGGCACCTGGGTGACTCAGTTGGCTAAGCGACCAACTCTTGATTTCGACTCAGGTCATCTCACGGTTTTGTGAGTTCAAGCCCCACATCGGGCTCTGCACCCTGACCATGTGCCTGGGATGCTCTCTCTCCCTCTCTCTGTGCCCCTCCCCTGCTCTCACTCTCTCTTTCTAAAAATAAATTAATTTTAAAAGATAAAAATAAATTTAAAAACAAATTTAAAAAAATATTTAGACATTATCTGCATAAAAATCACATACATCAAAGAGAAATATATTTTTAAAAATAATGTGTACAAGCTCTGTGAACATACCAAAAAAAACATTGAACTGTACACTTTATTTTAATTTTTTTTAATGTTTATTTATTTTGAGAGAGAAAGAGACAGAGCATGAGCAGGGGAGAGGCAGAGAGAGAAGGAGACACAGAATCTGAAGCAGGCTCCAGGCTCTGCACTGACAGCAGAGAGCCCGATGAAGGGCTGGAACTCATGAACCATGAGATCATGACCTGAGCCAAAGTCATATGCCTAACCAACTGAGTCACTCAGGCACCCCTTTAATTTGTATTTTAGAGAGAGAGAGAAAACACAAGCAGGGGAGAAAGGCAGAGGGGGAAAGAGAGAGAATCTTAAGCAGGCACCCCTAAACTGTACACTTTAAATGGGGTAATTGTATGGTAGGTGAATCATTTCTCAACAGAACTGTTATAAAATCATATTAAAACACTACTGGCACAGAGCCTGCTTGGGCTTCTCTCTTTCCCTCTCTCCCTCTGCCCCTCCCCTGGCTCATGTACACACACTCTCTCTCTAAATAAATAAATAAATTTCTAATAAAATAAAATCATATTAGAAATAAATCATGTGCACAGTTTACTGTGGAGAGTGGTGGTTAAAAGCCAGCTCTGGGGCCAAGTAGCCACTTCCAGCTGTGTGGCCCAGAGCTTCACTTAACCATTCACTTCACCTCCTCATCCTGAAATCGGGTGATGAATCCTCTCTAGATAGGCTGTTGTGAGGATGACATGAGTTAACACGTGGAAAGTCCTGGAAAACAGCCTGCCAAGTAGCAAGCACTCGCTTAGGCTGCTCTTATAAACGAAGCTGCTGTCGGCCAGGGTGAGAGGTGCCTGTGCCCTTTCCTTACGTGCTTAGCGGTAGCCTGTGCGACACGTGGATAAGGGGGTGACCTGAGATACAGAACTCTGAAATAGGTTGTGAGTGTGTGTGTGTGTGTGTGTGTGTGTGTGACAACAGGAAGGTTTATGTTCCAAGTTGTTAACTATCGAGTACCCCTGGGAAATGAAGAGGACAGCTGCGAAGTCTGGTTGATTAGAGACATAAGCAGCAGTTGGACAAGGATGCTAAGGGGCCTGTGGACCTGTGGGTGGGAGGAAAGCATTACTGAGCTCTAACAGAAGCCCAGTGAAAGGTCAACGAGAAGTGACGTCGCCTGGCCTCAGTTCGGTGAACCGTTTCCGCTTCTCTCCTTTTGCACAGGTCTTCAGGCTTGTAATTTGCCCTCAGTTTGAAGCGCTCCCCAAGTCCAAGGTCCCCTGGCAGCTTTCTGGCCTCACTTCACGCAGCCCGCCTCCTCCTGCCTGTTCAACAGGCAGCCCTGCTCTTATCTTACCTTACCTGCTCTGGGCTCACCAGCTGTCCTGTCCCTTCACCTCAGCTATCCCTCAGCCTCTAGGGTCCCAGTTACTGAAGACCACGACTTCCGGAAGACTGTGACCATTATGGGAGCGCGAACGTATGAATGGGTGGACAAAGACACTGCGCGACTTGACCGGAGAGCCGACCTTTACTGGGCTACGAAGAGCACCTGAGTGACTGCGCATGCGTAATAGGGAGGCTCCTTGACAGCACGCAGTTGAACCGGAGCAGCCAATCCTCGCGAAGAGGGACAGAACCGCTTCCGCTACAAGAAAGCCCCGCCCACACTGCCTGGGCCCTAGCCTCGCAGGCGGCTTCACCCGCGGCCGGGCCGCAACAGCCCTCCTTTAATGCTGATTGGCTGGAAGCCACCGCGGTCCTATTCTGATTGGCTATTTCTCAGTCCTTTGCGTGAAGTGGGAGGGTGGTAATGAATAGCCTCTAGGAAGGAGCTTCCTAGACGCGGAGGAGCCATTTCTGGAGGCCAGACTGGCCCTAAGACAGCCAAGCGTTCACTACACACTCTTCAGGGGAGTGGCTGCCACACACACCCACATATCCCCCTTCGTGAGATTCCCGCCCCTGCACCGTTTCCTTATCCCCTCTCCCAGAAGGCACTTAGAATCGCAGCAGAGGGCCCTTCCTGATGCCTCCCCAACTCACAAGTCAGCCAAGGCCTGACTCCTGAAAAGTGAGCCCTCAGACCGCCGCTACCCTTCAGATGGCCGCCCTTGCACCCTTACACCCGCTAACCTTCTCTCACAGAGGCTGTGTTTCTAGCTCCACCCCCTCAACCCCCATCGTTAAAGGCCTCAGACCAGCACTCTGAACACACATAGGGGAACTTGCTGAAAACGCAGAGGGGGGTAAGGAGGGTGGGGGGCTCCCGAGGGAGACAGAGCACAGGAAGTGGGTCCGGGTGGGAATTTAGTGTGTATTTCTCAAAGGGAGGAAACATCGGAGACAACTGGAGTAACCTCTCCCCTCATGAATGGGGTCTTTTCCCTACTCTACCAGACCCCATCGAAATAGACAATCAGCCTGTTGATGTCTGTGACATTCATTCCATCTTGGGAGGCAGGAAAAAACACATTGTGCTCCCGCCATGTGCCGGGCAAGATACCAGCCACTTCCTTTTTATTTTACCTCTGGTCAATCTTAGATAATCCCTGTTTTATTACCTTTTCTCAGTGCAGTGAATGGTTTTGAGGATGCATCTCTGTTTTTCACAGAGCAATAGTTAGTGCTTGCAGAAGGGGAAAAGCAGTTTGGGACTGTAAGGAGCTGTGGCAGTGATTGACATGAGCAGAGGCGGGACCCTGGGCGTCAGTGCTGATTCTCAGGCAGCCACTCTTGGCAACAGACTTCCCTCCTTTGTAATCCTTTGCAACGCTGACTTCAGAAGGGGAAGAAAGTGTTCAGAGCTGGATCACAGTTTTCTCTCTCTCTCAACTTTAATACCTCCAGGCTGTCATCTGCACCCACCCAACTAAGTGTGGCTCCCCATCACCCACTCCTCTCAGCCTTTCATCACCCAAGGTATGATTTTCCTGGAAGCCTCAGTTGCCTCTTACCCAGCTCTCCCATTTGGTAGATAAGAAATCAGACCCGGGGTGCCTGGGTGGCTCAGTCAGTTGAACATCTGACTTCGGCTCAGGTCATGAACTCTCAGTTTGTGAGCTTGAGCCCCGTGATGGCCTAGAGCCTGCTTTAGATTGTGTGTCTCCCTCTCTGTTCCTCCGCCACCCCCACCCCACTTGCACTCTCTCTCTCTCTCAAAAATAAATACAGGTTAAAAAATTTTTGTTTTAATTTAAAAAAAGAAAGAGAAAGAAATCAGACCCAAATGGATGGCTCCAGAGATTCTGATGAGGAATGCATGTCCAAGAATCAGGGCAAGTGGCCAGCCCGCCTTGAAAGTAATTTCCTGAAAACAGCCTTCACTGCCAGTCCAGCCTCTCAGTTGAGAGGGCAACTGTTCATCCTAAACACTCCTAATGAATGAAAAGACAGTTTAGTAAACACTTCTTACCATGCAAAACTTCTAAAGGTTTCAACACCCAGTTTCATGACCATCCATAAGTGCTGGTTTTAAGTCTTAGAAGATAAATTCGGGGCGCCTGGGTGGCGCAGTCGGTTGAGCGTCCGACTTCAGCCAGGTCACGATCTCACGGTCCGTGAGTTCGAGCCCCGCGTCAGGCTCTGGGCTGATGGCTCAGAGCCTGGAGCCTGTTTCTGATTCTGTGTCTCCCTCTCTCTCTGCCCCTCCCCCATTCATGCTCTGTCTCTCTCCCAAAAATAAATAAACGTTGAAAAAAAAAAAAATTAAAAAAAAAAAAAAAAAGATAAATTCACTAACCTGGGAACTGACTTTGTACCACTTCCAGCATAGAAGGCATTGCTGCCTGCCACTGAGTCAATGGCCAATCTTTGAGGTCCCTCAGAGGAGACAGATGTACTTACCACTCAGCCATGGTGCACCTTACACCTACAGTCAGTTTTGGCAAAAGGAAAAGATGAGGTGGTGACTTACCATTGTGCTTGCAGAAGTCACACGGGCAGCTGGGCTCCCTCTCCCTGGTTCTGCCCCAGGCTCAACCTACCCCTCCTTTACCTTGGACTAGTGTCAATACCACCTGGTTCAGGTGAAGTTTTCTTTCTACCTGTTAAAGATGATAAAATCGGGCGCCTGGGTGGCTCAGTCGGTTAAGCGGCCGACTTCGGCTTAGGTCATGATCTCGCGGTCCGTGAGTTCGAGCCCCGCGTCAGGCTCTGTGCTGACAGCTCAGAGCCTGGAGCCTATTTCGGATTCTGTGTCTCCCTCTCTCTGACCCTCCCCTATTCATGCTCTGTCTCTCTCTGTCTCAAAAATAAATAAACGTTAAAAAAAAAAAATTTTTAAAAATTAAAAAAAAAAAAGATGATAAAATCTCTGAGTCACCCGGGTGGCTCATTTGGTTAAGTGTCCAGCTCCTGGTTCGGCTCAGGTCATGATCTCACGGTTTATGGGTTCCAGCGCCACATTAGGCTCTACATTAACAGCGTGGAGCCTCCTTGGGATTCTCTCTCCCCCTCTCTCTGCCCCTCCTTGGCTCGCTCTCTCTCACTCGCTCTCTCTCAAAATAAATAAATAAGCTTAAAAAAAAAAGACGATAATATCTCATGGTGATGGATGAGAGTGCAGGATCCCTGAAGAGGGCAGAAGGTGCAGGGTAGGGCAAAAGTGCTAGGGCCTTTGAAGTGGACCTGAGGTCCTTTTCATACTTCCTGGAGACCTCCCAAAGCAAAAAGGGCACTCGGGACTTCCAAGTGTCCCCTTTTTACAAATGCCTGCTTCATTTCTGCTTATTCCTCCCTGGAGCCTGACGGGGCAGAAGAACTCAACCGAAGGGTTTGATGGGTTGGGCTGAGAGCTCCACTCTGCTACCAAGGCACAGTGTGACCTTGAACAAGACCTTTCTCTTCTCTGGAATGTGGTTTCTTCACGGGGGTGTCTGTACTGATGACCCCCTTCCTCTTATGCTGCAGATGTCTCAGTGTGTATATCAGAGCCATTCACGGCTATAGTTACAGTGAACTGAGCAGCACAATCAGATGTCATCATCACCGCAAACATTCAGAGTAGGCGCGGTCATGGTTCCTACTTTATGGATGAATAAATAGGCAGGAAGAGGGGAAATTAGCTGTTCCAGTGCACATAGCAACTAACTAACAGAGCCTAGATTTGACTCCAAAGTATGTGTAATTAGTGGTTCTTCTGAATCTTGAGGTTAACAAACTTTCCCCATGCCAGACCTAGGAGGCATTCACTCCACAAATACACATTGAGGGCAGGACCTACACCCCAAACCTTGAAGAGAAGTCCTGTCATTAACTCCACTTTAGAAGAAAGGAAACTGAGACTCAGGATGATGAAGGAGCTACCTCAGCTCACCCATTGAGCAAATGGCAGGCTGGGCATCAACTCTAGCTCTTCCTGGCCCCAGAGCCCCTGGACTTGAACTCTGTAGAAACTGAAACTTGAAGACAGGGAGCACCATGGAAGGTTTTCATGAGGAGGTGTAATGTTCACACAGGAATATCCTCCCTCTTCCTCCCCGCCCTGCCTTTCAAGGCTTTGTTTTCCCCCTTGACCCCCAGCACTGGGAGCTTCTGGTGGCTTCTTGTCCTCGTTGATTCAACAATTCAATCAAAATCTATTTATTGGTGTCTATGACTGGCCATGGGGATTAAGGGAGGCAACAGTCCTGCCTTCAGCTGATCACCATCCAGTGGTAAAAGCAGCAAACACAGAGGAATTGGGGAGGAGGGAGAGCAGAATAGGGCCAAGGGCACAGGCCAAAAGCATGTGGTGGGGTGAGGGGCAAAAGAGGAGTTTGGCCAGCACCACATGAGGCAGATATGGGGGCGCACAGAGGGAAGCAGCCCATTCTTCAGCCTGAGCTGACAGTCTTCCTCCTGGTACCATCCCTCCTCCCATACTCCATGGAGTAGGCAGGAAACCACCCTAGGCCAGGATGGTTTCTAATCCCAGCCATCAGTTTCCCTGGAATAAATGGGTGTCAGGGCCTGGTCAGAGGGTGGGCGATCCTGAAGGGTGCCACCAGCCCCAGCCCTCCCACTCAATAAACATCCAGTCCAGGGAAGAGCAATGGGACCATTGAGCAAATGGAGCCTCAGGCCAGTCCCTGACTCCTAGTTGATCTGATTACACCCCACACAGAAGTCCTGGAACCTCCACTGCTGACACAAGAACCCAGAAACATCCTGTGTCCCAGCCCCCTCTGGACCCCTCTTTTAGGATCTAGGTGAGCTAAAGAAGCTGCAAGTCCACCTTCTGCTCAAGAGAAAGGTCTGAGACCCGGCCCATCCCTCTCCCACCACCACCTTAGCCTCTGATGGCCCTGGGGCCCCTAGGAGTTCAGCTCTGCATGGGGTGTGGCAGGACAAGCTGTCTCCAGAGCAGGAGGAGTGGGGGGGGGGGGGGGGTGGGTGGAGAAGGAGCCACAGCAATCTCAAGGAATCTGACTAGTTCCCTCCTGCCTGATGGCATTGTTGCCCTGGGCGGAGTTGCTGGGTTTAAAGAGCCGGAACCCACCTGGATTCAACACAGCCCCAGCAGCCTCTCCAAACCTGCCTTTTGCACCTGGCTCGCAGGTAAGCAAGTGTCTGCTAGGATTTCAGGGCTGCTAAGCAGAAGGGTGGGGGAAGAAGGGTGAGGGTGGAGGAGGTACCTGTCTGAGGAAGGGGTGGCAGGTGCCTGGGTATCATCAGTAATAGGATGCATGTTTGAGGGTTTTGAGGATTGGAGGCTACTTGCTCTATGACCACCATCATATGGACCGTGTAACCCACGGTCTGGAGGACCCAGACCCACGGGCCCGTGGAGGACCCGTGTAACCCACGGGCTGGAGGAAACAGAAGCCAGCCTTTGGCTAAGGAGTATGTAAAGTGGAGTTGCAACCCTCATTATTGAGGGTGGTGAGGGAGGGACGAGTCCAAAGGAGGGCTGGCTGCAGAGACTGTTAAAAGCCGACAGACTCCCACGTCCAGAAGCTGCACATTAATAGTCCTCCCATCCAGGACAAAAGGACCTATGTATGTATGCATGTATTTATGTATCAAATTGGCTTTATTAAGCGATTCACGAATCAGGAAAACATTCCACCTAGCAAGTAAAGGGCTATGTATTTGTTTATCGTAACACACATTTCATTCCATACTATGTGCTAGGCATTATTCTTAGGCTTCACATATAGTAACTCATTTAATTCAATCATAACCTTTTGCAGTTACTATTAATTATCCTCGTTTTACAGGACACTGAAGCACAGAGTGGTTAAGTAACCCACTGAGTCACACAGTTGATCGGTGGTTTTGAGGGGATTAGAGTTCCAGCCCTTTGGGCTCAGCAGATCACAACGAGGGCTTCAGTTTGCAACAGCTGACAATCCCTATGCTTGCCTGCAGCTAACAACATGCAGAAAGCTGGAAGGGGTCTTATCTTAAGGAAACAGCCACCCTCTGAACTAGTAAATAGAGACATGGATAGTTCTCACCCCAAGGAGAAAGAAAAAAGGAGTAATGATCCTTCCTTCTGTCAGTTTCCTGTCAATAGCAGTCTGTACTCAGAGTGGAATTTGGGGCCGCCTTGGAACAAGATCCCTGGCTGGGGCTGAGGTGGGTGGCTCTCACCTGCCTCCACCACCACCTTTCGCCTGCTCAGCTGCTCCCTCCTCTGCTGCTCAGCCCAGGGTGGCCCTTTGCAGAGACTATCTTGGAATTCATCCTGATAGTGCCTGAGGCCCAGACCTTTGGGAAAAATAGCTCAGGGTGCCTTCGCCTTTTGAGTGGGGGTTAGGAAGGCAGGCACCAAAACCTGAGTTAGCACAGCAGCTCTGCTCCTCTGACCGAAGAGTCAGGCATCTGATTAAAGACTTTAACGAAGACTTTAACAAACCACTTACTCCATGCAAGCACTGTTCTAAATACTTAACTAGTAGTAGCTGAATATATGTCACTCCACTAGTCATTACTACTAGAAATTGGTAACTTTCCCCAAACCACCTCATAAGCCAAGTGCACCCTTGGGATTTGTGCCCTGGTTCTTTGCCTCAGGGACTGTGAGCCTCCGGCAGGTCAGGGCTATCTGACCCCAGCCTGTCCCCCTCCCCTGCAGCCCTGCCCTGAAGCTGTATCATGAAGAGAGTGACCCCGGCCCTTCTCCTCACATTGGCAGGTGAGTCCCCCCTGCCCCCAGAAGTGAACCTGCTGCCACTCACCCTCCCACCAAGGCAGTGAAAGCGAGGGCAGCATCTCCCAAAGGGGGTGGGGGGGGCTGATGTCGAACAAATGTGTTTTCATTTAAACCATCAATTTAAAGAGCGGCACTAAGGAAATAATAATACAGTTAGGAAGTGGATATTGCAAAATTGTCCTACATGACTGAACTTTGGAAAACGATAACCATCTGTTGGCATAAAGAGAGAAGCATTTCCTGGGGCGCCTGGTAGCTCAGTCAGTTAAGTGTCCTACTTCGGCTCAGGTCATGATCTCACAGTTCATAGGTTTGAGCCCTGCATTGGGCTTTGCAATGACGATGCTGAGCCTGCTTGAGATTCTCCCTCTCCCTGTGTCCCTCCCCCACTCACACTCTCTCTCTCAAAATAAACAAATTTTAAAAAGAGAGAGAGAGAAGCTTTCCCTATTCCCTAACAGGGCATTGGCCAGAGTCTGTGTAGGAGGCTTCTCAGAAGAGGGTAAAAAGATACCAACACACCATCCCATTTCATATGCAAGAAAGGCTACCAGGAAGCAAGAGAAATAGCAGGAAGGGCGAGTTGGGGAGGGGGTGCATGGCTATGGGGTGAGAGATCAAATCCCAGGGTTGTATGGGGCTGGGAAAGGTGTGAAGAAGGAAGGGAACTGGTGACTCCAGGGTCCAGGGTCCCCCCTACCCATGAGGCTGGTTGTCATCTTTGCCCTTCTGGGCTGAGGTCCTGACTGCTGATTCATTTTGAGACCAGTGTCACGAATTAATACAGATCCCTCTGCTTTTTCCCACCCAGGCCTGCCTGCCTTGGAAGCCAATGATCTGGTCGGTGAGTGAGGCCCCAAACTGCCCTGCTCCTGCTGCCCCACATTTTCCCTCTAAGACTCCACATGCTGCCTCCTGGTTCTGGTCCTCATTCTTTCTTCTTCTTCTTTTTTTTTTTTTTCTTTTCTTTTTCCCCTTTCCCACAGATAAAGACAGTCCCTTCTATTATGGTAAGAGCTGATATCCCTCACTCCCACCCCCCACCCCTACCCTACCTTTGCCTATCCTGGCTGGACCTTTTTGCTAAAGCTTAGTGAGGGCTGATGAGGGAAGAGCAGCAAGATGGGGCTGGGACTGGGGACTGCAGAGTCAGCATGGTCTATGAAAAGAGCGAAAGGCCAACATGCAACATGATCTTTGGGAGAACTTCATTCCAGCAAGGAGGGAAGGTGCCCACAGGATATTTAGGAAGATTTGTGGGGGAGGGGCTGGAGGCTCTTGGGTCCCCAGGTATCTCACCTGATCCTCCCTTTACTCTCACTTGCCGCCTTCCCCAGCACCCGGCTCTTTACCCTACAACCCCCCCCCCTACCCCCAGGCGGGTTTCCTCTTCCTTGGCCTGGCACTGTGTCCTCTAGTATCCCTACACACTCATCTCCCCCCTAGCTTCAGCTCAAGTGCCACCTTTCAGAAAAGCCTTCCTCCTTTTTCTGTGCCCTTCTGCTTATGTTTTTCCCCTAGTGCTGTTGCCACCAGATATTATATGGTGTATCTATTTACTGACTTGTCTTTCTTGTTGCCTGGAATGCAAGTGCATTTGTACAAGCAGGTGATGATAAATATCTTTTGAATGAGTGAGTGGAGTGGAGCCAGGCTGGTGCCAGCTCACCCTCTGCTCCCCCAGACTGGGAAAGCCTGCAGCTGGGTGGGATGATTGTTGGAGGGCTCCTGTGCATCGCTGGAATCTTGATAGCCCTGAGTGAGTGGTGGGCTGGCAGGCAGGGCATGGGGCGGGAGGCGGGAGGGGCTTGGGGGGGGGGGGGTATGGCCCAGGCTCCCCAGGTTCTTTGCATTGACCATCTTGTCCTCTCCCAGGTGGAAAATGCAAATGCAAGTACAATAAGAAGCACAGGTGAGATAGGGCCCCTGTTGTATGCACCTGGAGCTGAGCACACCTATTTTGGGGTAAAGTTCTGCAATTCAGAGGAAGAGGAGAGCCTCTTGGCTGCCCCCTGGGCTTGCAGTGGGATTTGTTATTCACAGATAATCAGCCCCAAAGCTCCCCAAATAGGGAGAGAGCTATAACCCTTGGTATTGTTTTGTTTTTTAAAGTTTATTTTATTTATGTTGAGAGAGAGACAGAGACAGAGGGCACTTGCGCACATGCTCAAAGCGGGGGAGGGGCAAAGAGAGAGGATTGAAAACAGGTTTGGAGCTGTGAGCACAAAGCCCCACAAAGCCCTGGGGAGGGGGCACCAGGAGTCTTGATGCGGGATAAGGACAGAAGTTTGGGGTGGGGAGATACTAATTTCATGTGTCCCTTTCTCAGCCCCTTACCTGAGAGAGCCACTCCACTCATCACTCCAGGTGAGACGGGCTTCTTTGGCTTCTTTGAGAGGCTTCCAGGCACTCAGGGAGGGTGGGCATACTATTTGAGTTGTTCAATGTTATGCCATGTGTAAGGCAGGACTGTCCTGAGCCAGCCCAGCCTTGGGGTCTCCGAAGGCTGAGGGGGTTGTCTTGTAGAGACCAGGTCTATGAGGACTTCACCCCATTCTCTCCTCAGGCTCTGCCAGTACCCGCTGAGCACAGGACCAGCTTTGTGGCACTTTCCGTACCAGCTCCCATGCTGTTCCCTCCCCCCTTGGGGCCCTTACACGATGGCCTTTCTCTCCAAAGCTGGGCCCTTCAGCTCCTGTCTGATCAGGACACCGTCTAAAGCTTATTTCTAAATTAAACTGTCTCACTCCTCCCTCCAGTGGTCTTGTGACTTTCTGTGGGTCTGGTTGGGAATAGGCAGGCTGGGCAAAGACTCTCACATCTTGCTCAGGAATGTTCGGGCCCTTCAGTGGCTGGTGGGTAGGGGGTCCAGTGGATTGCTAAGGTTTCTTATGGCCGCATGTCTGTCCTAAGGCCCACTCCCCACATGCCCTCCACTTTGAAAACCTCCTGATAATTGATCCCTTGTCTCATCCATGCACTGTGCAAGATACCTCAGTGTTCTATCAAAAGATCTTACGATTCCCACACCTTGCCTAGAGACCCTAGAAGTCCCAATGAGCCAGGTACCCATGACATCCTCTAACCTAGAATGACCCCAGGGGCTCGCCCTCCACTAAGGTGCCACCTCACTCAGTGAATACTGTCTATCATTCACACCACTCAGGAAATGAAGCTTTTGTTGATTCACCCCAGTAAAACCCAATATAACCCTCAGACCAACCCACAGACCCTCTGCCCACCCTAGGCACTATCCTATAGGACCCTACTATGAGCCACATCCCAAGGAGCCCTGCATAGTGCACAAATCTAGGTCCCCCAGTATGTCCAAGTCCACTCCTGGAACACCTCACTTGAAAGGTCCCTACATGTGCAGAGTGGGGCTGGGGAAATGTCTCTCCCACCTCAGTAGCCATCTGTCCTGCTGCCTCATCCTTCGTGCCAACCTCCATAGCCCAGGATGGAAGGAGTCAGGTGCACTCAGTCCAGCCCTCCCTGCATACATAGGCCCTGGGGTGGAGGCAGGCCCAGCAGCAGAGATCTGCCCTGTCCCGGCCAAACAGTGGTGCACAGTCTGGATCTGGGGTGATGGGACAGCCATGTGGGTGCATCTTGGTGTTGCTTCAAGCCAGCTCTAATGGTGCACTGCTCCAAACCCTCCCTCCACTTCTTAAGGGTGGTGTGGGTCCTGTGGAAAGTATGTGTCCTAGAATTCAGGCCCCTGACTTGTAGACTTGGGTTAGGAGGCTATAGCAGGGGAGTCTGAAAGCTGAGGACCCTATCTTCTGGTTGGCAGCCCATCCCAGACCCTGAGGTCTAAAAATGAGATTCATAGTTCTGCTTAGGGCCCTTGAAACAGGATATATAAGGAGGTAGAGGTAAGGGAGAGTTCCAAGGCTTGCCCAGAGCTGCAGCAAGAACTTCAAGAACCTGAGTGAGACCCAAGACACCTGGTTGAAAGTGCAGCCACTGTCTGAGTGACCAAGGGCAGCAGGGAGCCCTGGAGGCTGACGGCTGTGCCAAGCTCATCACCGCCAGGACCCATCCTTATAAGGCCCTTAATGTCCCGGGATTCTGAGCCTATGCATGCTGTGAAGGAGATACAAGTGTGTTTCAGCGGCTGGAATGCGTGGGCACCAATGGGTGATGTGTTCGGGTTAAGAGGTGACATTTGAGCTGAATCCTCAAAGGTGAATGATTAGAGGCGTGAGCCACACAAACATCTCTCCTGGTGGAGAGATCAGCGTGTGCAATCGACCTTTTGCAAAGACCAGAGGCAAGTCAGTATGACTGGAACCTGTGCGATGAGATCAAAGAGGAAGGAGGTAGGTGCGGCCACTACAGGCAGAAACACCGTCCCCTCCTGAGTGCGGGACGTGGGAACAGGAGGAAGGCGGAGAGCACAGGGCACGCAGCCCAACACAGGGCAACAGCCGCAAGCACCACAGAGTCAGAGCCTCAGAAGGTGGCTTCCAAACTCGCTCTGCAGCCCTGGGGAGTGGGGTGCAGGTCCCTGTCCTTGGACATGTAGGATGCTGGTGTGCATGGATTGCATTTGAGAAGCTAAAAATGAGCTCCACCAGGAAAGCAAAGTCTGTGGCTGTTGGTGGGGCTAGAGTGGCAGACATGGAAGCCACGTGGTCAAAATGCCACCTTCTGAGTGAGGGAAAACTGCTTTCTTTTTGTTTTTAAGTTTATTTAAGTAATCTCTACACCAGGGTGCCTGGGTGGCTCAGTCTGTTAAGCCTGTGATTCTTTATTTCAGCTCAGGTCATGATCTCACAGTTCCTGGGTTGGAGACCCACATAGGGCTCTGCACTGACAGTGAGCAGCTGGCTTGGGATTCTCTCTCTACCTCTCTCTCTCTTTGCCCCTCCCCCCCAAAAGTAAATAAATAAAAAATAATCTCTACACCCAATGTGGGGCTCGAACTCATGACTGGAAATCAAGAGTTGCCTGCTTCTCTGGCTGAGCCAATCAGGTACCGCCCCCACCCCCCTTCCAACTGCTTTCTTCCTGAAACAGTTAGGTCTCTACCATCACGAGCCTAAGAAGCTCTGCTGTTGGAAATCTTACTAGTAAGAAGGAAACCCCACCCTTGCCTGGGGGACTTAAATCACTTTTTTTGGGGGGGGGAGAGTTTATTTACTATTTTTTTAGTATTCTCTACACCCGACGTGGAGCTTGAACTCACCACTGGGGGATCAAGAATAGCATGCTCTACTGACTGACCAGCCAGGTGCCATGGGACCTAAGTCACTTTGACTGGATATTCAGGGATTCCAACCTGGGCGCCCGCTCCAGTAAAGGGTTTCTGGACACGATGACATTCCACATCCATCATAACATTTTAGTTTCCTGGCTCCACTTGGCAGCGGACCCCAGTCCCAGTCCTGCTTTGCTCTCAACCTGCCAAACACAGCTTTACTGCAATTTCAGCTGAACAAGTTGCACAGTTCCCTCAAGTCCTATAAGCAAGCACTCTGGGGTGAGGGACTCCACAACCCCTACACCTCCAATATGTGGGACTCCTTCAGTGCCCAGCATAGTGAGCCTGACTTTGTCCAATTACAGGTGGGTACCTGGTGGTTTAGGCTGCTTCTGCCTGACCAAGGCTGGGGCAAGGGGCAAGGGGGCAAGGCTCATGGAGGACGTCGGGGGGTCTGGCTTAATTATGGGTAGAAGTCAGGGAGTGTGATAGGGATGGTAATGGGGAATAAGTTAGCCTGTGTGTTAGACAGCTGGGCCCTGGAGTTGGGCTGTGGATTCCCATGAAAAACAAGTCCAGTCCCCACCTCCTCACCTCACCCCCACCCCCAGTCGGGAGAGGGAAAGGTAGCCATAGAATGAGAGGGGTCTCTGCTCAGGGTTCCTATGTGAAATCTCTCCCGGTGCCTCAGAGACCCCTTCCCCGGCCCAGTTCTCCTTGGAGGGGTGTGACTTTAGTCCCAATTCCCTTCCTTTTGCCCTCTTCTCCCAGAGGAGGAGCTGCCCAGAGAACCAGAGATAGCAAAAGATAATTTCTATGTAATTGAATACTTAGTATGTGAAGGGCATTGTTAACAAACATTTCACACCTTAACTCAATTTGTATCATTCCATCTGTGCAGAGGAGGAAACCAAGGCTCTCAGAGGTTCTCACAGGCCATCTTGCTCCTGAGCTATTTCTGAAGGACTGGGCTACCCTGCCTTTCTGGTATTTATCACTATCTGGGAGAAAAGCCAGTGACTGTGCCTGCTTCGGGACTATATATATCTCTCCCCATTGTATGTATATATGTATGTATATGTACTTTTAATGTTAAGTGCTATGCCCAATGTGGTGACTACTTGACTACTTGACAAGAGTTACATGTTCTGGTCTTCTAGCTGGCTCAGTCAGAAAAGCAGGAGGGTCTTGATCTTGGGGTTATGAATTTGAAGCTGGGTATAGAGATTACTTAATTAAAAAAAAGAAATTGCATGCTCTACTGAGTGAGCCAGCCAGGTACCCCCTCCCCATTTTTAAATTTAAATAATCTTATTCTTTTTCTAATTGCAAACATCTTTTATGCTTGTAACAGAAAACTTGAACATTACAGAGATAATGAGTAAATCAATTTTTAACCCAGCACCCAGAAATAATCAAGGTAAAAGTTTGATAATTCTATTAACTCTGTTATATATAAATACTATTCTCTCTCTCTGTCTCCCTCTCATACACATACACACACACACACACACACACACACACATATCTCATTACTTTGTATTGCTGCGTAGTAGTCTGAGGGAGAGCTTTTCAAGTAAGGGCCTATTAATGAGAAAAAGTTGTTTTATTCTAAGACTAGTAACTTAAACACTGTAATATTTGTTTCCCAGAATGTACAGCAGCATCTAACTCTCAATTTTTTAATTTTTAAGCAATCTCTACATCCAATGTGGGGCTCAAACTTACAACCCTGAGATCAAGAGTGCTCTACTGACTGAGAGCACTCACTCTACTGAGTAGTTCATACTCTGACTGAGCCGGCCAGGCACCACTTACCCTCAATTTTTGTGTAAAATGCTGTAAAACCCAGGAGAAGAAGTAAGGACCAACAGCTAACATGAGGGAGTGACTGACTGACTAAGTTCTATGCCCGGCTCTGTAGAGGGATTTATCACTCAAGTCTCAACCCAGCCAGAGGAATATTCTAACGGGAAGATTAGAGCAATTCTGCTCAAAATGTACCAGGGATACCCTATTTACCTTACAGAAAAATCCCCTTTTTTTTGTTTAAAAGTTTTTAAATGTTTTTATTTTTGAGAGAGCGTGAGCGAGTGCACAAGCAGGGGAGGAGCAGACAGAGAGGGAGGCAGAGGACCCAAAGTGGGCTCTGTGCTGACAGCAGTTAATCCAATGCAGGGCTCGAACTCAGGAACCGTGAGATCATGACCTGGACCAAAGTCAGATGCTTAACCAACTGAGCCACCCAGGCACCCCAGAAAAGCCCCCTTAACATGGCCCATAGGCCCTACTTTTGACCCCAGTCCCTACCAACATTCCATCCTCACCCACTGTCCTTTCCTACACTCGCCCTGCTTCCTAGGTATTGTATTGTCTGAACACCTGTTGTCCGCAACCTCAGCCTTAAGGCACTGCACTCCTCCCTCTGCTGGCCATTTTCCCAATTGCCCAGCATCCCTGCATCACCACCAATGAACTCCCCCCTCCTTTAGGCCCTTTTTGGAGGCCTCCTGGCCACCCTACAACTGCACCACCACCATTTGTCCTCATTACTGATTGCTGCTGCTTCTTTGTACTCAGCCCTAATTCATATACTATTTATGTTTATTGATTTATTTGTTATGGTCTCCCACCCCTACCAGAGTGTAAATTCAAATTGGTGCCTACAGAATTTTCTGAGTTTGGGTCACAGATTTGGCTCTTCTCAAGTTATCATTTTATGGTTTCCACTGAGTACATATTGGCCATTTTGAGCTTTTTGTGTTCTCAGGGTAATTTTTAAAAGTCTGGCTGCATGCCTGCCACCAATCCCCTCTTAAATGATAATAGCACATGGGTCTTGTAATTATCCTATGCCTCCAATATATGTACACAATATCTAAACCCTATCAAAAATATCCAGGCATAAAAAAACAAAGGACGCCAGACAACATAAACACAGAAAAAGAAGATGCAGATATTAGACTGATCAGACCACGACTTTAAACTGTGACTGGTATGTTCAAGGAGAGATGGTATATGGAGAGTCTCAGAAGAAAACAGAGTGGATGCATTGTGGGGTAAGCTGTGTGTACTTCAAAAAGGTACGCTCAGGTTTTAACCCCCAGTACCTGAGACTATGACCTTATTTGGAAATAGGGTTTCTGCACATACAATCATTTTAAGATGCGGTCATACTTGATTAGGGTGGGCCCTAATTCAAGGACTTATAAAGAAGAAAATTTGGACACAGGTAGAAGGCTATGTGACAATAGAGGCATAGATAGGAATGATGCAGCTGCAAACCAAGGAATGCCAAGTTTTCTGGCAACCATGGAAGCTAGAAAAAGGCATGGAAGGATTCTTCCTTGCAACTACAGAGGAAGCATGACCTTGCCAACACCTTGATTTTGACTTCTCATCTCCAGAACTGTGAACAAATTAAATTTTTTGCATTATGTAAAAAAAATCAAATTTTAGAACTAAAAACATTTTTTTTAAAGTTTATTTACTTATGATCTCTACACCCAACACAGGGCTTGAACTCAACCCCAGGATCAAGAGTCGCACACTCCACCAACTAAGCCAGTCAGGTGCCTCAGAATTAAAAGTTCTTACCTGGAGTTAAGAACATAACTGATGCTTAACAAGTTAGGCTTAGCTGCAGAGAAAGAGTGAATTGGGAGATAAATAATAAGGAATATCAAGATAATGTAAGGAGAGAAATGCATTAAATAATTTAAAACTCAACATTTACTAACGATTAAAAAATGTACATATACTAAACCTGAAGCAAAGGGAAATTCTCCTAATTTAAATTTTCGAATGTTTATTCATTTTTGAGAGACAGAGAGAGCACAAGCGGGGGAGGGACAGAGAGAGAGGGAGACAGAATCCGAAGCAGGCTCCAGGCTCTGAGCTGTTAGCACAGAGCCCAACACACGGCTCAAACCCACGAACCGTGAGATCATGACCTGAGCTGAAGTCGGACACTTAACCGACTGAGCCACCCAGGAGCCCCAAATTCTCTTAACAAAGGGTATGAGACCAAAAAAACAATCTTTATCTTAAGGATTTTTTTTTAAAGTAATCTCTACACCCAACGTGGGGCTTGAATTTATAACCCCAAGATCAAGAGTCACATGCTCCACTGACTGAGCCAGCCAGGTGCCCTGACAATATTTTAAGGGAGAAATAACAAAAGCTTTCTCTCTGAAACTGGGAATAAAACAAGGATGTCCTCTCACTCCACTTTGTTTAGCATCACGTTTCTAATGACAAAAGACAAACTTTGATCTAAGAGCAGGCCACAAGGCAAAAAAAGAATAAAGTACATAGGGATTAGGAAAAAAACAAAACAAAACAACTATCATTGTTTGCAAACAGCATTTTTTTACATAGAAAATCTACACTTAACGGCCGCCTGGGTGGCGCAGCCGGTTAAGCGTCCGACTTCAGCCAGGTCACGATCTCGCGGTCCGTGAGTTCGAGCCCCGTGTCAGGCTCTGGGCTGATGGCTCAGAGCCTGGAGCCTGTTTCCGATTCTGTGTCTCCCTCTCTCTCTGCCCCTCCCCCGTTCATGCTCTGTCTCTCTCTGTCCCAAAAATAAATAAACGTTGAAAAAAAAATTAAAAAAAAAAAAAAAAAGAATCTACACTTAAACCTGCATTGATAAGTAAATTTATTGAATTCGGCAAGGCCACACTCAATATAAAAATCCACAGTATTTCTTCGGGCACTTAGGGCACATGGATGACTCAATTGGTAGAGCATGCAACTTTTGATCTTGGGGTTGTGAGTTCAAACCCCACGTTGGGTGTAGAGTTTGCTTAAAAAAAAAAAAAATCCATAGTATTTTTTTTTTTTTTTTTTTTTTAGTCCTAAGAAGTCCCAGCAACAAGCTAAGCCAATCAGAGATACCATGTAAAATATAATACTGGAAGCAAATCTAATGGAGTATGTGCAAGAAGCTTTACACAAAAACTAAAAACAAAACTGAGATGCCTTAAAAGAACCTTATGATTTGATGCCTCTGCCAACACCACAGAGCATGGGTGGCGGTTAGTGCAGAGTGAGGCTCAGTAACTCCAGGAGCTGCGTTTGGAACAGTAAATAGCTCTGATATAGGGGCACGGCCTTGATTCAGAACACTCAGGGTCTGAGCTGGGATTGTTCATTGAGACTGGTCAAGAGACACCACACAAAACCATTTATGAACACAGATACCTCGATCATGGGGCCTACTCTGTCCTCTGTGGCAGATGGCAGGGCAGCTTGCAGGACCCCTGCAGCCTTTTGGTCATCTAATAATTGGGTAGGAGCAGTATTCTCATGTAATGAAATAAATCCAAAATCCAAAATGTCTTCCCCAAAATTATGTCTTTTAGTGATGAAGTGTCTTGACCTTTACTTTGGAGGAAGAAATGTCCCAGATCCGCCCAAAGCCAAAAGTTAGCAAACACTTCCTGTAAAGTCTCAGATTGTACATACATGAGGCTTTGTGAGCCACATGGTCTCAAATCAAACTGCCCACCTCTCTGTCAATGTAGCACAAGAGCAGCCACAGACAAAACAAATGGACATAGCTGTGTACCAATAAAACATTACAAAGAACTGGTAGCAGGCCAGATGTGGCCCCAGGACCCTAGTTTTGCCTATCCCTGCCCAAGACTATCAGACTTTAAAAAACTTCCATGATGTGGCAGAGCCCTGAATTCTTCCTCCCTTTAGCACACAGAATTCTGCTTCCTCCCCCAACAAACACAATGAAGATGTCATTAATACAGTGGAGCACGGCAAGGTGATCAATGTCTCTCCAGACTCTACTATGTAACAGAGAGCAGGAGAGTTACCACAGCCCTGGAGAAGTCAGGGAATGTGTTCTAATGTTATGAGGTTAAAATTTTTAATCTCCTCCTTGATGCTGATTAAAGGAAATATATTCATTAGGTCAGGAGTTCTCAAGTGCTGGAGACTTGATTTATACTGGCAAGGGCACCTCATTAAGCACTGAATTGTGCTGAGATAACTTGGTTAATTTCCTGGTCATCCACTATCCTCTACCAGAATGCATCTGCTGTTTGCTGAAACCACACAAGTAAATTAAAAAGGCATTTGCTTGCCTTTCTAAATTAAAAAAAAAAAAATTTTTTTTTTGAACATTCACCTTTGAGAGACAGAGCGTAAGCGGAAGAGGGCAGAGAGACAGACACAAAATCTGAAGCAGGCACCAGGCTCTGAGCTGTCAGCACAGAGCCGTATGCAGCGGTTGAACCCACGAACTGTGAGATCATGACCTAAGCCGAAGTTGGACGCTTAACTGAGCCACCCAGATGCCCGTCTGCCTTTCTAAATAGTCTGCAAGCATGGTTCAACCCTCAGATGTTGTGGCATCTCTCCTTATTCACAGTATTGAATGGGGAACACCAAGAGGTTCCCCTTGGCCTTTCCTGCCATTATGGCTAATTCACAAGCCAAGGATCCAGTGCAGGGGGGAGGGCAGCTGTCAACTGCCTAATGTACCCCTTTGTACTAATGCACTCAGGGAGGTACCTGCAGGGGTCTGCAAACTTGTTTGACCTACAGTGAGATGAACTTGCCCTGCAAACTTGGCCTTCTCACATTCCCACTCTAACAAAGAAAATCCTGATTTTCAATTAGCTTTCTGCTCATAGAGTCAAAGAGTAATATCTGGGGTCAGAAAGTTGACAGACCTCATAGCTGTGCCTGTGTGTGGACCCTGTCCATACAGAGGTCCTTAACCACAGATCTGGCCAGGTGAAGCCCCTTACTGCCTTTGGGTTCACTGTCCATTATGGCAATCATGCTTACCTCACATGTGATGGAATCCCTTTAACCCTTTCTTGTACTGCCAACCATGGCTGTGTTTCCATGAAGCTTAAAATGCTTGTGCGCTTCCCTAGCACATTCCTTTATCAACTTAAAAGTGTCCTTGGGCCCTCCCACAGAACATTTTTAAAAATTTACTTAAGTAATCACTATACCCACATGGGGCTTGAAGTCACGAGCCCAAGATCAAGCGTTGCCATGCTTTTCAACTGCGCCTGCCAGGTGCCCCTCTACAGCACACTTTTAGCTGGTGTTTTTCCTGCCTTCATATACTAAATCCTAACATGCCCACCTGAATCTGATGACCCCTTTCTCAACAGCCAGCATCCCTTCCTCCAGTAGGTTGCTGTCTCCAAGCTTCAAGAGTTGACTGCAGCAGATTGTTAGGATGGATTCCAAGCATTTTATTCAAAATTTAAATCCTTAGTCACAGGAGATGCTGGTTATCATTTACACTCAACCTTCTGGTCCAGCATCCTCCAGACCCCCTCCTGTCCACACATATCAATCAGGCCCTGGCTGTTTGGTAGCATCTGCATTTCCTCCTGCAGTGGGGCCTCTCCCTTCTGTGTCATGCTAAGTCCTGATACTAGTTTTCTGGAACAGAAAAATCAGCAGAATTTCCTTGAAGGTACTAGATAGCAAATTATATTAGGTTTTGCAGGCCAAGGCATAAATTTTTTAGTCTACTAATAAGAATGGGATTCATTTGGGGAGTTTTTAACTGGGGCTCCCTGACATTAAATTGATTCATCTGTAAAACCCATTCTCAGGTCATGGACCACATAAAAACAGGCAGCAGGCTGGATTTGACAGGCAGTCTGCCAATCCATTCTAGAAACAATACCGGAAGTGGACTTTGATGAGGAGGACGTCTTATAAATCACCTACCACAGGTGAGGCCTCCAAATAGTTTTACTTCTAGTAGGAGGGAGCCACTACTGCTGGCCGAGCAATTTCAGATAATATAGCACATTCCTCCGGAGAACCCATCCCAGGTTCTTGGAGCCCACTCCTTCCTTATCTGGACCCTAAACCTAACAAGGGAGGTTTATACGGGGTGTATATACTCCTTAAAACTTCACTGCCCTATCAAATCTTTGTCATTGCAGGTTTCTTAAGCTCTCAGGTGTTCTACCTGGTTTCTGGGTCTTGACCACCCAGGTCCTTAGCATCCCTATGCACTATTGCTGGAGACTTGGGAGATGGTAGACCCATGGGATGGGTAGAGACCCTGTGAACATGGCTCACATCAGGTGCATGAGCTCTGCCTCCCCAGAATCTCACGTTACCTACTCATCAGAGCGGACCTTCCTAGTTCAGCCTGTGTCCTGGAACCTCTGGCATTCCTGGGTATTGCTGCTGCCCTATCTAAAACTATCTGAATCTGCAGAACACCAGTGGGAAGAAAGGCAGGTAAGGTGGTGCTATGAGGCCATAGGAGGATGAGAGGGGCTGGGGTAAGATTCTAGTTTACATAAATGCTTATTTAGCAAAATCTTCAGGGCTTAATCAATAAAGTATTTTGTCTATAAATGAAGCTTGTCCCTTTGAAATGATACCAGATGAAGACCCCAGAACTGGTGAAGTTAGGATATCTGGGCTACAAGTGGGGGGACAAAGTTTGCAAAATCAGTAAGTGGCCATCAAAAAGTTGTTTTAAATAAACTCCATTCACATCTTAAAGTCTTGATGGTCTTAGTTTATGTCAAATTAAAAGTGATGGCGGGCAGTAAGCTGTGTGCAGAGCTGCCTGGAATTTGGACATGGTTCTCTACTTGCTAGGTGGAAGGTGATTTTCTAATTTGGAAACAGATCTGTCCCAAGCTTATGTGAAGTCTGCAATAACCTGTAACTGCTAACCTGGGAGTGTTTGAGCTAGTATGAAAAAAAAATAGCACATTTTATATTTAAAAAAAAAAAAAAACTGTGGTTAATAACTGCCAGTGTATGGCACCCAAAATGAAGGGCCGCTATGAGAAACGAACAGGACTCCAGCATAAAATAAGGGAAGAGCAGGACACAACAAATAACTGATCAAGAACAGCACTCTAGTCTCACGGGAGGCTGGGACTGTGTGCTTCTATTTCAATACTCTGGGATGCGTTTCCAGTCACCATTTCCACCACTCATATTTAACATTTTAAAAACCAAACTTTTAATTTAACCGTGGTATAGGAATAGAGGGAAATCTTAGATTTCATGTGCTAAATTATTTTGAAATTCACACTGAAATACAGCAGTATTAAAGCAAGTTCTTCTCTTCAACCACCCATTTTGCTACTTTTTGGTGAGTATATAGTCGGTGCCAGTCATTGTGGAAAAATCTTTATTTTAAGAAAAAAATTTAGTTAACAAAAAAATTTAACAAGTTTCACTTAGCAAAATACACCCAAAAGGAAATCACAGTACAAAGAAAGTTTTAAGTCAAGGCCTCACCAATTCCTACAGTATTAGTAATGTGTCTCAATTTTCAAAACTAACTTATTTTTAAAAGCTTAAACTTAACCTAAAAGATTTTAAATGAAAATAAACTAGAATGAACAAACATGAGAAATGTTCCTCTTTGAATTAGGGATCTAGCACCTTGAGTTTTCCAAAAAAGTACGTCTCCCCAATGTGTTCACGGTGATGTGGTGTAAAAGATCCATTTAATGTACTCAAAACTACTTTAACTCAGATAACATCACTCTGAAGTACACTACCAAAATGTTAATTGAGAAAAGCTGAAAATAGTTTTAGTTTACTCAATATCACATGCTAGAAGAAAGTTTGCATGAGAAAACACTGAAGAGGTAATTTTTTAATCCAGATTTCACAAACTCATGGTGCAAAATGGGTCCCACAGCTTCCTCTAGAGTAATAATTGCTTTTCACTGCTTGTTGGCTGCCTGTGAAAATTTGATTGCAATAACTCAAATGCTCCTACAAAACTAGTCATATCCACCCATGCTGTTCTGGCCTCCATAGCCAGCCCCATAACAGCCACTCACAGACTGGCTCTCGAGGCCACTGTAAGTGGACTGGGCCGACACCCCCATGCCTTGCATCATCTGGCTGCTGTACGCCCCATTGCTGGCCCCAGTTGTGGAATTCAGGAAAAGTTCTATGTATCTGTGTTGCATGTTGGCCCGGTCTTTGGACATTGCTGCTACAGCTTCTTCGTGAGTGGCAAACTCAACATCGGCTTCGCCCGTCACTCTTCCATCAGGGCCAATCTCAATATGGACTCTCACAGGGTTGAGTGGAGAGAAGAAGTTGTAAATGTCGTTCTCTGTGGCTTTGTACGGTAGCCCTCTCATGTGGACACAGTGTCCAGTGGTACTCTGGACAGTGAACTCGCCGTCTCCGTATCTGTGGTCATACATGCCTGAGAGACAGTAACTGAGGTCTCTCCCAAACAGATCAGTGGTGAAGCCGTAGCCATCGCTGAGGCCGCTGTACTCCTCATAGCCCCCATAGCCTGCACTATAAGCACCAGACCTCATCCTCTCCAGGCCTGCTTGCTTGACAATGCCAATATACCTCCTGGCCGTGCCAGGGCGGTCATAGGGCCCTGGCCGCTGTACAGACATGAACTTCAGAGGGGGATCCGAGTATGACCTAACTTCTTCCTGACTGCTCTTGAACACTTCAATATACCTGTGCCCTATTCTCTCCTTGTGCTTCCCTAGGGCCTTCTCAGCTAACTCCTGTGAGGCAAACTGCACAAAGGCTTCCCCTGTAATCTTGCCCTCGGGGTCCACAGGCAATGTGATCCCGTTTGGCACAATTTCCAACCCTGAGAAGAACTGAACAATTTCTTCCTTGGTGCATCCAAATGGGAGTCCTCGAAGCCGCACGAAGCCATCATTGGCGGTGTCGGCACTGTTTGGACCACTGTGCTTCAACACCCAATCCATCTCGGTTCTGTGGGACTTGAACACCTCAATGTAACGGTGTCCCATGCTTTCCCTGTCTTTTTTAAGGGCCATTTTTACATCATCTTCTGATTCAAGTTCAACAAAAGCCTCACCACTCTGCCTGCCTTCTCTAGTGTAGATGAAATGAACGCCTGCAGCCCCATCATGTATTGTGCAGTCAGAAAGGAAATTCTGCACATCCTCAACAGAGCAGGACCAGGGCAGGCCACGGAGCTTGACCACAAAGCCTTCACCTCCCTCGGGGCCCAGCATCATGGACACTTGAGAGGACTGACGTCAAACAAGCTTGGGTGCAGCTTTTTGTGGCTGAAAAGAAAGCAAAAACTACTTTACATAATTTTTCATTTATTATGTACAAGAATATGCAGTAAATGTTGTTTTTCTGATTTTGCAGACGAAAAAAGAGAAGCAAAATTAAATGTTAAGAAAATATACAAAATACATTTGAGCTGAGATTCAATCCAAGGTCTCCCCCCTCCAAATGTACATATTATTCAGACAGAAAAAGAATTAGGAGACTTAGAAAAATAAAATAGCAATATGGAAGCTTTGAAGCCAAAACCTATCACTTCTAACGGTCATCAATTATTTTAAGTTCTAGAAGAGAAGACAAAAGAATGAAATAAGCCAATATCTAGAAAAAGAGAACTTTTCAGAACTGGAGGAAAACATGAGATTACATTGCTAAAATAAAAGGCAAGAGGGTAAGTGCCATGATCATAGAGGAATTAGTACCGGTTAGGTTAGAGCAAGGGCATTTTCTGGTTATTAGAGAAAAGGCAGAGCAAATTTGTAACATATGAAAGGTTCAACTGCACTAGTATAAAGGAAAAACAATTACTGACAAATTACCATTTTGAATCGTTATGATTTATAGTAATTTAAATATTTGACAAAATCACTCTATGAAGCACTTATTTTTAAAACTGCTAACGTGAGAAAGGATAATTTTGTAATGATTTCAGTCCTTCCCCCTACAACAAATGGAATTCATATGCTCTTTTCTCCTTTATCGTTTGTGCCCAGTAAAACAGCCCAGGAAGATTAACTATCTGTTTCATGGTTGTACTGAGTGGCTAGTGGCACACATTTTGGACCACACAGTTCCTTGTTGTGGGGAACAGGCCTGTGCACCGTAGGGTGTCAGGCAGCATCCCTGGCCTCTACCCACTAGCTGCCAAAGGCACCCCTCTCCAGTTGTGACAACCCCCAAATGTCTCCAGACATTCCCAGATGTTCCCTGGGGGTAAAATGGCTCCCAGTTGGGAATGACTACCATAGAATCAGGGTCACCAACCTTAAAATGGGCCCTCAATACTGCCTAAGTTCTACCACCAACCCCAATCTCCCAAAGCCCTGAGTAACCTGTGGCAACCTCACCTAATCTTCCCTCATCTTTGGGTGATCATCTAGTTCAAAGAATGGGGACGATGTGAAGAAACTGCCACAAAGTCTAAAAATTTATAAACAAGAAGTTGCTTCTCCTATTAGCTGACATCATTAGCAGGATCACAGTCCTGCTCTGGTCCCAACTCCATTCACCCCGGAGAAATTCTTGATCTTCACGGTCTCTTCACTGAACACAGCATGCGCATTTATACCAATTATATGCCAATTTATACCAACACCATAATATACCTTCCCTGACACCAACTTTGCCTCCAGCTACTTGCTGATTTACTGATCCTCTCAGTAAAATCTCAGAGGGCAGGCCTCTACTGTCACCTCTACTCCTTACCATTAAAAGGGCAAAACCTTTCACTCCACTGGGAAGAAAAGTTTTTTTTTTGTCTTCATTTTACTTGTTCCCGCAGCAGGATTTAAGCAACTCCCTTCTCCCTCTGGCTCTTATGATGTAACCATCTCCTGGTCTTCCTATTAATTCCCTAAATAGGTTCTCCCAGCTTCTTCCAGGGAGTCCTTCCTCAACATTCAACTGCAGGGATATCACTGGACTTGGGTGAGTCCTTTTCTAGGCAGCCTCACAAGATCAAGGTCAACTAGCTCTGGGCCAAAGACACTCAAGTCCCCAGCCTTACTTATGCTTCCTGAGGCCCAGACTGGTATACAAAACTAATCCACAGCCCCTATACACCACAAATGAAAGCAGCCTTTTTCTCTGACACTCTTCTATAGCACTCTGGCTGCAGGTATAAATAGCTTTACCTGCCATCCCGAGGTTCTACAAAGAAAGTGAAATAATCCTTGGACAACTTCACCCAATGAATTCAAATCCAATGAATTCATTCTCTCTGGAATGATCCCATTAACCACCCTAACCCACATTCCCAAATCCTATTCAGGAACTCGAGTTCAACAAATAATAAGTTTCTCACAATTCTATACACAGTCCCTAGCCATTTCTCAAGTAAGGACTCAATAATTCCTTCCTTTGTGATTTCAACTGTCAAACTTTCTTTCTGCATTGCCCTCATATTCATTTCTACTTCCTCATTTCTAAATTCCAGTACCAACAGCCCATGCCAGGATACTCTTACCTGGTTCTTAAACTTCTCCAAGTGTAATGGCTAGCCCTTACTGCAACCCAATCTGCAGCTCAAGTGTTCTCCTAAAACTGGCTTTATGTCATTCTCCTGTTCCAAGTTCTCAGTGGCTTCCCACCGGCAGTGGAACACAAACCACAGTGCTAATGGGTCGCTTAGACCTTGCAACTTTGGCCTGCAACAAACACAATTATCTAGCTTACATCACTCCTATTTACAAAAAAAAACACAAAGAAACAAAAAAACAAAAACCCTCCTTTATCCATTTTCCTATGCCTGGAATGTGCCAGGCTTTCTGCTCCCTTGCATTTGACACACGTGATAATTAATTCTCTCTCCAAATACACTCCACCCAACCTTCTGTCTAGTCAAATCCTACTAATCCTTAAGGTCTCAGCTCAAACATATTACCTTTCCACAAGATCTTCCCCTTTGAATTAAGTCTCATGGTTCTACACTCCCATAACATTCTTGCTCTGATTTGTTCAAAATGTGTCTTCAAAACTGCTTGGAAAGCCTACCAGGGACACGGGGACAGGCTGTGTCGGTTCCATTGGTCACTGTGGCCCCACCCCCAACAGAGCAGGCCCAAGATTAGCAAGAGATTAACTGGTGGCCATGTGAGGTCAACACCTCCCTCTACAATATGGCAGTCTAGGCTGAAAGACATGCAGGCAGCATAAGCGAACACAAACATTTCATAGGAGAATTACTTAAAATACCTAACAATACATTACAGATTAGAAGTGTTTTACTTCAGAAAAAGTTTCAAAAACAAAGTGACTTCTCTGAAGGCAAGGAGAAGAGCATTCTTTTCTCAAACACATGTCTACAAAAGTTTACTTATACTCCAGAATTATTTTTCTGTTCCACTTCTTGCAAGAAATCCTATGACACGTAATTCCGTATTCTTTCAATGAAACTCAAACCTAATTTTAGATGCAAACATAATTCAATATCCTCACTTTGCCCTCAGAATCTTCTACATTTGGATTCCTTGTAGAGTTTTACAGTGCTCAAGACATTAACTAAAACTCAGTAAAAGACTGCTATAGATTTCTGCGCTTAGATTTAAAGCTAATGATAAAGCTTTTACTTCATGCTTTAAAAATCTCCTACTTAAATATACCAAACGTAAACCGAAATTACTTTTCTTAAAAGAGCTCACCTTAAAGAACAACCCGGGGGGGGAGGGGATGCCCACAGTCGGAGACACTCCTGGTAGGTTAACGAATTGTCCTAAAAAAGAGCGATATGGCCGTCTGCCTCAGTGGCCCAGCACTCACCAGAGCAAACAGGGATGGTGGTGCCGGGGCTAGGATGGGCTCCAGCTCCCTTTCTCCAGGGAAGAGCAGGTTGGGGCAGCAATTCTTTTAAAGCCATGAAGCTTCCATAATTAAAGCACACACCCAGGACAGCCCCCATAGCATTTAAAAGGTTTACCTTTTCATATGGTAATACAAAGGATAACAGCAAGAAAACACTCACTAGCCTCAGATGAGACTTAGAAAACTCTAAGCTCTGTGAGGATATCTAAATACTAAGGGTGGGAGGGGCTTCTTCAGGGAGGGGGTGGAACAAGGCCAGAACAGTTCCGGGTAGGGACCTCAGGGGCAGGAGGTGAGAGACTCCAGAAGCTGCCAGACCTTTACTGGGAGGAGCGCCACAGTCTGCTTGCCAGAAACTATTCAACAGAATTTACAATTTGTAAGACTCCCTGAGGGTCAGGGTGGAGATACCCAAGTCTTTCCTTCCCAGTTTTGTTTGATAAACTTCATTTCTTGTGACCTGTATTTGCTCTGATGTTGATATTTTAATTAACTTGACAAGAATATAAGTATATGTTAAAATATGCTTTTCAGTAGGAAAAACATTACTACCATCACCCACAGCCAAGTGATGAAGGTGTCCCAAAGGATCAGGATATATGAAGTTCAGGAGTACATTGGAAAACTAAACTACATTCTTAGTTTGGGAAAGGTAAAACCGGGAAAGTCAAGTTAATTTCGCTTAAGTGCCTCGTGTTAAAGATAAACTTGTCTTTATAGCCTCCTGTGATTATTACATAAGATACTATCCCGGAAGTGTTGGGGGAACCTGTATAAAAGTAAGGTATTTAATTTCAAATTCTCTGGAAGATGGTTTTCAAAAAGCTTCAACCGTCCCTCCTGCTAGCTCCCAGTGGAATCTGAGAGGTAGAACTCAAGCATCTTAAATGACCTGAATCCCTTCTTTTATATGGTTTACCCCAGCTCCTGGTTCCTTCCAGTGTGGTCTGCAGACCAACATCGTGGGGACCCTCCTCGTACATGCACGCGTAGGAGCGGCCAGACACGCTGAGGCCAGTTTTCACAAGACTGAAATGGGGCGCGCATGCCCGCGAACACACGTTGAAGCACTGATAGAGAGCACGGGTCTCACAGGAGCACACGTTGTAATCGCTGGAGTGTGAAAATATACTGCTCTTAGGTCCCGCAACTGGAGATTCAAATTATCTGTACTGTACAGGATGTTGTTAAAATGTGAGATTCTGAAACAACGTACGTGGGATAGGGCAAGATTCTGCATTTATAAACAGACTCCTAAGGCTCCTGGGAGGCTCTCCAGAATGTGCTCTCTCCTTCACTGTACTGGTTAGACGGGATTTAGTTCGGATTCAGGTAGATCCAATCAAGATAAACAGGGCGGGCCTCCGAGTGCCATGACTGATTAGGTTTATCTACGGAGTACACAGGCCGGCTTAAACCCCCATCCTCTGTTCAGGAAGGGGTGGGTATTCAGAGGGACCGTGGCGTCACCCTTTTATTTGCATCTGTGTTGCAGTAGGACCTAAGGAGCAATTTCACCCTTATTTGTAAATAAATACTAGCCTACAGCTGGTGGCACACTAGAGCAAGGTTGTCCTGAGTATCTTAATTACTCAAACAGTTCTACTCTTAAAACCACAGTGAGCAAAAGACGCTGCCTCAGGATTACGCAGTTGACATTTTTGCTCTAAGACTTACCGCTGAGAGGAGCAGGACTGATTTCTATTTTCAAACAAGCGCGGTTTACAGCCAAAGGACCCCTAATTCCACCCGACGCTTAAAAACGCAGAAGGCTCCGGTAAAGTCCAGGTGCGTCTCCTTTTGTTATTAACCTGAAATTGAAACTGCGCTCTTAAGCTTGCAGCCGTGGGCCGCCAGGGGCGCGTCTGAGCGATTTCGGCGGGAAGCACAGCTGCGGTCTCAGGCGCTGAGCTCCTGGGGCGGGGGTTCGCAGACGAAGTGCAGAGCGGGGGCTCACTCGTCGTCTACCTGGCGGATCCGACAATCTACGCTCGGCTCAGCCCCACAGGAAGGCGAGACCCCGGAGCGCCCTGTCGCGGGGCCTGGGCGGGATCAGCGGGAGCTTCCGGGGCGGGGGCGGGACGAGCCGAGGGAGGAGGGAAGCGGGGGGGGAGGTGGGGAGGCTTCACGGGCCGCGCGGGAGGGGGGAGGGGGAAAGAGGTCAAGAGGCGAAGGCTTCCCGGGCCTGGTGGTGGGAGGAGAGAAAGGGGGGGGGGAAGCTTACGGAGGCGGGAGTGGGAACTTCTAGGCCGCCGAGGAGGGAGTGAGGTGGGGCCAGCGTTCTCCGTCCCGGCTTCCCGGAGCCGCGGGGGAGGGGGCGGAGCTCCCGAGTCGGGGCCTGGGAGGGGGGTGCTTTCTGGGGCGGCCAGGAAAGAGTTTCCCTGGACCCGTGGGGGGCGGAGCTCCTGAGTCGGGTCGGGGGGACTTCCTGGGGCAGAAGGGACGCGGGGGGAGAAGAGTTCCTGGGGCAACGAGGGGGAAGAAAGAGTTCCTGGAGCAGGCAGGGTGGGGGTGGGGAGTTGCGGAGGAGGGGAAATGAGTTCCCGGGACTCGCGGGGGGCGGTGGGGGTGTACTGGGGGCTGGGTAAGGGTGGATGAGCGGGTGGGTGGGGGTCGTCCGCTCGCGGCGGCTCACCACGACGGGTCCGGAGTCCGGAAGGCCGGCGCGCGGGGCTGCGTCCCGGAGGCAGAGGCCGCGTGACTGAGGGCGGCGGGCCGGACGTGGGTCACGGGGTGTAAAGGAGGAAGTGCCACCGATGGGCCCGCCAAGATGTCACCAATGGAAACGCGTCCTGCAGGTGCGGCCCGCGGCCCGCGCGGTCGGCCCAGGCAGGAAGTGGGAGGAAGGAGGGAAGAAAAGCAACGAGGAAGACCGTTCTGAGTGAGTTTTCAGGAAAGATGCCAAGATGGGGAAAAGTCCAGAGTAACAGCGCAGGAGAGGAGTAGATCGGCACGGTTTAGTTGGAAGGAGAAACCGTAAACTCAAAAAAAAAAAAAAAAAAAAAAAAAAGGAAAAAAAAAACCGAGGGAAAATACACCAAACCTCTTTGAAAGAATTTAGAATGGAAACTAATGGACAAAAGGTAGAACTTCTTTACCTCTTTATATATAGTCTTGTTTTATATATTTGGCCATGAACGCCTATAAATATTTTGCATCAATTTAAAAGATTAATTTTAAGACTCGCAATTCTTAATACACGAAAAAGAACTACATTTCATGAAGCCCTGAATCCGAATTCATACGATCTTGAAAATAATTACTAAAGCAACTGCAGTGTGAACAGTGACTGAATTATTTCAAAGAATTTAAAAATTTTAGTTGTTAATTATGGTGCTGCAATTTTATTTATGGAGTCATTACTTAAGAGATATATTTGATACCTAGAATGTTTCTAAATCTGAGTGGGATTACAGATGAAACCAACAGGGGCCATGATTTAATTATTGAAACTGGGTGATGGGTACATGGGAGTTTCATTATATTTTTGTCTCTACTTTCCTATGTTAAACACCTTTAGTAATGAAATTATTTAAGAAAAGAAAAAACTATGAATCTACTTACTAGAAATAACTGTGAAATAAATAGGATTTATAGGTAAGAGGAACCTACTAGGTGAGAGTATGCAAAGCCAGACTGGGGGAAATTCTACAAGGACAGATGAGTTCAGTCCATTAGAAAACAGCTCCAAGGGAAAAGACCAAGTACACGGGGGAAAGACCAAGTACCAAATGCACAGTACACGGGGGCATATTTGGATTTTGAGTCAAACAAATTGATAAGCATTTAAGACATTTCTGGACACTGACTAAAAACTTTAAAGTATTAAAGTATTACATTTACTTCTTTTAGATACAGAATTATAGTTATGTTTAAAAAACACATTTCTAGAGATTCACTTGGAACTATTGGGAGATGAAATAGTATGTTTGCTGGAATTTGCTTAAAAATTATTAGGTGGGGGATGTAAAGAAAAACTGTCCTTGACTGGTAATTGTTGAAGCTGGGTGGATGATATTAAAAATCCAGCCTCCCATGGAAAGACACAGGCACTAAAAACTGAACTCGAGAAGCAAAACAGTATTTTGAAGAATGAACCACAAAATTGGCTTGTTTTTGGAAAAGTATCTCTACAGAACTGAGGTACCCTGACTGCTTTGTAAGCATTTATTTCACTTTTTTAAGTTTATTTTGAGAGAAAGAGTATGAGCAAAGAAGGGGCAGAGAAAGGGAGCCAGAGAGAGAATCCCAAGCAGGCTCCTTATTGTCAGTGCTGAGCCTCAGAGCCTGACACTGGCTTGAACTCCCAAACCGTGAGATCATGACCCGAGTCAAGAGTTGGATGCTTAATCCAGGCACCCCTTAATTTCACATCTTAAAAACCTCCTCAAAATATATTCTTGGTTATCTATACGACTGGTGTGCATTTTCTCACTTATTTGTATATATTTCTTGCGGTTAAGTAGTTTTACATATGCCTTCTTGGCTTAACTGGTTGGTGATATGGGGGAGGTGGCTGTTAATAATTTATCAGCCATGATATGGTTCCTGCCTGGTGAAGGAACAACAAGTACCGAAGACACAGGAGCATGTTGTGCTGAGACCAATGAAAGAGGAAAGCAGAGAAGATCTGAGACCAATGAAAAGAGGAAGATCCTCCACACAGCTTTGAAAGCCTGGTTTGGTATTTTGTACTTTAGTCTAAGGCCAATGAGAAGTCACTTAATAGTTTCAAAATGGAATGTGTTGTAAATTTGAGTTTTTGCTTTTCAACAGAACAGTCTAGCTGTTATCTGGAAAACTAATGGTGGGAACAGATGCATAGAGATGGGAAGCAATGACACAAGTTTAGGAAAAACTAATGGTACCGTATTGTGATAGAAATGAAGCAATTGTGAAAGGATTTGAGTGATGCACAGTAGATACAATTTACCAAATTGGGAGTCATTAACCCAGAAATATTGTGCACTTACAAAATGCAGGCGCTGTGCTAGGTCCACAGAACAGTGGACTAGGAAATCAATAAAGAAATAAATGTATGATGACAAAATCTGAATGGCCCAAAACTAGAAAATGGGGATTAATTTACACTGGGGATCTGAGGAAGTGACACTTAAACCAGAAGCGTGGGGGGGGGGGGGGGGGGAATGTGAAACTTTTTCCCCCTGGTAAATATGTAGGGTTCAAAAGCAGAATTTAGAAAATCGTATTTTTTGCTCCTTTGAACATTACCCTGCTTATTCCCCCTGAATGCTTGTTCAAATTCTTTATATGGATAGTATTCCTGTTCCACTGGAAATTACATTACAAACCAAATCTCTTCTAACCTAGCAATTTTATAAAGTCAGTGGCTCTTAAACACTTCTTACTGTCACTCTCTTGAGAATATGACCTAGGTCTGAACGAGCTGCTTCAAGAAAGCACACCCCCACACAGTTGTACCAAAATTTTCAAGAGGCTCATGCTTCTGAAGTGTGAGAATTCTGACCCTAATTTGTACAACAAACCAAGTTCAATACACAAAGCTATCTCAGAGCTATTAAAGAGAAGCTGTAGATGGATCACTAAATAATTTAACGTTCTAAGTGTTTGCTGCTGTTACTATATTTTTATCCACAAAAAGGGGATATAGATGAGCCGTAAGAAACAGGAAAGCTGTTTTCCATTATCTTTTAACTATTAAGCCCTTTAGTTTATGTACTGTAGCTAAGTCTGGGGTGATAATTCACTGTTTCTCTCAGTGTTCATTTTGCAAAAAATGTGTTAACTAAAAAGCAAAAACAGTATAATACAATGTTAGGTAAATTCTGTTACTTGTATTAAAATTAACATAAGGGACAAATTTTTATCCAACATAGAACTAGCAACTCTTGCTCTAGGATATTATTGACTGCATTCCACAGATGGAATCCAAAGATGAAATCCAAATTATGAGAGGAAAAAAATATATCAGGTGAAGTTTTCCTAAAAAAACAAAAAAAACCACTATTTGACTTCCACTGCTAAAGGTAAAATCTGTTCTCAAGTGAGGCATTCATCATCTCTATTAATTGGTAGTGCTCCCCCCATCCACAGTAGGAAATATGATTCTAGCCTAGCTAGGAAATATAAAGGGGGGGGGGAGGGGGACCTGTTAAAATACAACTGCTAAGACCATCTCCGAACCACCTCCCCTACCAACCCGCCTGTAGCTCTCTCCCCCGGAGTAAGCAGCCCCTCCCTGGGTGGGTGACCATTTAGATCCCACATTCAGGAAGGCTTGTGGGGGTTACACTCATAGTCTCCCGGAGCCATGGCTGCAGTACATGCCAACTGTCCCTTAAGGGGCCTAGAGCTTCCTCCTGGGGCTCTGTGGAGAGCTGACACCTTGTCAGGTCCCAGGCAGCTGCCAGAGGAGCGGAGACTGCTGTAGCAGCTCGTGCTCAATGTTTGCTGCTCAGGGGACCAGAGCACACTGCCCTGGAGAGTGGAGAACAGAACCAAGAGGAAAGGAATGGACAATGCACACGAGAGTGACTCAAGCACCCAGAGAGGATACCATGCATTTAGACAACAGCTTAAAACAGTTATCAGGGAATGAGAAGTGCTGAACAAAATCATACATTTTTTAACAGAAAAAAAAAGAGCACTTTCAGATACTCAGTTACAGAATACAACACTTTTTAGTACTAACAATCAAATTTTGAGTTTATAAAGTTAGTAATAAACTGAAAGCATGGATAGTGGCCTGAAAAATAAGTGCAAGAAATATCTCAAAGAGAAAAAAACAGAAACAAAGGGAAAAAGATATGAAATTTGGAGGACACAAGATGTAACACGAGACAAAAGAAATAACATGTCAACAATAGGGATTCCAGAAGGAGAAAGACACAAATAGAACAGATAAATAATGGAAGGAGATTTTCCTGGCTTAAGATAAACATGGTTGTGTGGTTCCCAACAGATATTTTTATTTTTAAATTTTTTTTTTCAACGTTTATTTATTTTTGGGACAGAGAGAGACAGAGCATGAACGGGGGAGGGGCAGAGAGAGAGGGAGACACAGAATCAGAAACAGGCTCCAGGCTCTGAGCCATCAGCCCAGAGCCAGACGCGGGGCTCGAACTCACGGACCGCGAGATTGTGACCTGGCTGAAGTCGGACGCTTAACCGACTGCGCCACCCAGGCGCCCCTATTCCCAACAGATATTTTTAAAAGACATAACCTAGGCATATGTTGCTAGAACTTCTAAATTTAAGTTTCAAGTATAGAAAAAACTGCTTGGAAAAAGAACAAATTGGGTACAAAGGATAAAAATATGATAGCCGTTAACCACATGTGCCTACTGAACACTTGAAATGTGACAAGTACAAATTGAGATGTGCTGTTAAGTATAAAACGCACACTGAATTGCAAAGATTAAAACAAGAATGTAACATAGCTCAATTTTAAAACATTGACTACATGTTGGAATATTTTAGATAACAGTTAATCAAAATACATATAGTAAATTATTAAAACACATCCCAACTCATTCTACAAGGCCAATATTACCCTGCTTTATGGGTTGAAAATTTCATCATTAGAGTGGGCCATAATCCATTATGGCTGGTGTCCTTCCAATGGGAAATTTGGACACAGACAAGCTGACACAAGAAAGAGAAGACAGCTATCTAACAAAGCAAGGAGAGCGGTCCGGAATGTATCATTTCCTCATGGCCCTCAGAGGGAGCCAACCCTGCTGATGCCTTCATCTAGGACTTCTGGACTCTAACTGCAAGACTACAAATTTCTGTTAAGACACCCAGTCTACTTTGTTATGGCACCCCTTTAACAAACTGAACACTCTGATACCAAAACCAAACAAAACAGATTTCACAGGAAGAGGTAACTACATACTAATATCTGTTATGAATAAAGGTGCAAAATTCCTCAACAAAATACTACAAACTGAATCCAGCAACATGTAAGAAAGGTTATACACCATGCCCAAGCAGGATGTACCCCAAGAATGCTTAAGGGTGTTTCAATGTAAAATATTCTTGAATTAGGTAATTGTGGTTTTTACAATGCTGTGAATTTACTAAAAACCTCTCATTTGTACTAGATGAACTGTATGGTATGTGAATTATATCTCAAAAATGAAATTACCTTTGTCATTCATATTCTATTGGACAGCGTAATTCTAACTAAATATTGTGTAAAGCAGAACAAAGACCTGTGGAGACGTCAATAATGGAACATCTTTGCAATGCAGATGGACTTAAGCAGGAGAGAGTGCAACAGAAATTTTTAATATTCACACTAGGTGAGGATTTCTGTAAAAGAAGCGTAACTGTCTGAGAAACTTAATGGGAATTCAGAACTTTCCATTCTAGTCTTTTCTTTTTTAACCCATTCATCATTATCACTTTTTGTACCGTTTTAATAGATCTTTTTCTTAGCCCAAGTCCATATGGATGTTTTTTTAAACTTATAAAGCTTTGTTTCCATCTGCATTTTTGTTTTGATCAACAATCAACCTGATTTGATTTTCCATTCCCAAGAGTGTTAGAATTAGTTTACCAAGATTCACAGGCTAATTTTCCTCATGAACTCAGATAAAAAGCTCCTAAAGACATTATCAGCAACCAAATCCAGCAATACAATTGTAGCTCATCATTTCAAAGTCAATCCCTACAGTCTGTCACACTGACATATTAATGAAGGGGAATGAGTTAACTAAGAATTTTTCACGTTTTATGAGAAATGCTAAGCAATATCCTACACACGGAAAAAAGAAAAGAAAGAAAATAGATGAATTCCATAAACTGGAAGTAGGGAAAACTTTCCTAATCATGACCCCAAACCCAGAATATGGGAAAACACTGAAAAATTTAATTACATAAATACAAACAAAACCCAAAACAAAAACCTCCAAACCTCTTATGAATAGCTAAAAAATACTAAGCTAAACAAAAATACCAATGCTAAAGTGGGAACGATATTTGCAATTTTTTCCCAAAGCATTATTAATATCCCTAACATATAAAGAGCATCTAAAAAGAGACAAAATCCAACTACCCAAAAAGGAAAATGGACTAGAGGTATAGTAGACAGAAAAAGAAATTACCTTAAACATGAAAAGATGCTCAACTTTACCCATTTAAGATAAAATCTAATATGAAATAACATTTAAAATACCTACCATATTGGCAAAAAATACAGAATTTTGAAAACGCATTACCTTGACAAGGCTATAGATAAGCAGGCACTTTTAAATACCGTTTGTGGAAATATTAAATGGCCAAAAAAAGCAAAGACACCTGCAAAGCCTATTCATCTCGGTTCTACTTCTAATAGGAAAAGGCTAGAAACAACCCAACTGCCTATCACTATAAGTCCAGTTGAATAAATGGACCCACTTAATAAGGAAGTAGACCCATTTAATAAGGAAGGTATCAAAGACCACTGAGGTCTTTCCTGTCAAAGTCAGGAACCAATTTGAAAGGCTCCCACTGGCCAGAGATTGGATAATTTGTGCACCAAAGAGACTAAAAGCCACAGTGGATTAAAGCACATCATAAAGACACCAGAAAAAGGGTCTTTGGCACCTGCTAGAGATTCAATAAATTGTTAGATATTGATAAACATAAGGAATGAATCAAAAACTTAACCTGCCATTTATAACATACAACTTACAGTAATCAAACGGTTAACAAAGAAAATTACCTCCTTATAGAAGTATTCCTGCAAATAAATGAGAAGCAATATTTAAAGTTATCACTATTTTGGAAACATCAACAAAACAAAAGATCTAGGGAAAAGACCATCAATGGCTGCTAACTTCACAAAGGGGGAGTGCCAAGAAGTGCCTCAGGCAGGAGTACACAGCACCTCCAGTGAAGTCTTCTTTCCAAAAAGAAAATCTCAACAGAACCCTAAATTTCACAGGAAATGCAGAGGTCAGAGATTCAAACGCCACTGAATGTAATCAGAAAAAGCCAAAGCCTGAGAAGGAACTCTGACACCGTACCCAATTCGTTTAACAAAGAAAAAATACCTCTAGATTGCACTAATAAGGAAGCTACTTGCCACACTTAAAATGTGGCTGGTACAAACGGAGAGGTGCCGTATGCACTGGATTTTGAAAAAAAGTGAAAATATAATTTAAAATTACATGAGCAAATATTTTGCATATATATTACGTTAAACTAAATTATTACAATGAACTACACCACTTTCTTTTTACTATTAAAAAATGTGAAATTACATGTGGCTCGCATTGTATTTCCGTTGGACAGCACTGCTCTGAATTAAAAGAGTGAGATAGATCTCCCAGATACAAGGTGTGACCTTGTCTAGATTCCAATTCAAGCCAGCTGTAAAAAAATATTTATTGTACAGTCAGGTACACTTGAACACGGGGTACTTAATGATCTCAAAGAATCAGCATTTCTTCAGGTGTGATAATAGTATTGCAGTTATATTTTTTAAAGATCCGTAGAAATGTAAGCTGAAATATTTATGAGTAAGACCCTTATTAAGTCTGGAATTAGTTGTAAAATAAACCAGACTGGTCTCAGGTGAGGCCTGAGTCTCCCTCTGACCAGCCTCTTGTTTTCCCCAAGAACGGCAATTCAGGGCAATAAACTGGGGGGCAGGGTCCTTGACCGAGTAGGGCTATTCCCGTCTGACAGACGTGAGTCCTAATTCCCAGCTGTATCCCTCCCCCGGGGGAAGTGACTTCATTTTCCCCTTGGCCTCCATTTTCTCATCTGTAACAGGGAGAACAGCAATACGCCCCCCTTACGAGACTACTCACGAGCATGTGACTTAAAAACATGGTGAAACTCCTAGCTCTGTGCCTAGACCTAGTAAGGGTCAATTAATGTGCTCCGACAAGAGTCCGAAAACCAGAGCTCAGACTGAGGAGCCCTCCTCCCGTTTTTGTAACCCCTCCATGAACTTACTACCCTCGATGGGCACCACAGGTCTCCACAATCTCCTTCACAATTTTGGCCACATCTGAGGACTAACCTATTTAATTAATCTTTTCACTCAAATCAATTCACATTTTTACTTCAATATTTTATGTTTAAAGGGAGCTTTGTAACAATACTCAAGTGAATGCCAGTCACTTGTCAATTTAATAAAAGCAATACCACAAAAAGAATGTTAAAAGAGAAAAAATAAAGACACCATAATACACAATGAGCCGAATCAATTTACAGAAATGCATACGGGCACCAGAGATAACTAAAGATGGACTCGCTTAAATATTAATTAGTAACATCAGCACTCTCCCAATATTTATTAAAAGTAGAAAATTACTCACATATTTTAAAATGACGAATCTTCTCTAGACATTAACACTGAAAACATCACATCACTTTTCACTGACATATCCTAATATATTTTTATCTAACCGGAGAACCCGAGGTATTTTCATTCTCACTAGAAATTCAGAAATAAACAGTTAACCTTTAAAAACGTGTAATAGTGAGAATTACATTAAGATAGGTGATTTCGACGTTGTTTTGAATTGAAAGGAGTATTATTTGCAGTCTTCAAACCTCTCCCGGCTCCACTAGGCTCCGGACCCCTCGGCGCTCCCCACCCCCCACCCCCATCCGGCGGTTCCCCCCTTAGCGCGCTGCAGCTCGCGGGCTCCTCTCCCGCCACGCACGCGGCCCGCAGTGGCAGGCAAGAGCCCGGACGCCACACAAATAGTTGCGAAAACTAGAGAAGGAAGCACGTTCTTTCGTCCTAGGGCCTCCGGGGAAGGAAGCTACTGAGAAAGGAGTCCCGCGGGCAGGCGGGCCGAGACCGAAGACACGCCGGGCGGGGGTCCTGCAGGAGCTGGAGGGCGGCGTGGGGCGCTGGGGGGGAAGGGGGCCTCCCAGGCCTGGGGATTTGTCTGGCAGGCAGCTGGGGGGGGGGGGGGGGTTCCTGAGAGCCCCTTAAAGGTACAGATCAACGGGGAGGGGCCCGTGGCCTCCCAACCGTTTCTATGAAAGACCAGGGTCCGTCGAGTCCCCGCGCGACTCGCTCGGCGTCACCAGGCCGCCCAGAGCCACTTTCAGTGAACCACGCGGGTGCACTGAAGGTAGAGGGCGCAACGCGGGCGCCGGGAGAGTCCAGAAGTTTCTCAGGCGCAGTCAAGAATCAGCAAAAAATATATTCAAGGATACAAAGAAATAAAGCACAAGGAGAAAGAAATGGCCGATTAATCTCGCTCGGCTGAAATGTGGCCACCAGGCAAAGATAACGAGAACCAAAGAGTTTCACCCAAAATGCAAACACTATACCTCCAAGGACAGGAGACAAACGCACACCGGCGATCAGAGCACACACGCCGCCCGGAGAGGAAGAAAAGGCCGCAAAGATCGAAAGTGGAGGCTCAGCGAGCGGGAACGTGGGAGGGGGGAGGAGTCAACTCCCAACCAGTCCGGTGCAACTCAACCACGTGAAAGTACTGCTTTCATTTTTAAATGAAGCCCCTCTCCCACGGTCGCCGGATGCCCTCACGGTATTCCTGGCAGGGGCGCTCAAGCTCTGCTTCCCCTGCAGTCCTCCGTACAAGGACTTTTCTCCCTTCTTCACCGCGGGCCCTGCCTCCCCTGGTCCTAAATCTCAGTCCAGCGGTCCAGTCTTCGAGTGTAAAGTCCTTGATCTCAGCCCCGTGGTCCACTCCCCCAGTGTAAAGCCCTTGACCTCTGACCCCATTCCCCCCGACCCCAATTCTCAGCTCCGCCGTTTCCAGCCCGTGTGTCCAGTCTCCATTCGGTCCCTGCATGTGAGCCCTTGACTTCAGACCTAACCTCCCCCAACCCCAAATCTCAGCCCCACTGTCCCCACCCCCAGAGGGCCCAGTTCCCTGTTGGTCCCAGCTGTGAGGCCCTTCAGCCTCGGACCCACCGCCCGTCCCGCCCCTCACCTCGGGCTCCGAGTCTCCACGCTCCCGCTCTTCTTCACATCCGGCACCACGGTCGTCCCTCCGAGCACCTAGAGGGTGGAACGCGGGGAACTTGGCAGTTGTAGCGGAGGCAGTTGAGGCTTGTTTACCATCACCATGGAAACCCCTGGCAGCGCGCCCTGGGCGGGGCCTCCGAGAGGCGGGGTCTGGCGCGCGGTAGGCCCGAGTGCACAACTCCCGCCCGTGGGCGCACGCGGCGCTTCCAGCAGCCCCGCCGTTCTAGGCTTGCCCGGTCCCCGCTCGACCCTGTACCCCAGCACCCGGGAGCAGCAGCCCCGGGAGCCCGCGCCCCCGCCCCACTTCCGGCTGCCGGCGTGACCGCCAGTCGGTTTCCCCACGGAACCCCACCTTCTTCTCCAGGAAGACACAGCGCAGTGCTACTTCCAACACGGAGCCGGAAAGACGCAATGAGCGCTGCGGGGCGGGGCCTCCGCCGCTGGCGTCCGGGGGCGGGGCCACGAGGGCGCCATTGTGACGCGAATGGAGTGGAGCCAGGGATTGGTTGGCCGGGCGCAGGGCAGGGACGGGCCCGCGGAGGGGGGCAATGCGGGGAGGGGAGCGGCAGGATCCCCGTGAGCCCTTCTTAGTGAGAGGCGGCGGGGGGGTGGGGGGCGTGGGCTGTTGAGCCATATTAAGCTGCTGAGGGTACTAGGATACTGGCTCAGAGTACCCCCACCAAACAGTGAGCCCAAAGAACTTCTGGATTGAAGACAAGCATGAGAAAAGAAAAAGAGAGTTACTTCCTGTCGAGAGAAAAAATAGGGAACTGAGAACACCGAGAGGGATAAAGGCGGCCCGATTGGAGGATTTAGGGAAGGATTAACAGGTTTACCGAGGTTGCTCACGTAATTATCACTTGGGCTGAAAAACCTCTGTTCTCTGAAGGTGACCCGGAAGACCCACGGAGAATGCAAGGGTTTCAGTCAGAACACCTGAGACTACAGGCTGGGTGGATATGGCGACCCAGCTTGAGTCAGTGGAGATTTTCTTGATGTGTTCTGGGGTTAATTATTACTACCATTTTATTTTTGGAGACTCTCTTCATACAAGAGGAAGAGATCAAGACATTCATTCATCATAGGTTAAGCAGGGCAGATTATTTTAAAATCACTGGTTAGGGGCTCTTGGGTGGGTCAGTCGGTTAAGGTTCCGACTCGATATCAGCTCAGGTCAGGATCTCAAGGTTCATGAGTTCAAGTCCCACAACTGGTTCTGGTTATTGCAGATCCTGCGTGGGATTCTCTGTCTCCCTCTTTCTCGGCCGTTTCTTCTCTCAAAAGTAAATAAATAAACAAAAAACAGTACATTAAAAAATAACTGGTTAAATTAAGAGAATGCTTGGAATAGTGGCAGATGATGAGTGGATGACAATATTAGAGGAAGGAGCTATTTGTCAAAAAACGAAAGTTGATTCCAGGGGGGAAAAAATGAAAACAGTAAAAGAGCTGTCAGAAGAGATGAAAATGTACAAGGAGAAAATTAAGGCAAAAATTGAGGAGAAAGAGTCCTACAAAAATCAGGTGGGTATTCTTGGGAAACCCCGCAAGGACTGTCACGGCTCTCGCTGTAGAGCAGTCTGTTTCTGGAGAGAAAATGTAAGCAGCCACTCTGGGGCAAATATTAAAATTTTACCAAAAAACAGTTCTTGAGAATGAAGGGACTGTGAAACCAGATCCAAGGTGTTTATGTACACAGTTCATTGACTCTGTGCCAGATGGGCTGCTTGACCTTCATCAATAGTCTTTGAGGGCTTCTCTGAATGAAAAGACTAGGGCCTTGGACTGATTTTGAGTCTCCCTCTGGCCCCTAGGAGTCATCCCAGGTGTCCACTATATTTTTTTCAGAGATGAGAGCCAGCACACTCACATGTAGACAGACACCCTTTCACAGTGAGTGTTGGAATTGCTCATACGAGTGCCACTGATCCAGGCCTTTTCCACAAATGTCCAGTTCATCTCTCCAATTGGAAAACGCTTGCCCACACCTGGCCTACTTGGATCACCTCAGCTGTGGAGTCTTAGGGATCTCCATTCTTTTCACCTCCGTGTCCACAAAAGTGTCTCAACTAAGCTCTGAAATCTACAAAGAGACATGTTTTTTCATTGTTGAGAGTACATGCAGAGAGATGCACCTTTAAGGTTTGTGGTTTAAAAACGATTGAGGGCACCTGGGTAGCTAGGTTGGTTACGTGTCCGACTCTGGCGCAGGTCATGATCTCTTGGTTCATGAGTTTGAGGCCCGCATCCGGCTCTCCATTGTTAGTGCAGAGCTGGCTTCGGATACTCTGTCTCCCTCTCTCTCTGCCCCTTCCCTGCTCATGCTGTCAAAAACAAACAAACATTTAAAAAATAATAAAAAATAAAAACAATTGAATTCACCACAAATGAAGATCATCCCAAGATGTATCCTCTCACAGACTGACCTTTTTATTTCTGTTGTTTATGTAAATAGATTATCACAAATTTAATACCTTTCAACAAATATTTTATAAGGTTTGGGGTTTTTTTGTTTGTTTGTTTTTTTGAGAGAGAGAGCAAGCATTCACAAGCAGGGAGGGGCAGAGAGAGGGGAACAAAGGATCCAAAGTGGGCTCCATGCTGACAATAGCTCAAACCCTCCAACCGTGAGATCATGGCCTGACCTGAAGTTCAACACTCAACGGACTGAGCCACCAGGTGCCTCTCAGTTTTCAAAATAAGCGCCCTAAGTTTTATTTTTTATTTTATTTTATTTTTAAAAATTTTTTTTTTCAACGTTTATTTATTTTTGGGACAGAGAGAGACAGAGCATGAACGGGGGAGGGGCAGAGAGAGAGGGAGACACAGAATCGGAAACAGGCTCCAGGCTCTGAGCCATCAGCCCAGAGCCTGACGCGGGGCTTGAACCCACGGACCGCGAGATCGTGACCTGGCTGAAGTAGGACGCTCAACCGACTGCGCCACCCAGGCGCCCCAAGCGCCCTAAGTTTTAAAAATAAGCTTCTTGGGACGCCTGGGTGGCTCAGTCGGTTGAGTGTCCAACTCTTGATTTTGGCTCAGGTCATGATCCCAGGGTTGTGGGAACAAGCCCTGCGGCAGGCTCCACAGAGCCTGCATGGAGCCTGCTTAAGATTCTGTCTTTCTCGGGGCGCCTGGGTGGCTCAGTCAGTTAAGGATCCAACTTCAGCTTAGGTCATGATCTCGCAGTTTGTGAGCTTGAGACCCGTGTCAGCTCTGTGCTGACAGCTTGAAGCCTGGAGCCTGTTGTAGATTCTGTCTCCCTCTCGCCGCCCCTCCCCCCACTAGCACTCTGTCTCTCACAAAAATAACATTAAAACATTTCTCTTTCTCTGTTCCTCTCCCCCGCTCACACTCCCTCTAGAAAATAAAAAATAAGCTCCTTTGTGGAAGCCACTGGTCCATAACAAATGGTGCAAAAGTTTGTATTGCCTGGAGTCCATTAAAATTTTCTAGTTACTACTATCTCTTCAAAGAACACTTTACCCATGAAGCTTTGCCCCCCCCCCCTTCCCCACAAGAGTGCCAATGGGTAGGCAGCATCCCAAGGCTCAGAGAAGACTTTTACTCCAAGCCATAGTATCTGTCAAAAAGCAATAATAACAATAGCTTACATGTATTGTACCTTCACTGGGACAATCTGAATACTCAATCTCATTTAACCATCATAGCAACCCAGCGGTAGATGTTATTATCATCATCACCGTGTAGTGGAAGGAGACTGAGGTACAGGGTCCCTAAGGTAACTTCCCTAAGGTCACTCAGCTTGTGGATGGCAGGTCTAAACGCTGGCACTCTGAGGTGCTCTGAATCTATGGTATGCACTCTTAACTGCTGTACTCTTGAACCCAACAGAGAGAGATCGTCCAGGCTGGCTCACAAGCCCTGTTTCTGTCTCTATTTCCTATTGAGAGAAGAGAATGAAGTAAAAAGTAAATTGAATTGTCCAGCAGCAGCATAGATCCTGTCCAAATGTAATGTTTCTCTTTACGGCCGGGTGCTCTAGTAGGCAGAGATGAGGGATGACATAACCCAGGTGGGATGCAGGCTGGCTCAGCAGTCATAGCCCCATCTGGATAATTTTTCTTGACCAATACAGAAAAATGCGTCTTTGTGGAGGAGGTCAGTTGTATGGTATCCGATGGTAACTAGACTTACTGTGGTGATCACTTTGTAGTACATGCAAATGTTGAATTATGTGGTACACCTGAAACGAATATAATGTTATATACCAACTTTACATCAATAAAAAGGAAAAAGAAACATGCACCTTTGAGGCAGCACTAATGCTAACCTAATGGCGAAGTCAGTCACCACTACAGCAGGCTGGATCCCTGGGTTATTTGCAGTTCAGGGATTACTTTGCAGTTACTTCAAATAGCACTCTGTATTAAGTAGTAAAAGAGGGATTACAGTACCCCTCTTAGCTTGATAGTTACTTGCTTGAATTGTTTTTTGTTTTTTGTTTTTTGGGGTTTTTTTGCCTGGCAAAGGATTGCACGTGGACTGGGTGATACTGGGCAATATCGTGTGGCTGCCCTTTGACCTTTTCTTCAACGGGGCTAGCAGGAAAAAGCCCTGGTTTGGACGTTAGTGACCTAAGGTGTATCTGTCTTCATTCTGAGTCATAAGCTTTTAGCTTGATTGTGAGTTTTCCCATCCAAAAGTATGTACAGTTAGATGTCTTCATTTCTATGGGGCCTCAGGAGAGTCAGGAAACTTCATTTGGATCAAGATGTATGTTAAGATTGACATCAAGATGTCAATTATATCTCAAAAAGTAGAAAGAAAAAAGATGTGCTAGATGCAAGACAGCTTGCAGCTCCTCTCTGCCTCCTTTTCTCTCAGCAACTTTCATTTCTTAAAGATTTTTTTTTAATGCTTATTTTTGAGAGAGTGCAAACTGGGGAGGGGCAGAGAAGGATCAGAAGCAGGCTCTGTGCTCACAGCAGAGAGCCCAATGCAGGGCTCAAACTCACGAACTGTGAGATCATGACCTGAGCTGAAGTCAGATGCTTAACTGACTGAGTCACCCAGGTGCCCTAGAAACTTTCATTAAAAAAAAATTTTTTTTTAATATTTATTTATTTTTGAGAGAGAGAGGCAGATACCGCACGAGTGGGGAAGGGTCAGAGAAGGAGGGAGACACAGAATCCCAAAGCAGGCTCCAGGCTCTGGGCTGTCAGCAGAAAGCCCGACACAGGGCTCGAACTCACAAACCGTGGGATCGTGACCTGAGCGGAAGTTGGACACTTAACCGACTGAGGTGCCCCAGTAACTTTCATTAAAAAAAAAAAAATGGAATATTTAAAACATGCAGAAAATTAGATATTGTACAGATGTAAGAGATGTTGACACTTTGACATATTGACTATTTCATTGTTTGGGGACAAAAAATTGCAGCTAAACCAGTGCTCTAAGGTGTTTTCAACTCTTTAAAAAACAATTTATATAATACAATTTTTTAATGATGGAATATTTCAAAATTTGAAAAAAATTTGAAGATAATATAGTCAGCAGGGAGTATTAAAGTTTTGGTATCAGAGAAGTAACAAAATGTGTGTTCATTTATGTAACTTTTTAAAAAGAATATTGCTTGCTGTGATAGAAGCTTGTATGGGTCCTTGTGTGCTCTCTTGATCCAGTTTTGGGGCCCTGGCTAGAGGCTGGTCAGTTCCCCTTCCTAAACAACCCATTAAGTCTGCAACACTAAACATCTCGCTTATCTGACTTATATACTCTGGACCACAAAACACCCACCCTAATTACCCCAGTGCCAAGTACCAGGCATCCTGGGACAGCCCCTGTGCCCCAGAGCCCACTGAAATTATTCAAATTAGCCAATCTTAAACCTGTTTGCCCTGTCTAACCCTTTCCTTCCAGCAAAAGCCACAATAAAGGTGCTTGCCCTTGAGGAGTTTCCCCATGCTTTGCCTCATGACCAACCTGGTGCTTCCCCTGAGTGTCCTTGGGTGGCACATGTTCTCCCTTGAGAGCTGAGTACAGAAAACTATAAAGCTGTTTTCTCTCTGTGTTTCAATGTTTATTTATTTTTGAGAGCGCACAAGCGGGGGAGGGGCAGAGAGAGGGGGAACAGAAGATCCCAAGTGGGTTCTGCGCTGACAGGCTGACAGGCTGGCAGGCTGACAGGATGACAGGAAGACAGCAGCAAGCCTGATGCAGGTCTTGAACTCACGAACAGTGAGATCGTGACCTGAGCCAAAGTCGGATGCTCAACTTGACTCAGCCACCCAGGCTCCCCATTTTTCTCTCTTATGATCAGCATCTGACCTCACCCAAGGTAATATGGTGAAAACAATTCCTTCTCAGTGCGGCTTCTATTTCAAAACCATCATGGTTGGACGGGTGGGAGGGAGCCTGAATTGAGGTCACTGCATCAGCCCCACAATCCCCACCCCTCTGGGGGACTAGTGCCTTATTAGGGAGCAGACTCTCCTACCTCCAGTTCTTCACGGCAGACTTTGTGCTCCCCAAGGGCAAGTGAGAAAGGGGCCAGAGTTAGCCAATGACTCCTGAGCCTCATTGCATGTGGGGCAGAGGTGATAGGACAGAAGTGTGGGCACAGGCCATGGGAGCTCCACTCCCTGTGAGGGCTGAATATATGCAAAGCATTTTCATGATCTATGCTTTTGTCAGAAGTTCTCTCTCTCTCTCTCTTTTTTTTCAATCACTTGAGAGTTATTAAGCAGCAATGGCATCCTGTTAACATGTACATTTTGACTACTTTATGAAAAAAATAAACCCCAAATTTTATCGTACAAAATTGGAACAAATTTCAGATCTTTATCTTCACAATGGAAGTTGTTAATAATGTTGACTTTGAGGGGCACCTGGGTGGCTCAGTTGGTTAAGTGTCCGACTTCAGCTCCAGTCATGATCTCATGGCTCATGAGTTTGAGCCCTTCACTGGGCTCTGTGACAGAGCCTGGACCCTGCTTCGGATTCTGTGTTTCCCTCTCTCTGTGCCCCTCACCCACTCATGTTCTGTATCTCTCTCCTTCAAAAATAATAAACATTAAAAAAAAATTTTTTTTAAATAACGTTGACTTTGAAAGTTTTTGATCTACAACAGAAAAAAGGTGGGGGGGACAGTTGTAAGCTAAAGATCAGTTGAGTAAAGTGGTTTGGTATGTGAGTGGCAATGAGAGAGACAGAAAAAACATAGAAAGGATAGGGCTTACTCTTCTGTACAAGAAAGAAAAAAACAAAAATTAATTGTACTGGGGCGCCTGGGTGGCTCAGTCAGTTGAGCGTCCCATGGAGTCTGCTTAATAAGATTCTCTTTCACCCTCTCCTTCCCCGCTTGCGCTCTCTTCCTATCAAAAAAACAAACAAAAAAACTAAAAAACAAAAAAACCTGTATCGCAGTTAGCCTCAAATGAAGAATCACTAACATGTCCTAAACTCTTGCTCTTGTCAGGGCATACCAGGGGCAGGCCACGTGGGGCACAATAAAGAAATCAGGGTCAATGGCTTCACGGGTAGCCGCCTGGTTAAGCTGGAGGATATTGCCCAGAATTCCCTTCCCTGTGTATTTCCATTTGGGGTAGGGACTTCAAGAGAGACCCTTGTGTGAGCTTTCAGGCAGTAGGACCTGCGGTTCCTTATCATCCTACGTGGGTGGCAGCACCTAGCCTTATAGCCGCTGTCCCTCCCCTGCGGCCTCTGTTTACTTCCCCACTCCCGGACCAGGTGTGTGTTTAGCTCAGGAAGGAAGGGTCTTCTACTGGATACCCACACTACCAAGGTCAGAGGCAAGAACAAGGAGAGCTAAGGTGAATTTTAGCTTCATCTCTGACTTGTGAGTTCCAGCCATTCTGGCTGTCCCCGACTTCATATCCGCCTTCCCTTGCAGACAGAGACTGCTTAACCAGCTCCCACAGTAGTATAACTTTCAAATCTCTGTAAAAAATTATATATATACACATTCTCTGGTGGTACTCTTCTTGTCTTTGAACCTTGATAGATACGGAAAGCCGCCCAAAATTTTTAGTTGCACTTATACAATAGATGGGTATTTAATGACATAGCTGAGTTCTTAGTGCCCTGCTGCTTAATATACTGGAAGAGATAAATCACCTGATCTGATAAGCAGTTGATTCTGCTGCTTTCCTGACATGTGGCAGCAGCCATTTTTTTTTAAGTTTATTTATTTTGAGAGAGCACGAGCAGGGGAGGGGCAGAGAGAGAATCCCCAGGCAGGCTCCGTGCCGTCAGTATGCAGCCCAATGCAGGGCTCGTGAGATCATGACCTGAGAGGAAATGAAGAGTTGGCTGCTTAACTGACTGAGCCACCCAGGTGCCACAGTAGAAATCTTTTTTTAAAAAAAGTAGTCCTGTGGGGGCGCCTGGGTGGCGCAGTTGGTTAAAGCGTCCGACTTCAGCCAGGTCACGATCTCGCGGTCTGTGAGTTCGAGCCCCGCGTCAGGCTCTGGGCTGATGGCTCAGAGCCTGGAGCCTGTTTCAGATTCTGTGCCTCCCTCTCTCTCTCTCTCTGACCCTCCCCCGTTCATGCTCTGTCTCTCTCTGTCCCAAAAATAAATAAACGTTGAAAAAAAAAAATTTAAAAAAAAAAAAAAGTAGTCCTGTGAACATTTTCCTAAAATGATATATTTTGCTATTGTCATCAAATGTACAATATATATCTACATACATTAAAAAGCTCTACAAGGATGTACCTAAAAGTGTTAACAAGGTTTCCTTCATGCTCACACTCTTCTGAATATTGGGATAACCACCAACTGCAATTATTCCTGCCCTTTGTCCTTTCTTCCTGGTTTCTCGTGTTAAGAAAACCAAAATATAACTGAGTAAACTTGAAGATGGATTGGCTTTATCAAGTGACTCATGAATTGGGCAGCAAGCAGAGAGAGAACTTCAAGGAGTTCTACAAAATGGAAGGCTATTATAGAAAGGAGGGTTGGGCAAGAAAGTCATTGGCAAAGGAAAAATGAAAGTTCTAGTAGGAAAGAGTTCAGGGTGACAAGGCTTCTCATTGGCTGAGCTGCAGCATTTTCTGTTGGCTGGGCTTGTTGCTGGGCAGGAGAACATCTTCTTTTCTCTTGCTAGGGTAGTAAAGTAGTGACATCTTCCAGTTGGAGATGCGAGGTATCTCTCCTCTTCTTTGGGGTAACTGACCAGTGATGGGGGTAAGAGTTTCCTCTAGAAGTCTTCCCAACTCCAATTTTAGTTCAGGTTTCCTTTATTAATTTTCACATTCTCTTTTTTGGTCAAAATTGGTCTCTGAAAGCATCACTGATCAAGACTTAGGTTTTCCAAATTCAGTAGCCTTTTTTCCCTAATTTCAAGGAAGGACCATCCCTGATTATTGTTTCCCATGTCAGAGGGAGAGTGCATGGACCCAAAACACTTGAGGCCACATCTCAGTAACAACAACAACAAAAAAAAGGTGGTAGGGAGAACTCTCAGGCATTTCTTATCCAAAGTCTATATTTTGTCAAGGTTGTAAGCACTGGAGATCATCTCGAAGTGCTGAGCAAGCATCACACTCCAAACTTAGGGGCTTCATTGTAGCAACCTCACTTCTAGGTCATCTGGGGGCCCTCGTGCAATAAGTTGTCTCTCTTTGCTCTTACAGGTCTTAACTGCCTATTATCAATGTTAATTTCATTGGCTATCACCAGAACCTGAGGAGCAAGCCCCTCATCAGAGAAAAAGTTCTTACACTTTCTCAATGACCATCTTATATGCACTGGGAATAAAGTGTTAATAAAGACTATGAGTCATCTACCTTGTTATCATTAATGCCTATCACACACACACACACACACACACACACACACACACACTGAGAAAGAACAGTGGTAAACTAAAATTATAGATGTGAAAAAAGGTAATGTTACTATGTTACTTGTTACTGGAATGTTTTTTGTTTGTTTGTTTGTTTGTTTTTTAAGTAATCTCTACACCCCAACATGGGGCTGGAACTCACTACTCAAGATTGAGAGTCACATGATTTACCGACTGAGCCCGCCAGGGGCCCCTGGAATGTATTTATTCTTGTACTTGTTAATAGACTGGCTCATGTTCTGGACATTATTGCAAACCAAATAATAAAGATACCATGTAGATATGACTCAGAGAAACACAGATCAGTGCACAAAATCCCATCCCTTTCTTCATCTAACACCCTAGTTCCATCTCCTCCCTCCCCAGAATAAGGCAGTCCTCTTAAGACAGCTACAGCATACCTTCCTTTAGATATTCTTCCTTCCCTACCTCCTCAAAACTAGACAGACACCTTAAGTAGTCTTAAGAGGTTTTGGACTGCAAGAAAGGGAGTGATCTGCTTCCATAAAGTATTTTATCTTCCTGTTTAATTACAATAAGAATGTAAAAGTAATTTTGGAATTGTCTATGGAAAATTAAAATTCCATTTCTGCTGCTAAGCCTGGCAGGCATCTGCCCAATGCTGAGTGAAATCAAATCTTGATATGATCACTACTTCTCACAGTAACCCTGAGAGATGGGATAGTTTTGTCTAATTTTACAGGTGAAGGACTTGCCTAAGGGTGTAAAAAGGTGTTAAGGAAAACTAACTCAAAATTAGTCAGGAAGCCATGAAGGGAGGGCTGTCACACAAGCCACTCCTCACAGTTTGCATAATCCAGCAGGAAGGAAGATTTCAATGAAAGGCTGCCTTTCATTTTTACCTGCAGCCAATGACTTCTCATTTTCCTCCAATGAACTTTGTTCAAAACACCCCTTCCCAACTTCCTCCTTTCCTCTATAAAAGGATGCTCTCCTCCATTGTGCTCTGTACTTCCTTATGGTTTGCCATAGCGTGCTTGTTCTGAATTGCCATTCCTCTGCCATTCCCAATAAACTCAATTTTGCTGGCTGAATTGCTTGCCTTTTTCTTTTAAAAGGTTGACGACGACGGTTATCCTGGATTGAAACCAGTCTGTCAAAGCTTCAAGTCTATATTCCTCTTAAACTCTCTACTAATTGCACCTGGACACAGCCAGCCCTCACTTTGTAGGGTTCCCTTATGCACAAATTACACTTACCATGGTTTAGTTACATATTAGTCCCTCAACAAGATGGTTCAAATTTTAGTTACCACAGTGTATTAACTGTAATTGCATAAAATATAAACTTTGGCTGCTAGCTCTTCAGGCCATAAATCACTACATACATAACAGATGTGTAAAGTGACAAGGCATGTAAGTTCTCTGTCAGTGATCATCACTGTGAGTCTGTTGTACAGCTCACATATGGACAGAAAAGCATGTGACTGGGTCACCTCTTGTCTCCCAAAATAAAACTATGTGACATTTCAAAAAAAAAAAAAAAAATGGATGATCAAAAGAGAGAATTGACCAACAAAGACAAAAGTGCAGCAAATAAGTGAAAAATGATAATGCTGGGAGTGAAATTGGAACTGAGTGTAAATGGAGTTATAGCCAAAAGAGCTGACAGGGGGAATGTTGACATTGTTGGTGTTCAAGAGACTCCAGATCTGCAGCCAGGGGAACTTGCTGAAAGAGAATTTAACATAAAAAAAGTATTTGTGATGAAAAGGTTAAAGGTGTCCTAGAGGAGGTGATGCTGGCAAAATAACGTTGTGCTAGAGGATTCTTGGAGATATTTCTTGACATTAAAAGTGCAAATGATAAGATGTTGGAAGGTGATCCAAATTTATAAAGGAGTATGACAGTTGGCCAAGGAATTAAAAAGATGCTCTTTCTGTCATAAGCTATACAATGAACATAAGAGGCAAGCATTGTTCAGACTACTCGTGGTAAGTTTTTACATATAAAACCCTTTAATTCTCAACATTTCTAATAGGTTCCAGAATACAAAATAAATATTAGTTTTAGTGTTGTTTTCATTTCCCAGTACACTTATTACTGTCAGAGAGTTTTTAAAGTTTTGGCAAAAATTTTTATCACAGAAATAAGAATATTTATAATAATTTATAATAATTTTTCCCCATTGAGCACTAACATCGCTTTGCATCATTTCAGCTTGCATGGTCACCTTGACAGTCCCACACTACTGTACAAAGTGAGGAACACACAAGCACACTTACACATAGAGCAAAGAATCAGTCTGGCTTAAGAGGAACATCGCTAGAATGGGTCCCAAGCCTTCCAGGTTCTGTGCAATAATTTACTATTTGGGCGACTTTGCAAAAGTCATTTAACTTCCCTGGGCTGAATCTGAACAGTGAAATAGGGGGTCTTACCAGTGACTCTCTTCTGTCCTGGCCAGTCTGACTTCTGTTAACTGACAACCAACAAGTTACTATTGGTAAAGGCCTTCGTATTATCTTCTAAGTGAGAGGGCAACCTGACTCAATTTACAATGCAGTCATGAATATTGAATCTATAAATAAATCTACTGAATTCTGTAAGTACAATGAAAAACATTTTGGCATTTCCTGAGAATGTGAACTATAAACTCTTCATTTCCTATTGGGACATTGGCTGAGTCACAAAGTTGGTTTTCATTCATCTTCACCACAGCTGACAGAGAGGCCCCTATTTCCGTGGCTGAGCTCCCGTGAGCCTGGCTCTTCTGGGTGCTGAATGTACTCAGACAATTGTGCCCCTTAAATGTGACTTTATGTTTATAAAATCCGAGAGGATGTCAAAAACCTCACTTTTGCTGTATTTTTTAACACTTAAAATATTTATAGGAGAGTTCTTCTTAAGGATTAATACATGCGATTATCTGCTCATTTTATTTATTTTTATTTGTTTAAAGATTTTGTTTTTAAGTAACCTCTACACACAACATGGGGCTTGAACTTACAACCCCGAGATCAAGAGTTGCATGCTCTACCCACTGAGTCAACCAGGTGCTCCATAATGTACATCTTTCTTTCTTTTAAGATTTTATTTTTAAGTAATCTCTCCACCCAACAAGGGGCTTAAATTTACAACCCTGAGATCAATAGTCCCATGCTCTACAGACTGAGTCAGGGAAGCACCACCTCGACTCATTTTAGAGCAGTTCACTTTAAAAAGCAGTTAGTTTCATTTATTTATCTATTCAATACTACTTGGGCCCTTCCTTCAAGCTGGAGACCATTCCAACTGCCCTGGATACTCAGTAACTAAGCTAAACTTGGCGCCTGCCTTTGATTACTGGTGAGCAACAAAGACATTTAAACCTTGTTAAATAAAACTAGGTATTTTCATTTAAAACACACATGAACACCTGCAGAAAAAGTATGTCTAGCCATTAGCAAATACTTACTGAGAACTTGAGCCCTGTGCTTAATGGTATGGAAGACAAAAAGAATTAAATTGTTCTGTCCTTGCATTTAGAGAGCTTATCACCAAGCCAAGGGATTTTCATTCTTTTCTGAAAAGGCACAATGTGTGTCTTATCAGGCTTATCACATATTATGCCCTTTCAGAAAAGAATAAAAATTCTCAGGAGCTACAAGTTAACTAAAAAGACCTTGAAATTGTAAAATGTGATTAGATCACATAGTAATAAAATACAAAAATTACTATTAAAAACAACTCTAATCAATCCTTGTCTAAAATATATATTAAGCACCTGATAGGAAACTTAAAGTATATTAACAACTGTAAATAAAAGTCAACCACATTTAAGCCCTAGAGAAAAAGTCGAGAGCAAACCTCATATCTCCTTCACCCTTCTTTCTGTCCCTGAGGGGTCAAATCTCTGTGCTATTCACAAATGAGACTTAATACAAGTTGCTCTCAAATCTTATTCGCTGGATCACAGTGATTTCAGTGTTAAATAATCCACTTTGGGATACAATTTCACAGCGTGACAACTGGAGTTAGCAGAAGTCTCTTGCACCTCTCTTTGAGAAATATTACACCCACAGAGTCAAAGTGGATAGCCAATAATTAGAAGGCTGCCCTGCCCTCTGTATTCAAGTGAGACTCCCTAAAGGAAACCGAAGCTTATTCTGCAGTAATTAGTGTGAGTATTTAACACAGGCAAGACTTAAGTAACAGGTTCTAGCCCTCCAGGCACAGGGGAGAAAGGCGGTGGCTTAGAGCAGAACCAGCCTTGGAGAAACCCTTTCAAAGTGGCAGTTGAAGATAGTAGCATTTCAGTTCCTCCTTTCTTAGTCTAAAGCTGCACTGTGTGATAAGGGGGGCATTTAGCCACACAAGGCTATTGAGCATGTGAAATGTGGCTAGTGTGACTGACGACATGACTTTTTATTTTTAATATTTTAATATTTTTATTTTTTATTTTTAAAAGTAATCTCTACACTCAACATAGGGCTCCAACTCATGACCCCAAGATCAAGAGTCATATGCTCTACTGACTAAGCCAGCCAGATGCCCCTGACTTTTTATTTTAATGTTTATTTTAAGAGAGAAAGAACAGGGGAGGGGCAGAGAGAGACGGAGACAGAGAATCCCAGGCAGGCTCCATGCTGTCAGCACAGAGCGCCCTTCTAACTTTTTAGCTGTGGTAAAATACACAACATAAAATTGGCCATCTTATGGAGTTCCTGGGTGGCTTAGTTGGCTAAGCGTCTGACTTTGGCTTAGGTCATGATCTCATGGTTCGTGAGCTGAGCCGTGCATTGGGATCTTTGCTCACAGAGCAAAGCCTGCCTAGGATTCTCTCTCTCTCCCTCTCTGCCCCTCCTGTGTATGTGTGCTCTCTCTCTCTAAATAAATACAATAAAAATTTGGCCATCTTAACCATTTTCTAAGATCTGTGTTGTTAAATACATTTAACGTCGTGCATGGGCGGCTGGGTGGCTCAGTTGGTTGAGCGTCCAGTTTGGCTCAGGTCATGATCTTGCTGTTTGTGAGATCGAACCCCCTGTTGGGCTCTGCACTGGCAGCTTGGAGCCTGCTTGGGATCCTCTCTCTCCCTCTCTCTTTGCCCCTTCTCTGCTCATGCTCTTTCTCTCAAAAATAAAATAAAACTTAAAAAAAAATAGTAATAAAGTTGAGCAACCAATCTCCATAACTCTTTTCATCTTGAAAGTCTGGAACTCTACACATATTAAACAATTCCCCCATTTTCTGCCTCCCCACGGCTCCTTGCAACATCACCGCTCTTCTTTCTGGTGCTATAAATCTGAGTACTTTTGATATCTGATGTAAGTGGAATCATGCAGTACTCAACTTGTGATGGCTTATTTCATGTAGCATGATGTCCTAAAGTTTCATCCACATAGTAGCAGGTCTCAGAATCTCCTTCTCTTTTGAAGTGGGATAATATTCTATTGTATGGATATACCAAATTTTGTTTATTCATTCATCTATCAATAAATTGGGTTGCTACCACCTTTTGTCTATTGTAAGTAATGCTGCTATGAACATTGGCGTACAGATATCTCTTTCAGACCTTGCTTTCAATTATTTTGAGTGTATATCCAGAAATGTAATTGCTGGATCATATGGTTGAGGATTTTCCATACTGCTTTCCGTAGTGGCTATACCATTTTGCATTCCTGTTGGCAACACACAAGAGTTCCAATTTTTTCACATCCTTGCCTTATTTCAAATTTAAATACTGATTTAAAAAATAAATTTAAATACTGATACTCAATTCAGTTAGTGGAAAACTTTTAACTATGTTTGGAACAACATGGATATGTGAATCTACTTTTTTAAATGTAAATTTTTTTTTTTAATTTTTTATGTTTATTTATTTCTGAGACAGAGAGAGACACAGCATGAGTGGGGGAGGGGCAGAGAGAGGGGGAGACACAGAGACCGAAGCAGGCTCCAGGCTCCGAGCTGTCAGCACAGAGCCCAACGTGGGGCTGGAACTCACAGACCGCGAGATCATGACCTGAGACAAAGTCGGTCGCTCAACCCACTGAGCAACCCAGGCGCCCCATAAATGTAAATTTTACCGATAAAAACTTAACATCCGTATTGACATGTGCTGTAAGTGGAAAAAACACATCAGGTTTCAAAGGTCTAATCCAGTAAAAAATAATATAAAATGTCTCATTGATAATTTTTTTTTTTAATTTTTTTTTTCAACGTTTATTTATTTTTGGGACAGAGAGAGACAGAGTATGAACGGGGGAGAGGCAGAGAGAGAGGGAGACACAGAATCGGAAACAGGCTCCAGGCCCTGAGCCATCAGCCCAGAGCCTGACGCGGGGCTCGAACTCACGGACCGCGAGATCGTGACCTGGCTGAAGTCAGACGCTTAACCAACCGACTGTGCCACCCAGACGCCCCGATAATTTTATATATTGACTGCATATATAATGATATTTTAGATATACTGAAACAAATAAAAACATTAATATTAATTTTACCTGAGGGGCACCTGGGTGGCTCAGTTGGCTAAGTATCCGACTCTTGATTTTGGCTCAGTTCATATCTCACAGTTTGTGAGTTCGAGTCCCACATCAGCCTCTGTGATGACAGTGTGGAGCCTGCCTGGGATTCTCTCTCTTAAAATAAATAAATAAACATTAAAAAATTAATTTTACTTGTTTCTTCTTACTTTTGTAAATGCGCCTCCTAGAAAAATTTTAAATTACATATGTGGCTCACATTATATTTCTATTGGACAGTACTGCTCTACTGGGAGCCTCCACTCCTACGGCATAATGAAAATCGCCAGATTCCAGAAGATAAACTTATCTCTGAGTCCCAGTTGTTCTAATATTTACATCTTCTGCTCTTAATATTTATATCTATCTTTTACTATGGGAGGATTCCCTGAATGAAAACTTCTAGTCACCTTTACAGCGAAAAGCTGGGCTGTTCTACCTAGTTCCCCAGTGACTATCTGGTTTCCATGTTTTGTTGGTGTATTACAGTCTTGTGCCTTCCATTACAGTGTCAATTAACTCCTGTGCCTGGGGTGAAGGCTGGGGGCCACATGATACACACTTCACTGAGGAAAGCTCAGGAGATAGGCTAATGTGTTTTCAGAGTAAAAGAGGCAGTTTCCTTCTTCTTTAATTTGAAAATGCCTTGACACAACTTCTCCCATACCTTTGTGGTTCTTACCACTTACAGCTTCCATTCAGGAAGCAGTCAGGAATGCTGGAATGACTTATTTCCACGTAACAGCAAAGTAGTGGGGCAGTACCTGGACCAGGTATGGTCACTTGCAGTGACTGATGGCTACACACCAGAGGGGTGTGTGGGGACCCAGGAAGGAACTCTGAAATATTGGGTAGGGAAGAACCAAAAGCTGGAATTGAGGCAAAAGAGTTGTTGACTGTATTTTTGTCCCTCATACCTAGATCACTCAAGTTATAATAACTATCACCAGCGCTCTGAGTGCAAAAATAAAACTCTTTTCCTGGAGGATAATTGTTCATACTTTTTTTAAAATAAAATTTTTATTATGGGATTACTTGATTTTTCAAAGATAGAGTTTGGTTACTTAAAGCTTATTTATTTCTTTTGAGAGAGGGAGACAGAGTGAGAATGAATAAACATGCAAGCGGGGGAGGGGCAGAGAGAACAAGAGGGAGAATCCCAAGCAGGCTCAGCACTGTCAGCGCAGAGCCCAACGTCAGGCTCGAACTCACAATCTGTGAAGATCATGACCTGAGCCGAAATCCAGAGTAGGACACTTAGCCGACTGAGCCACCCAGGCACCCCTGGGATAATTTTAAATCTACAGAAAAGGGGCAAAGATAGTATAGGGAATTCCTGCATACCCTTTACTATTTCTCTTATATTTAATGTCTGATATAACCATGGCACCTTTGTCAAAACTAAGAAATTCACATTGGTAGAATACTCTTAATCTATAGACTTTAATTTGGTTTTACCATTGATGTCTTTCTATGATTCTAGAACCCAACACACAAGCCACATTGCATTTCACATGCAAGCTTTTTATATACAAAGACCTTGCCCCATTTTACCATTCACCTTAATGTTTTGATTTCTCATTATAGCCTGTAAGGTTTTATTTTTTGTGTATGCTTACATATAATTCTTTTTTTTTTTTAATTTTTTTCATTTTTGAAACGTTTATTCATTTTTGAGAGACAGAGTACAAGCAGGGGAGGGGCAGAGAGAAAGGCAGACACAGAATCTGAGGCAGGTTCCAGGCTCTGGACTCTCAGCACACAGCCTGAGGCAGGGCTCAAATCCACGAATTGTGAGATCATGACCTAAGTTGAAGTCGGACGCTCAACCGACTGAGCCACTCAGGCGCCCCTGCTTACGTGTAATTCTGAAATGGGAGTTTATTCATATTGGTGATGCCCACCAAAGACTACGCATAGTTATGATCAAACAATGAAGGATTAAAACAAAACAAAACAAAACAAAACAAATCAGGGGCACCTGGGTGGCTCAGTCGGTTAAGCCTGAACTTTGGCTCAGGTCATGTTCTCATGGTTCCTGAGTTCGAGCCCCAAGTCCGGCTCTGTGCTAACAGCTCAAAGCCTGGAGCCTGCTTCAGATTCAGAGTCTCCTTCTCTCTCTCTGCCCCTCCCCCCCTCACACTCTGTCTCTCAAAAATAAACATTGAAAAAAATCTTTTTTAAAGATGGAAAGCAAAAGAAGACTGCTTAGCACCTTTTGCTACAGAAATATGACAACTTTTGGCCCTCCATACTGCTAATTACGACTGTGTACAAATTCAGTCTGTCTTGAGAGCTACAACACTGGTGGCCTGGATGCAGGAGGAACTCAAACGACGTCGAACTGGCGCTTTTCTCCAGCAATGAAGATCTTAGCGATGACATCCTCTACCCCAGCACTTTGTCTCTGAGAACCGGGCCAGAAGCCAAAGCCCTGTTCTCCAGAGGAACCTAGAGCCAGGTGAAGCTACCTGACAGTGCGGAGTAGGAACCCAAGAGCTGGGAGCACAACCTGCGCCCACTCCTCATGCTCTGCCCTCTGAGCAGCCTTTATGTCTCTGGTGTTCCTGGTTCCCTCTTTCTCCCTCGGCAGGAAACGACTCCATATCTCCTCTCACGGTGGTCTTCTATCTAGACGTCTTGGGGTCCGCCCTTTGAAGTGCTTCTCAGTGGGCAGCCTCAGCGACTCAGGAATGTTCTGCGGCGCCACTCCCCTACCTCACTGTCCGCACCCACAGGCCCTGGCTCCGCCCACGCTTGGCAGACCAATCCCCGCTCCGTTTCAGGCGCGTCACAATGGCGCCCTCGCGGCCCCGCCCCCGGAGCCAGCCACTGAGGGCCTGCCCCGCCGCGCTAAGTCCTTCCCGCTCCATCTTCCTGGGGAAGAAGGTGGGGTTTGGCGAGAATATGGAAGCGGAGCGGGGGCGCGGGCTCCCGGGGCTGGTGCTCCCGGGTGCTGGGGGTGCAGGGTCGAGCGGAGACCCGGTAAGCCCAGAACAGCGGGGCTGCCGGAAGCGCTGCGTGTGCCCGAAGGGCGGGGCGGGGGGGGCTACCGCGCGCCAGACCCCACCCTTCGGAGGCCCCGCCAGGGGAGCAATGCCAGGGGTTTCCATGGTGATAATAAACAAGCTCCAACTGCCTTAGCTACAAATGCCTAGTCCCCAGTGTTCCATCCTCCCCTGGGTGCTCAGAGGGACGACCAAGGTGCGGAATGTGAAGAAGAGCGAGAGCGTGGAGACTCGGAGTCCGATGTGAGGGGCGGGACGGGCGGCGGGTCCGAGGCTGAGGGTCGTACAACTGGGACCTGCAGAGAATTGGGCCCTCTGGGGGTGGGGACAATGGGACTGGGATTTGGAGTGTGTGTGTGTGTGTGGGGGGGGGGGTCGTTGTAGAGCGAGCCAAGGTTCTTGGCTCCAGTGGGGGAATCGCTATTCTGTCTGGGGAGATGGAGACAGGAGGATCCAGAGGGACAAGTGTGAGGAATCCCTTCCTTAGGGCAGGGGTGTCAGGGAGGGGCAGAGAAAGGGGGAGACACAGAATCTGAAGCAGGCTCCAGATTTTGAGCTGTCAGCACAGAGCCCTGTGAGGGGCTCAAACTCAAGAACCTCAGGATCATGACCTGAGCTGGAGTCGGAAGCTTAACCGACTGAGCCACCCAGGCGCCCTATGATATTCCGTTTAATAAGCAGGCAACAACTTATTTCTTCACTATTCTGTTAAAGGACATATAAGTTATTTCCATTTTGGGATATGATAAACACTGGTACTTTGAACCAGCATATGTCTTCTGGAGCACATGTGCCAGATTTACTTTAGATTATACCTGCAGTGGAATTCCTGGGTTATAGGGTTTGCCCACATTCAACTTCATCACATAAAGATACTATCATTTCATTTGATTTTTTTTAGTTTGTTTATTTTTGAGAGAGAGTGTGTGTGTACGCAGGGAGGAGCAGAGAGGGAGGGAGAGAGAGAATCCCAAGCAGGCTCCATGCTATAAACACAGATCTGGACTCGGGGCTCAATCTCTCAACCCTGAGATCATGACCTGAGCTGAAATCAAGAGTCGGTCAGTCGCTTAATGACTGAGCCAGTCAGGCACCCCCATAAAGATACTTTCTAAAATAGTCGTACCAATTTACCTCCCTAACCCCAGTGGGATTGCTAGATTATAAAGTATTTAACTTTATAAGCAATTACTAAACTTTTCCAGTGTGTGTACCATTTTGCATTCCCATTAGCAATGCATGAGAGTTCCAGTTGCTTTACATCTTCACTAGTACTTGATATTGTCGTTTTAGAAACTTAAAATATTTGTTCTAGCCATTCTAATGGGCTATATGGCCATATTTTATCATGGCTTTAATTTGCATTTCACTAATGGCTAATGATTATCTTTTCATGAACTTACTTGTCATCCCCATATTCCTTTGTAAGTATCTGAATAAGTGTTTTTCCCATTTTTAAAAATTGGGTTGTTTCCTTCCTGTTGAGATCTGACAGTTCCTTATACTTTCTAAATACAGGTCCAGATGAGTGATTTATAAAATTTTCTTCCAGAGGCCCCTGGGTGGATCAGTTGGTTAAGCAACCGACTCTTGATTTCAGCTCAGGTCTTGATTTCAGGGTTGTGAGTTCAAGCCCCATGTTGGGCTCTGTGCTGGGCATGAGGCCTAATTTAAAAAAAAAAAAATTCTTTCAGTTTATAGTTCATCTTCTCTTAATATTGTATGGGGTGCCTGAGTGGCTGTTGGTTAAGTGTCCAACTCTTGATTTCAGCTCAGGTTATGAACTCATGATTTGTGGGTTTGAGTCCCACATTGGGCTCTGCGCTGACAGTGTGGAGCCTGATGGGGATTTTCTGTCACCCTCTCTCTCTGCTCCTCCCCCACAGTATTGCAGAGCAGAAGTTTTTTTGTTTTTGTTTTTGTTTTTTGTTTTTTTTTAATGTTTATTTATTTTTGAAAGAGAGAGAGACATAGTGTGACTGGGGAAGGGGCAGAGAGAGGGAGACACAGAATCCAAAGCAGGCTCCACATGGGGCTCGAACCCACAAACCGCGAGATCATGACCTAAGCAGAAGTAGTTTAACCAACTGAGCCACCCAGGCGCCCCCAGAGCAAAAAAATTTTTAATTTTGATGAAGTCAAGTCTGTCAACTTTTTCTTTTATGGATCTTGCTTTTGGTATTATATCTATTTGCATAACACTAGGTCTTGATTTTTTCACCTATATTTTCTTTTAAAAGTTTTATACCTTTACAGTTTACATTTAAGTTTCATTCTGAGTTTTTTGTTTTTGTTTTTAATGAGGTGTGAGATTTAGTTCAAGGTTCTCTCTGTTTTTTTTTTTTTTTTTTTTTTTAATTAAAAACCACTTTTTAAAATTTTAAGTAAACTGTACCCTACACGTGGGGCTCAAACTCAGGACCCCAAGATCAAAAGTCGCTTGCTCTACTGACTGAGTCAGCTGGGCACCCCATCTTTTTTTTTTCTTTATAGATATGGGTATGCAGAAAAATGGCTATACAATCATTCTAGCACCATTGTTGAAAAGACTACTTTCTCTACTGAATTGCCTTTGCTCCATTGTAAGAAATCAAATGGCCCTGTCTGTGTGGGTCTAGATCTGGACTCTTTTCTCTCTTCTGCTGATTTATAGGAGCCACCCCCCCCCCTTTTTAAATGTTTATTTGTTTGTTTATGTATTTAGAGACTGCACATGAGCAGGGGGAGGGACAGAAAGAGAGGAGAGAGAGAATCCTGAACAGGACCCATGCTATCAGGCTATCATTGGGGAGCCCAACTCAGACTGATCCCAAGGTTTGCGAGATCATGACCTGAGCCGAAATCAAGAGTCAGATGCTTGGCTGACTGAGCCACCCAGGCTCTCCTCATATACATTTTAGAACAGTTGTTTATATTTTATAAAAAATATTGCTGGGATTTTGATAGGAAATATGTTAAACCTATATATCATTTTGGGAGAGAATTGACATCTGTCTTTGCTATGTTGAGTCTTCCAATCTCTGAGCATAGTACGTCTGTTCATTTACTTAGATCTTAGATTTCTTTCATAAGTTTTTTGTAGTTTTTAGCATACCAGTCCTCCATATGTTTTGTTATGTTTGTTAAATACCTAAGTAATTTTGATTTTGCTGAGCTATCATAAATGGTATTGTTATTTAAAACAGTTTTTGTTAATTTGAGAGAGAGAGTGTGAGCAGGGGAGAGGGGTAGAGGGACAGAGAGAGAGAATCCTAAGCAGAGCATGGAGCCCTATGGGGGGTTTGGCCTCACCACCCTGGGATCATGGCTGGAGCTGAAATTGAGAGTCGGCTGCTCAACTGACTGAGCCACCCAGGTGTCCCAATAGTATTATATTTTTTAATTAGATTTCCACATATTTTATTGCTAGTATAAAAAATACAATTCATTTTTTTAAATGCACTGCATTCTTTAAAAAAAAAATTAGTGTTTATTCGTTTTTGAGAGACAGAGTGCAAGCAGGGGAGGGGCAGAGAGAGGGAGACACAAAATCTAAAGCAGGCTCCAGACTCTGGGGTGTCAGCACAGGGTCCAACACTGGGCTCGAACCTGCGCACTGTGAAATCATGACCTGAGCCGAAGTCAGACACTCAACTGAATGAGCTACCCAGCTGCCCCTGAGATAACTAGTTTTATAGGAAAACTCCACTGACTGAAGTCTAAGCTTATACAATGAGCAGCTGTTATTACAGAAGTGGAAGCTGTGTAACAGATTTGCACCATGAACTTGTGAAATCAGTATTTTTTAAAAATTGCCTTTTTAATATTTTGTAATGCCTCAAAATGTCTCTTGCATTTTGAGCTTATTTCAATTTATATTGTAGTAGTGTAACTCAGCAATTATATATGCATATTAAAATGATTATGTGAAATAAAACTTTTATGCCATGATGCTCTAAACACAGTCAAGAGACATGCTTTTGAAAAATTCAATTATAGCTATTAGAGTCATAATTTTTTAAGATTTTGATTTTTTTCATTCTAATATATATATTTTAGGTTTTATTTTTATTTAAGTAATCTCTATACCCAACGCGGGGCTTAAACTCATGACCCCAAGATCAAGAGTCGCATGCCCTTCCAGCTGAGCCAGCCAGGTGCCCCCTAATCTTTTCTTCTAAGGTAAGTTAAGGTTTTATAACGTTAAATTTGAAAATTGAAACATAATATTCATACTGTAGGGTTTTGGTCTTTGTGAGTATATGAAATTGTGAAGCCTCAATTTAAAACTTTCTTTTTACTGTTAGTTTATTTTAGGTTTGTTTTGCTGAGTGAAACACTTAACTAAAATTTCTATTACCAAATTAAATGATTTTTCACAGAAAGGTTCATAGGACTCAGGATATAGTCGTACTTGTGGCTAAGATATATTTACATTATGAGGATGCAAAACAGAATCAGCAAAAGTTCATGGGGTGATGTGTGGAAGAAACCAGGCCTGAGCTTCCCAGAGTCCTCTTAGTGGAGTCACACAGGATGCTCTGAATTCTGCCAGCAACAAGTTGTGTGAAGTGTTGTTATGAGGGAAGCTCACCAGAGCTAGGAATTCGGGATCTTTCTCAGAAGTCAATCACGGAGGCACAAAGTACCAGTGTTACTCGGGGCAGTCACTGAAATCCCAGACGTCCAGAAGGAAACCAGGTGTTCAGCATACACGTTTGTTTAGGTGCAGTGAGCTACTCTTACCATTTAGGGAAAGTTTTTTATAAGTGTAGGCAGCCATTTATCAGGCATGTTCTCAGATACCAGCCAAGGGCTGGCCTTGCAAGCAGGCCTTGATAAAGTTAGCAGGCTCAGGCCTGCTGTGTTAACTCTTTGGCATGAAATATAAATGGCATAAACAAACCAATTAACAGCAATTGTTGGAATGGCTTTAAAAAAGACTCGGTATCTACAAGAAAATCTGTATAGATAGTTTTAGATAAAGGGATAGGAAAAGATATAACATGAAACAGTAAACAAAAATCTGAAGTGACTGTATTAATATCAGACAAAGTAGACTTCTGAACAATGAAAATTACCAGGGATAAAGAGAAACAGTATATAATGAAAAAAGAACTGAATAGCCAAAACTATTTTAAGTGAGCTCTATGCCCAGCGTGGGGCTCAAACTGATGACCCAGAGATCAAGGGTCACACACCCCACCAACTGAGCCAGCCAGGGGCCTTGCCAAAACTTTTGTGTTTAATGTTTATTTATTTGTTTTGAGAGAGAGAGAGAGAGAGGATGAGCAGGGGAAAGGCAGGGAGAATCCCAAGCAGGCTCTGTGCTATCAGTGCAGAGCCAGACCTGGAGCTCGATCTCAGGAATTATGAGATATGACCTCAACTGAAATTAAGTCAGATGCTTAACCGACTGAGCAACCCAGGCACCCCCTTGCCAAAACTGTTTTGAAAAAGAAGAATAAAGTTGGAGGAATCATACTACCTAATTTTAAGGCTTCCTATAAAGCTATAAGAATTAAGATAGCACGGTATTAGTGAAGGGATAGATTAGTGGAACAAAATAGAGCCCAGAAATTGACACAAATATGGCCAACTGATTTTTGACAAAGTTTCAGAAATTCAGTGGAAAATGGATAGTCTTTAATAATTCAGTGAATTAATTCAGTGAATTAATAATTAATAATTAATAATTCAGTGCCAAATGATTGGATATCCATATATGGATAAAATAAATCCTAATTGAAACTTCACGCCTTATACTTTAACTCAGATCACAGATCCAAATATAAAACTATAAAATGATTCAACCCCCTTAGGGACCCTGTTGAAGTAACAATTAAAATATATTCTGGGGCGCCTGGGTGGCTCAGTCGGTTGGGCGTCCAACTTCAGCTCAGGTCACGATCTCGCGGTCCGTGAGTTCAAGCCCCGCGTCGGGCTCTGGGCTGATGGCTCAGAGCCTGGAGCCTGCTTCTGATTCTGTGTCTCTCTCTCTCTCTGCCCCTCCCCCGTTCATGCTCTGTCTCTCTCTGTCTCAAAAATAAATAAATGTTAAAAAAAAAAATTAAAAAAAAATAAAATAAAATATATTCTATGAGTACCTCCCTTATGGTCTGTGTAATAGTAATATCACCGCTATTGTTTTATAAATGAGGAAACAGAAGCAAATGGAATATCAGTAACTTAAGGGTACCCAACTCGTAGATGTGTTTTGCAGTAATGTTTTATGAGGGATTTGTGTGACAAGTGAAGACGGTGGAGAAACAGGTAGGAAGCAATGGCTTAGAAGGCTCTCAAGAAGAGAGTCTCTGGACATTAGAAACTTGTTGCTTTTCCTGCCGATTCTGTTAATAAATCGTACAACTGCGCATCTGTATGGTGTTACCTATTCTGTTCCTTGGCCTTACTGCCTCAAAGGAAACACCATGATCCATGGGCTGGAAAGGTGAAGCGGTTCACCCTCTGCTGGCCTGTGTCAGCTGTCCTGGGATTGGACCCAGCTAGACTGTCCAGTGCTCAGATGCACCCCCACCCTGACCCATGTCCTTGCCTTACCCCGTTTAACAAGTTCTATTTTGTATCTCTCCACACCGATTTGAGTTTGTCCTTATAAATGTTATGCTCTTCTCAGCAAATACCTTGATGCTTCTATATTTATTACAATACGACTAGAATTTAGTCACATTTTATCAGATTACTGGGGAATAGGAAAGTTTTTGGGTAATTAAATAGTTCAAATATCTTGCTAGTATTTCAGTAGTTTTTTTTTTTTTTTTTTCTTAGTTTGGTTTTCAATTTGTTTTTAAATATTTTATTTTCTTTTAAGTAATCTTTTTTTTTTTTAATTTTTTTTAACATTTATTTATTTTTGAGACAGAGAGAGACAGAGCATGAACAGGGGAGGGTCAGAGAGAGAGGGAGACACAGAATCCGAAACAGGCTCCAGGCTCTGAGCTGTCAGCACACAGCCCGATGCGGGGCTCGAACTCACGAACCGCGAGATCATGACCTGAGCTGAAGTCGGACGCTTAACCGACTGAGCCACCCAGGCGCCCCACTTTTAAGTAATCTTTACACCCAACATGGGGCTCAGACTCACCACCCCAAGATTAAGAGTCGGACGCCCTACTGACTGAGCCAGCCAGGCACCCCTCATTTGTTTTTAAAACTTAATTCTTTTTTAATAGATAATCTACTTTTGTTTCTTGAATTATTGCATTGATAAAAATTTGTGGACAATATCAGCAATAGTGATAGTAAGTAGCCTTGATTGGTTACCAGATTTAATTGGAGTTCTTTTGGTGTTCCATCATTAGCTAAAATGTTGCAGGGGGCTATCAAAAACCTTTAGTTCTGTTACAAGATTGTATTCTCTCCATGCTCCTTTTCTAAAATCACCTTCAGAGTCTCATGGCATCTTATCTATATTCCAGTCACAAGATCCCTCTTTTGGTTATTAATTTTTTTAACGTTTGTTCATTTTGAGAGAGAGAGAGCGCACGAGCAGGGAAGGGGCAGAGAGAGAGGGAGAATCTGAAGCAGGCTCCAGGCTCTGAGCTGTCAGCGCAGAGCCCCATGTGGGGCTCGAACCCACGAACTGCGAGATCATGACCTGAGCTGAAGTCAGAGGCTTTAACCGCCTAAGCCACCCAGGCACCACCCCAGCCCTCTTTTGGTTATTAATAAAATCCAGGATGGGGCATTTGGGTGGCTCCGTCAGTGAAGTGTCCAACTCTTGATCTTGGCTCAGGTCATGATTTCGGTTCATGAGCCTGCTTGGGATTCTGTCTCTCTCTCTCTCTGCCCCTTCCCTGCTTGTACTCTCTCTCTCTCTCTCAAAATAAATATATAAACTGAAAAAAAAATAAATAAAGTAAAATCCAGGGAGGTGATTTACCATCTCAGTCACTCCTCTGAGACTTTCTGCCTCCTGACATGATCATGATCTGTGGCAAGGAGACAGGCTACTTGTCTTTCCAAGGCTGCTGTACAAATTGCCATAGCCCTGGTGGCTTAAGATGAAAATTCTCTCACAGGTCTAGAGGCCAGAAGTCTGACATCAAGCTGTTGGCAGAACTGGCTCCTTCCGGAAGTTCTGAAAAGGGGCCCACCCCAGTCCTCCGTCCTTCTGGTGGCTGCTGGCAATCCTTGGTATTCCTCGGCTCGTGACTGCCCTACAGTCTCTGCCACCATCTTCACATGGCCTTTTCTCCCTGTCTCTCTGTGTGTATGTCTTCTGTGTGTCTCTGGATGTCTGTAAGCTCTTCTGTATGTCATAAGCTCTCTGTGTGTCTTCTCCTTTCCTGTGTCTTATAAGGACACCTGTCGTTGGATTTAGGGCCCATCTTAAGCCAGGATGATCTCATCTTGAGATCCTTTAATTATGCCTACAAAAACCCTTATTCCAAATGAGGTCACCTTCACAGGTTCCAGGGATTAGTTAGGACTTGGGCATATCTTCTTGGGAGGCTGCTATTTAACTCACTATACTACCAATGTGTTTACTAAATGTAATAACTTGCCCAAGCCCCGGTTTTGGCCAGGAATGGTGCCAGGCCTTTCTAGCTTTCTGGGGCTAGAAAGATGACTAAGGAATACCTTTTTAAATATCACAGAGTATAATTCCAAGAAAAGATATAAAAACCCTCAGGCCCTTATAATGAGATGTAAGTATAATGAAGAGATAAATACAAACCCTGTGGAAACACAAATTAGGAAACTCACAAAGGTACTCCTTAAAAAGATCGCGTCTGCCTAAAACTGCCCTATCTGATATGAAGCCACATGTAGCTGTTGAGCACTTGAAATGTGACTACTGTGACGAAAGAATGGAACTTTTCCTTTTCCTTTCTTTCTTCTTTTTTTATCTTTTTAAGTAATGTCCATCCTGGGTGTGTCACTCCCCAATGCAAGGCTTGAACTCACAAGCCTGAGACCAAAACCTGAGCTGAGGTCAAAAGTCAGATGCTTAACCGACTGAGCCGCCCTGGTGCCCCTCCTTTCAATTTTAATGTAAGTTTAAACACAGATATTTGATTCAGTTACTGGAAAGCTTTTAAGTGGGCCTGGAATAACTTGGTCTATAAATATTTTTTCAATAGTAAATTTTATGAAATCTAAATATAGATCAAGCATTTCTTTTTTTTTTTTAAGTTTATTTATTTTGAGAGAGAGAGCAGGGGAGAGGCACAGAGAGAGGGAGAGAGAGAAAGAATCCTAAGCAGGCCTCACACCAGCAGCACCGAGCTCGAAGTGGGGCTTGAACCCACGAATTGTGAGATCATGACCTGAGCCAAAACCAAGAGTGGAACCCTTAATCAATGTGCCCCCCAGGTGCCCCTCAAGTATTTCTCGTATGTATGTATGTATGTATGTATGTATGTATGTATGTATGTATTTTGCCCCTGAAGTCTTTCTGATGAAAATTTAGCATCTGAATTCAGATGCTCTTAAGTATCATATACACAGCAGATATTGAAGACCCAGGACCAAAAAAAAGTTTCATTGTATTGTGTCCATTTCCTCATCTGTGATACCTGATTGACAACACCTTCCCTGTGATGATCCTACCAGCAATCTATCTGGAGAATTGTCAAATTTTCAATTTTACATCCTTTTATTATCAGAGCGTTTATGATGCCTACTAACGGATGGTAGGATGGAAGGGGAGAAGAGTACTAGAGAAGAATTCCTGGGTCACGGAGTAAAAACTGGACGAGTTCTCTGAGGAGCAGGACAGCAGTGTGCTAAGAACAAGGGACTACGGGGGCACTACGGGATCTACTTCTCAACCCCACCGTCTGATCTCTTCTTCCTACTTCACCTTCCTCCAGCCCCTCTGGCTTCCTTGCCGTCTCCAGATCACACCAGTTATGCTTACAATGATCTGATCGCAGATGCCACACGCTTCACTCCCCTGCCTCCTTCAGAGTTCTACTCAAATGCGACTTCATTACATGGGCTTTCCTCTGAGTCCTACGTAAAAGGCTCCGCCACTCACCACACATCAATCTTCATCCCTCTGCTTTATTTTGCGTCACTACCACACGGCATATTTATGGTTGATTTTCTGTCCATTAAAATGGAAGCTCTATGAGAGCAGAAACTTTGTCCTGTTTATTGCTTCATCCCCAGAAGCTACAGTGTTTGGATGTAAATGAGTGAATAGATTGGGCCAGGAGCAGAGTAACTGGGTTCCAATCCTTTCTCACCGTGATAACATGGACACGTCTGTCAATCATTCTTGCATTTCAGTTTTCTCATTCGCAAGTAAGGGATGATTACTTTTCTCTTGGCCTAGATGAGAGGATTAATGGAAGAAGGGGCGACTATTGTTTATAAGCATCTTCTACTGGGCATGCATTGCTGCAATTGATTTGCACATACTGTTTTTAAACCCCAGGTCAGCCTGATAAAATGGATATTAGTGTTCCCATTTTACAGATTAAGAAACTGAGACTCAAAGAGTTAGTGGCTTGTGAAATCCAAAGTGAAGAAAGTATGTGAAATAAATTTTAGAAGTATGACACTGCAATAAAAAATGTGAAGTATCTTGGTAATTTTTATATTGGTTATATATTGGAATAATATTTTGAATATTTAAAAAATAAAATCTGTTATTAAAGTTAATTTCACCTGCTTCTTTTTTTAAAATGGGTTTTATTTATTTAAGTAATCTCTACTCCCCACATGGGGCTCGAGCTCATGACCCCGAGATCAAGAGTCTCACGTTCCTCTGACTGAGCCAGCTAGGTGCCCCAAATTTCAACTGTTTATTGTTACATTTTTTTTTTTTTAATTTTTTTTTTCAACATTTATTTATTTTTGGGACAGAGAGAGACAGAGCATGAACGGGGGAGGGGCAGAGAGAGAGGGAGACACAGAATCAGAAACAGGCTCCAGGCTCCGAGCCATCAGCCCAGAGCCTGACGCGGGGCTCGAACTCACGGACCGCGAGATCGTGACCTGGCTGAAGTCGGACGCTTAACCGACTGCGCCACCCAGGCGCCCCTATTGTTACATTTTTAACATGGCCCGTATAAAATTTAAAATTACATATATGGTTCACATTATATTTCTATTAGATAGCACTGCCAGGTCATTTTAGACCATTTCACCATTTTAGGTGAAAGGGAATCAGATCAGGGAAGAAAAAAATATTTCACAGAAGAGAAAGAGGTATTCTTGATTATGATAATTAGTTTACTGAATAAATGTATAGATTTAGTTTTACCCCGGTGTCATATTCTTTTTTTTTTTTTAATGTTTATCTTTGAGAGAGAGGGAGAGATAGAGCATGAGCCAGGGAGGGGTAGAGAGAGAGGGAGACACAGAATCCGAAGGAGGCTCCAGGCTCTGAGCTGTCAGCATGGAGCCCGACGCGGGGCTCGAACTCACGAACCACAAGATCGTGACCTGAACTGAAGTCGGTTGCTCAACCAACTGAGCCACCCAGGTGCCCCGCCAATGTCCTATTCTTGTTAGACCCCCCTCCCTCACCTTTACAAAATAACCAAGAGTGTGAAAGGGTAAGAAGGAAGAGTATTTACATACAGTCTCATTGGTAATCTCCACCTTCGGGCATGGAGAACAATCAGAACCTGATCATGTCTGAGACTTTGTCATTTCTAGATGTCCTTCACCCAGTGGTGTCCCCCTTCCCTACTTGTCCAGCTTAATGTTGACTCTCAATCATTATTAGTCCCTCCTTCCTTGCTTTACCATTTGGTCAAACCCCATACCTGGCTAACTTTGCCTATCATGTACCTCCACTCATGTAGCTGGACCTGGGTGATCATTCTGTCATTCAGATCACTTCAGATTCAGAAACAACTAATCTTCCTGATTTCTTCATGTGTTCAGCAACTGTACCATGTGACTATAGTCTAGTTTATCTTCCATCCTTCCAGGGGGCGCCTGGGGGCTCAGTCAGCTAAATGTCTGATTCTTGATTTTGGCTCAAGTCATGATCTCACAGTTTGTGGGATCGAGCCCCATTTGGGACTCTGCACTGACAGCACAGAGCCTGCTTGGGATTCTCTCTCTCCCTCTCTCTGTGCTCCTCCCTGCTCACACTGCCCCACTCTCTCTAAAGAAATAAATAAATATTTAAAAAGATCTTCCATTCTTCCAGATGCTTTAATTTATACTTATCTCATATATCAGTTATTTCAACATCCAGTACGTTCTCCTGTCCTGTCAGTAAGGAAACCATCCTCTCTGGTCTGAAAGGGACAGTCTCAGTCTGCTCCTATCATCTAGGCCTAGTGACTAATAGCAGTCATATTCATTCTCAAAAGCGTTCATATTTAGATGATAAGTTCAAAATCATCCTACTCTCAGCAGCTAACCAAACCTTTAGAGTTTCCCCATAATGATGACATTCCATCTGCCCAATTACTCAGGCCCAAAAAGGTCAAAGTCATTTCTGACTCCTCTCTTTCTCTCACATCATACACTGTCAGAAAATCCTATCAGCTGTACCGTAAAATACATATTTCACTCCACTTCTCTCTGTACTGATTCCAGCAACCATCATCATTTTGTACATGAATTATTGTAATGGCCTCCCAATTGGCCTTCCTGCCCCTGAACTTCATGTTTTTCAGTCATATTCAGGACGAGGCATTTGGAGAGTGCCTGAAATGTACAGATTCTCAATAGATGCAAGTTACAGATGACTAGGGACCATAGCCTCCCATTTTAAACATTTGCTTCAATATATACTAGAGGACCTTATCTCAAATAATAGAAAACATGGGCTTCTGTGCTGTGTCAGGCAGTAATATCCATGTTTACCAGTCAGCTGTCCATCCAAAACATATGGTCCCTTAGAAGACCTCTAAAAGCAGAGGGCAGGGAACATGTGCTCTCTTATCCTGTGACTGGGAAAAGTAATTCCTTCCTCTCTCCTCCCGCATCCCTTTTGCCCGCAGTGACATGTCAGTATTTCTCTCCACCAAGTTCAAAAGCAGAATTTACTGGGCGCCTGGGTGGTTCAGTTGGTTAAGTGTCCAACTTTGACTCAGGTCATGATCTTGAAGTTTGTGAGGTCCAGCCCTGCATTGGGCTCTCTGCTGTCAGCTGGAGCCTGCTTCTGATCCTCTGTCTCCCTCTCTCTCTGCTCCTACCCCAATTGCTCCCTCTCTCAAAAATAAACATTAAAAAAAAAAAAAAAGCAGCATTCCCTGATTCCATCTCTCACAAAATGCAGCCCTCACACTGGAAGACGGAAAAAAATTAGGAAAACTCACCAAGCCTGGAACTTGAACTTGTATAAAATATACATTCAACCATAAAAATGTATCTGGGCCGTTTTTTAAACTATAAAGAATAAAACCAAAATTCAAGGGAAGAGTTGAAAAATGAAAGAGAAATGCAGCAAAACATCTAGAAGAGAAACATGGATGGGTGTAAAGGATTTCACACACACACACACACACACACACACACACACACAGAGCCCTGATTGCATTCTACAGAGGACACCCTCACACTGTCATCTTCCTTCTGGGTGATTTGTCACCTTCACTGATCCTGCCCCCATATTCACATCTTTGTATAGTCCCCCCCCCCCACATCGAGTGAGGGTTGCCTCTGTGATCAACAGGATGCAGACGAAGTGGCATGTCACTTCTGAGGCAAGGTTCTAAAGGACACTGTGGCTTCCGCCTCTCTCTCTTGGATTGGTTGCCCTGAGGGAAGCCAGTCGCCACGTTGAGAGGCTCACCCGGCAAGGAATTGAGGCGCCTGCCAATAGCCATGTGAGTGTGTCTGCCTGGGAGCAGATGCTTCAGGCCTGGCCAAGCCTTCAGGTGTCTGAGGCCTGGCTGAGAGTTGCTGTGCCACCTCAAGAGAGAACCTGAGCCAGAAGTGCACACATGAGCTGCTCCTGATGCTCAGAAATGGTGCGAGATAGGAAACATTTGTTGTTCGAAGCCACCAAATTGTGGGTTATTTGCTAGGCAACACTAAATAATAAACTGCCTGCAAACGTGTGACTCTGTAGCAATTTCCGAAGAACTGAATTGGGAAGGGACACTGGTCCCACTATTTTCATTTATGCACAGTTTGCTGGATACCCTCTGAAATTCTGGACATCCACATATTGAGCAGACAGAAGTCTAACACAGTTACTTAGAAAAAAAACAAACCCAGAAAAACAGCATCACTTCCTTGGGACATTTTCATCCCGTTTATCACTTCCCTCATTTATGTGGATGCGTTCCCCTTCCGCAAGTTCCTCTGGCTGTAAATCTAGAGCCTCTTAAATGGTGAGAGTGTCGAAATTTCCCTGGTAGCTCTTTTTTTTCTTTTTTTAAATGTTTGTTTATTTATTTTGAGAGAGAGAGAGAGAGTGTGAGCGGGAGAAGGGCAGAGAGGCAGGGAGACAGGCAGACAGAGGATCCGAAGCAGGCTCTGCATTGACAGCAGATGGCCCAATGCAGGGCTCGGACCCACAAACCACAAGATTGTGACCTGAGTCGAAGTCAGAAACTTAACTCACTGAGCCACCCAGGTGCCCCCCTGGCCAGCTCTTTCTTCTGTAACTCTATGTTCAACTTGAATTTCATTCTAGCATTATAACTTTTGCTTGTCTTTGCTACAATTTCATCCTTGTTGTCCAATTCCCTCTTAATTACTATTATTTTTTTAATGCCACTGGTTTGTGTAATAGTCCGACCCATTTTTGACCTTTGACTGATGACTGTAAGGGTAGGGCTAACCGGTAGCCTTAAGAGATAACATCTTTGTTTTAACACCATAGGTTAAGAGATAACAGCCTTATCCTATCAATCAAGGGATGGATTAGCGCTTGATTGGATTGGGGCAAGGGCCTGTTTGAACTGTTTCCACCTGGGAACTATTCCTTTGTTCTGTTCCCAGGTGATAATAAGACGAAGTGGTCGGCTATAAAAATTCTGTACTCCGGCTGTTCGAGACCGCACTCTGGTCAAGAGTGTCGGTCCCGATTGATCGGTTTGCCTTGCCTCTCATTGCAATAAACTTTGTTGTGACTGTCACCGGTGCCCGTAGCATTCTGTTTCAGGAGTCGTGTGGATGCAACAATGACAGCTTTTAAGCTCCACCAGTCTTCCTTCTCCTCCTGCCCTACGTCTGGGCAAGCTGATGTGAAAGCCCAGGTAATCCCCCTCTTTGACTCTGGAGGGAATTTCAAGTCACACAAGCCCATGAGCCCACATGTCAGTCCCACCCCTTAAGCCCAATAAAACCCTTAAGCCAGTCTTTTCAGGGCTCTCTTAAGCCGTTTTGGGACTTGCATGGAAACTATCCCTGTTCACTCCAGAAAGCCTCATTAGATGAGTGATAAACCCTCTTTGTGCATGTGGGGTGCCATCGCTTTTGACACCCAAACCCAATTTTGAATGGGAAGTCCATCTCCTTTCTTCTGGGTAATGTCAAAGATAAACCCAGCTGGGGTGCCTGGGTGGCTCAGTTGCTTAAGTGTCTGACTTCTGCTCAGGTCATGATCTCACGGTTCATGAGTTCGAGCCCTGCAACGGGCTCTGTGATGACGGCTCGGAGCCAGGAGCCTGCTTCAGATTCTGTGTCTCCCTCTCTCTCTCTCTGCCCCTAACCCACTCGTGCTCTGTCTCTCTCAAAAATAAAATAAAATAAAAAAACATTAAAAAAAAAAGATAAATACAGCCAGACATTAGTTAAGGTGGTGAAAATAGACTTTATCCAGTAGTTACTGACAGTAGAGGAAAGGGTTGAGCTCTATTCTAATTTGTGCAGAAGTGATAGGATTTTTTTAAAGTGTATTTATTTTGAGAGAGAGAGGGAGAGAGTTGGGAGTGGCAGAGAGGGAGGAAAGAGAACATCCCAAGCAGACTCTGAGCAGTGCCCTATGTGGGGCTCAATCTCATGAACCGTGAGATCATGACCTAAGCCAAAATCAAGAGTTGAATGCTAAACCGACAGAGCCACCTACGTGCCAGGAGGTAATACAATATTTTATTAAAAAAAATTTTTTTTTAACGTTTATTTATTTTTGAGACAGAGAGAGAGCATGAACGGGGGAGGGTCAGAGAGAGAGAGGGAGACACAATCTGAAACAGGCCCCAGGCTCTGAGCAGTCAGCACAGAGCCCGACGCGGGGCTCGAACTTACATACCGCGAGATCGTGACCTGAGCCGAAGTCGGACGCTTAACCGACTGAGCCACCTAGGCGCCCCATAATATTTTAAAAGGGGAATGTGGTGGGGGAAAGCAGAGGCTCAAGTAGAGTCAGAGAAGTGAAATATTAAAAAGTATAAATGTGATTAGGTCAGCTGCATCTGTAATTATTTAATTTAGAATTCTATCCTCCCACAGAGACTGGGAGACAGAGGCCCTATCCTTCCTGATGAATACACTTCAAGGAAATGGCTTTCAGGTTCTTGAAGAGACACTTCTGAGTTGGTGGTACATGTACATCTCAAAGGGACAGAGGAAGAATTCCTAATTAGTAAATGCTCTAAGAAAAGGAAGTTAGGGGCCTATCGCTATTGGCTGGCACAAACAGCAAATTCTGGCAGAGTTGAGTTTTTTGGCCCAACATTTTAATGGTGTGTGTGTGTGTGTGTGTGTGTGTGTGCGTATGACTGGCAGGCAGGGTAGGGAGGTGGGCATGGGAGTGGCTGGGGTCATCCCAGGGACACAGCCTGATGCTGGTAGATGCCATACTAGAGTTTGTCTCCCAGCAGAGGTCCGGATGGAATTATTATGCGCTGAGAGTTCTGCAATTCTCAGTAACCAAAACAGTTTACCAATGGGAGACAAAGAGCCCACACAACTCCAACTGTTGCTCTCTCAGTGTGAACTGAGTAACAGATTTACAGTGATGGATCACGGGCAGACTTTGAAAGAAGGGATGTGACTTGTCACTGATCATGATGTGCAGCCATTATTAGTGATTTGTAGACTGAAGACCTAGCAGCTAAGATTCTACTTCATGCGATTCCTCAGTTAATATAAAGTGGTGGCTGAAATTGGAATCATATTGTTGTGGGGCCAGTGTTATTTAACTAAACCATAGTGACTGAAATTCACACATACCTGAACTGTGCAAAAGACTGCCTGTTAAGGATATTGCTGTCACATACGGGAATTTAAGTTCTGCAAATTTAAAATAATGTGAATAAATATTTCAAAGTTATATGTTATATACAAAGTTTAAAATAATGAAATTCTCTTAATATTTTAAAAAAATTGTTGGGAGTCATAGATTTTTAAAACTCTTGAGCAGGAAATTGAGGTCAATATTTGTTATACTACTATATAAAATCCCCTTTACCTTAAACACACAAAATTTAACTCTATCACACATCAAGTCTCCTGTAAATGTGGCGTATGTGTTTTGAAACATTCATTTTGTGATCTGCAGACTTGTGTCGCTACTTTAATATTCAGTGTTGTTAAAATTAAAAATCTTTCTTTTTTTAACCAACTAATATTTACTTAGGAGTAGTATTCGAGCTTGTGCTGTAAAACATGCCTGAAAATTGATAGCTTTGGAATAAAATTTTGATTAAAAAATTTTTGTTTAAATCTTTATTTTTGAGAGAGAGAGAGAGAGGGAGAGCGAGTTCGAGCAGGGGAGGAACAAAGAGAGAAGGAGACACAGAATCTAAAGCAGGCTCCGGGCTCTGAGCTGTCAGCACAGAGCCTCACATGGGGCTTGAACTCACGAATTGCGAGTTCATGACCAGAGACCAAGTCAGAGCTTAACCCACTGAGCCACCCAGCTGCTCCAAATTTTGATTTTTAATACAATTCAAGTTTGATGGATTATGCAGTTGAATTGGTAGCTGAATTCTGTTAAATGCTCAGAAAATATGAAGTAGAATTAAAACAAAATTTCTGTATCCTATTGGTAGATTTATGCTCTTTCAGAATGCACTCACTACACTTATTCCAATGGGAAAATTAGTACTCAATTATCTAGAGAGTAAATCTTGTCTTATTTTCACTTACACATTCTAATACACCACCACTATGTACTATAATATGTGGGTTCCATTGTTTTGGGTTTTGTTGAATCCTGGTTTAAAAAAAATAGTTTCAAAAAAACTCAAAACTTTTATAAGAGACATTTTGGAACAGTTGGGGAAATTTGAATATGGACTTGATATTAAATGGTTTTTATGGAATTAGTGTTAAATAGTATAGGTGTGATAATGTTATTGTGATCCCGGAGGAATATGCCCTTAATCTTAGGTGATACATGATGACATATTCGGGGCTGGTGTCATCATAAATGACTACACATCTAGATAAAGCAAACAGGGCAAAATATTAACAGCTCTTGACTCTATGAGAGTTGTATTGTGTCCGCTCATTAAATTCTTTCGAATGTCCTATTTATTTTAAAGTATCAATAAGAAAGAGCCGGGACATAAATTGACCAAGAAAATGTTTACCTTCTTTACTGAAAACATGCTAGAATAGTCACGTCCTTAAAATGCCATTTTTGTAAAATGTCAGAAGATGGTGCACAGCCATCTAACGGAGATCAGGCAGTGTGTGATAGTCGTTTTCTTTCGGTTTGTATTTTAATTCATCTACAATTTTTGCCTATTGCAAGTAATTTTGAGAAGCTGGCACCATCATAGTTTATCATTACTACTACAACCAACACGTCCAGCTCCAAGCTGCCGCGCCTTCCTGGGGGAAACTCTGCGGCCAAGGGCTTGTTTTCCTCCGCAACGCTCGCTCGGCTCGAAACCTCTCGAGACTTTCGCCCACGAGTCTGGGATGGCCGAAGGTCGGCCTCACGCCCCCTCACGGTTATAGCCTACGCGGCTCGGCACCCCCCTCCCCCTCTAGGGCGGGGCGGGAGAGGGGGGGGGGGGGTTCCTGCCGCGGGGCCTGATGGGAAGCGCTTTCCGGGTCTGCGGTTTGCGCCGCGCGGGAGCCGGGGGGAAGGGGTGGGGAGGGCGGGAGTTCTGGCGCATGCGTCGCCCGCGCGCGGCCTGGCCCTGGGCGAGGCGGGGGCTGGAGCGCAGTTGGGGAGCGGCGGCTGCGGAAGGGCGGGGCGTGGGCCTCGGATCCGTGCCCGCGGGAGTGGCCGGGCAGGCGGATCCGGACCAGATCTTTGTACGCTTACCGGAGCCTGATGGTTTTCAAAAAGGCCGCGATGGCGTTGGCCCTCCTGTTCTGAGGCCGCCGCGCGCTCGGCGATGCAGGGAATCCTCACCCTTCTGCTGTAACAGATTAGGAAATGGAGTCTCAGGCCCGCGAGTGCCTCGGATCGTGCAGCCCCGCGGGAGGTGGCGCTAGGAGGCGCGTCCACAGCTGCCTCCTCCCTAAGAAATGATTCTGCCTAAATCCGGCTTTGTGTCCGACCCAGCACTGAGACAGAGGGTATCGCTGTCAAGTATAACGTAGACTCCGCTCTATTGTGGGACACTGGTATTTTGGGGATTCTTGGTGTCTCGTGAGGTTTCCTGGGTCACTCTTCATAATGGTTAGTTCTGGGCCTGGTCTGAACGAACTGTCCAGCCTGTGGTCCTAGTTTGGGGTTTTTGAAGGACCAGCCCAAGATTCTGGGGCCCAGGGAGCTCCAAGATTTGAGACCCTAATGGCAGGTTACAACTAAAATGATTTTGTCCCTGACATTCGTGTCCTGATTCCTAGGAACCAAGCTCTTGTAAAGAGGAATCCCACCTGTAAGATCGCCAGTCTGAATGGCGATCCCGGACCAGGGCTGCAGAGCAGAGGAGGGCGAGGCAGAGAAAGAGCAGACTGTAGATTTGCAGGGCTAGTAGCAGTATGTGATCCTTGTGTTGTGCAAGCCCCCTTCAACCTTGACAACCTGAGTTCTGAGCCAGGTTTTAGGAGAGGTGAGTTAGGGCTAAGGCCAAAGGGCAAGCCTGCCAAGGAAAGCTCACTTCATTTGCAGGTTTGAGAGAGGATGGTCTGGGAGAAAGAAATACCACCTACCACCAAGAAAATTCTTTTTTTTTTTTGGGGGGGGGGGTTGGTGACGGCATTTTTCTTTTATTGAAGTATAGTTGACATACATTATATTGGTTTCAGGCGTACAACATAGTAATTTGACAATTATGTACAGTACAAAATTCTCACCACAGCAGGTGTAGTTACCCTCTGTGGGTGACACTGGTTTTCAACCCACCAAGAAAATTCTGAGACCTCCCTAACAGACTTTGATGTCTTTCAAATGCTCCACCCTTTTCAGATCCTGAGGGGCCCTGATGCCACATGCGGCATTGACAGATGTGTTGCATCCTCTCCTCTGACTTCGCAGACTCAGAAGGTAGTGCAGGAAAGAACTTCTGGGTTACCTGTTTCTGCCTACAACGAAAGATGAAAAACACTGAGCCAGAGAGGGTAAATGTCAGGGTCCTCCTGTTCATTTGCGGTCTAACCAATAGTCGGATTTTCAGATACAGTTAAGTCAAAACGGGCTTCCATCAAAAGACAGAAACTACTGTCAAGGTAGTTAAGGACCAAAGGATGTTCTACAGGAGGACATTTTATCCAGCTAGTGAGTGGAGTTTTATAGGTGAGAGAATCCAGGGAGGTGCAAAGTAGGTCAGATCTCTTGTGATTATTTTTTCTTTCTTCTCCCCTAGCTCCACCTTTGTAGTTCCCTACATGTTTCCTAGTTCCATAGAAAATGAATAGATCTCAGGTGAGTTGTTTATTTTCCCTATTTTGTTTACTGTGACTGTATGAGGCTTTTAAGGGTCAGTCGGTTAGAATGGAAATATAGATATAGATGAAAATCAGCTTCAGGGAAAATAGCCAGGAGCGCATCAATATGAGGACAAAGTGGTGTGCAGAAATATGCAGATTTTATATTATAGCCAAATTTGCCTGATTTTTCTGATAGTCGTAGCAAAGATGCAGACATTTTCTGTTGCATGGTTTGAATTGGCCCCTGAAGAAACTGTCATGCTAATTCCTCAGAAGACATAAGAGTTCTTAAAAATGTTCCTGTCTTGTTCTTCCTGTGTAACATAGTAAATAATCTTTCAGTTACTATGAGAAGTAATGCAGCCTGCTGCCTATAATTGCTCCTCAAGGGAAGCAGGACACTTGTGCTAAAGGAGAACTCAGTCCAGGTTTCTAAAGGCCAAAACACCATGGTGCCATAGACCTCTTTCTTTCTTTCTTTTTTTTTTTTTAATTTTTTTTTCAACGTTTATTTATTTTTGGGACAGAGAGAGACAGAGCATGAACAGGGGAGGGGCAGAGAGAGAGGGAGACACAGAATCGGAAACAGGCTCCAGGCTCTGAGCCATCAGCCCAGAGCCCGACGCGGGGCTCGAACTCACGGACTGCGAGATGGTGACCTGGCTGAAGTAGGACGCTTAACCCACTGCGCCACCCAGGCGCCCCTAGACCTCTTTCTTTTTTTAAAACACGTTTGTTTATTTATTTTGACAGAGCATGCGCAAGTAGGGGAGGGAAAGAGAGGATCCAAAGTAGGCTGGAAAGTGCGGGACTTGATCCCATGAACTGTGAGATGGTGACCTGAGCTGAAATCAAGAGTTTGATGCCTGACCCACTGAGCCACCCAGGTATGCCCCCACCCCCATCGACCCTTTTCTGCCTAATCCAGGCATAGAACCAGGGATGTCTCCAAAAAGAATGGATTATACCACCTTCAGATAATCTTTAATGATATGTATAGAGTGTGCAACAGATGGGTTAAAGGTTTTTTCTGGCAAAGGTTTCCCCATTTCCTTTCCATATTTCAAACCAAATCACTGTTCGATCTGTCTGGTAAGGGACATTAGTGATCTTATTATGGCAAATGTCATGGATACTTTAGTACTGAAGTTACCTTAATTAAGGTAATGCTCAGTGAATTGAGCATTCTGTCCAGTTTTTACGTTCATGTCCAGTCTCTCCTAGAAAGTCTTGTTGGTTGTTTTCTGGTCTATTCCTCCTTCTGGAATTCTTTTCTGTCCTCTCAGTAGAGTCTCCTTCCTCTTTTTGCCTCTTATTGTTTCTCCCACAGTGTCTGTTATTGATCTCTTCACTCTCCAGTGATTGTCCTCACTCTCCTGGTCTTGCTGACTAATCTGTTCTCTCTGCAGATATACCATTTGCTGGGATGCTTGAATCTGGCTCTCTGGTCCAGCCCTCTCCCCTACCTTAGACCTTAATGGCCAACTGTGAATGGCTCGTCTAAAGGCCCTTCAAACTCTATAGATCCCCCCGCTGCCCTGCCACCCTTCTTTATTTCCTACTAAATGTTATTACCAGCCAGCTCATCATCCAGGTAACAAACATAGCTTTTGTTCTAAGTGCTGGCCTTTGCCTGCAACCTACACATCCAGTTGGTAAGTAAATCTTGTTACTTTCAAGTTGTTAATGTTTCTTTCTTTCTTCTTCTTTTTTTTTTTTTTTGAAATTGAAATTAAGTGCACAGATCCGAAGGGTACAACCTGAATTTTTCGTACACTATGCATCTGGGCGGCTATCACCCAGGTCAGAATAAGGGTCATTTTCTGCAATGCAGAAGGCTTCCTTTGTGTTCTTTCCAAGTACTTGCCCACTCTCACTTGAGGGGAACCATTATTTTGATTTCTATTAACATTTATTAGTTTTGTCTTATTTTAAACTTCATATAAATAGAATCATGCAATATATGTTCTTTTGTGTCTCATCTGACTTCTTTTACTGAGTGTTACGTCTGTAACATCATCCGCGGGTAGGGTAGCACTAGTTTGTTTTTTTCCCACTGTATGACTCTACCACAGTTCATCCATTCTGCTCTAGATGGATATTTGGGCTGTTTTTAATTCTGGCTTTTGTATATGTCTTTTGGTGTACATATGCACTTGATTCTGAGGAATATAAACCTAGAAGTGGAATTGATGGGTCATAGAACATATGTATGTTTGGCTTTGACAGATTTTGCCAGTGGTTTGACAAAATAGTTGTACGACTCTACCTTTCCACCAGCCATCCACCAGTCCTGTTGCACTGTATCCTTGACCCTTGACAGCATTTGATATTGGTTGTGAGGTTTCTTTTGTTTTCATTTTCTTTCTTTTCTTTTTAGTATTTGGTGGAGTGAATGTAGTGGTATCTCATTGTGATTTTAATTTGCACTTCTCTGAAGGCTGATGATGTTGAGCATCTGTTCATATTAACTGACCATTTTGATATCTTTTTGTTGAAGTGTGTTTCAGTCTTGTCCATTAAAAATTTTGGTAGCTTGTCTTTGCTGTGTTAACTTGTAGGAATTCCTTGTATGTTCTTTATAGGAGTCCTTTGTCGGATACATGTACTGCAAATATCTTCTTTGAGACTTTTTCTGGATTTAATCAAGTCCAGTTTATCAATCTTTTCTTTAATTGTTAGTGCTCTTTGTGTCCTGCTTAAAAAATCTTTGCCTGTCCAAAAGTCATAAGGGAATCCACCTGTGCTTTTCTTCTAAAAGCTCAGATTGGGGCGCCTGGGTGGCGCAGTCGGTTAAGCGTTCGACTTCAGCCAGGTCACGATCTCGCGGCCCGTGAGTTCGAGCCCCGCGTCAGGCTCTGGGTTGATGGCTCAGAGCCTGGAGCCTGTTTCCGATTCTGTGTCTCCCTCTCTCGCTGCCCCTCCCCCGTTCATGCTCTGTCTCTCTCTGTCCCCAAAATAAATAAACGTTGAAAAAAATAAATAAATAAAAGCTCAGATTGTTTTACTTTCACATTTAAGTGTATGATCCCTTTTGAATTATTATATATAAATGCACACACATGTATCTTTCCCTGTCTCTTTTTTTGTCATGAGCTATGGCTATCCCGTTCCTGTAGTACCTTTTATGAAAAAGACTTCCTTTCCCACGAGAATTTTGTTGAAAATCAGGTGACCATGTATGTGTGTGTCTCTTTTTGGATTCTTATTTCTCTTCAGTTGTCTCTTTATCTAGCCTCATGCCAATACTACCCTGCCCTTATTATTGTAGCTTTATAAAAAGTATTCATATCTGTGGGAATATGTTTTTTACTTTCATTCTTCAAGATTTGTCTTGGCTACTTTAAGTCCTTTGTATTTCCATATAAACTTTATAATAATCTTTGTCAACTCCCCCCCCCCCCCCCCCCACCCCGGCCAATCTGTTGGAATTTGGTATGACATTGAATCTATAGATTGATTTGGCAGGCTGGTCATATTAATAAAGACTTGAATTTTCAATTCATGAACATGACATTTTTCTTCATTTAGGCTCTCTTTTTCTCAGCACTGTTTGATAAATTCTATATATACGTCTTGTAATTTTTTTTATTAGAGTTATCCTTAGTTGAAAATTTTTCTCCTTATTTGGGTGTTGCTGGTATATAGAAATATAGTCAATTTTTGTATATTGAACTTTTTCTCAGTGACCTTACTGTGATGTCTCTCCCAATAGGATGGAGGTGAAAGAATTCACCAGAGGCAGAACAAAGGAGATAGAAGTTTATCAAATACACCCCAAGGGAGTAGAGGGCAGGACAGCAAAGCAGAGGTTGTCTGCAATAAGGCAGTGGTGGGGGCTGTATTTAAAGGGGAAAAGTGAGAAGGTAGGGGACAAATGGAATTTTCCCTTTCTTGGTAACTCTGCGTGGTTGTAACTAGCCCACTGATTAGTTAAGGCCTATGGATATTTTGAGGCGTGTCATCTAATGAGACTGTGTATTCAGCCAGGGGATTGGGGTCCCCCTGGGCCCTTTCTATATTCATTGTTCAAGGCTGTTGCCTAAATGTGGCCTCTACATTTGCCATTTATTAACTCATATTTCATCTGTAAATTATTTTGGATTTTCTACCTACACAACTATGTTGTATGGACATTTTTTACTTTTTCTTTTGTCTTTTTTTAAAATTAAAAAAAAATTTTTAGAGAGAGCTTGCGAGTGGGGGGAGAGGGGCCAAGGGAGAGAGAGAGACAGAAAGAGAGAATCTTAAGCAGGCTCCATGCTCAGCACAGAGCCCAATGTGGGGCTCTATCCCATGTCCCTGAGATCATGACTAGGGCCAAAATCAAGAGTTGGATGCTCAACTAACTGAGCCACTTGGGTGCCCCCATTTAATAGATTTTCGTTCATTTAAAAATTTATATTTGTTTATTTTGTCTCTTTATTGCTGTGGCTAGGAGCTATAAAGTACTATGGAATAGAACTAGTCCATCCTTGGTTTCTTCCCAGTCTCAAGGGAAAGTTTTTAATATTTTATCACTTTGTTTGATGTGTGCTGTATGTTTTTTTGGTAGATATCCTTTGGGAAGTTTCCTTCTGCTCCTAGTTTGCTGAGCGTTTTTATCATCCAATGGGTGTTGATTATTGAGATGATTATATACGGTTTTCTCCTGTGTTCTTTTAATGATTGATATTAGCATGTTGGTTGAGGTAAATCTATTAGTGCTTGATTTTCAGATGTTAAACGAGGAAAAAAATCCCCCCTGGCCTTTTTATTCTATCACCTTTAAATATGTTTCATGATAAGTTGTCTACGGTTTTTTTCTTTGTCTTTGTTCATGAGAGAGACTGTTATTTTCCTTTCTTATAATGTCTTTGTCAGGTTTTATGTCAATTTTATACTGGCCTCAAAAAACTTGTTACTGATTTCCTCATTATCTCATCTCTGGAAGTGTTTGCATAAGATTGGTGTTATTTATTTTTTATTTATAAAATTAAGTGAATTTATCTAGGGTCTGGATTTTCTTTATGGAAATTTGAAAAAATGTTTATTTTTAAGAGAGAGAGACAGAGTGCGAGCGGGAGAAGGGCAGAGAGAGAGAGAGGGAGTCACAGAATCCGAAGCAGGCTCCAGGCTCAGAGCTGTCAGCACAGAGTTTGATGGGGCTGGAACTCATGAACCGTGAGATCATGACCTGAGCTGAAGTCAGACACTTAACTGACTGAGCCACCCAGGCTCCCTTCTTTCTGGAAAATTTTAAAGTATAGATTTAACTTCTTTATATTAAGGAAATCTTCCTTTAGAACACGATAAAAGTTGTGGTTGTTTCTTCCCAGTTTGTCACTCCCCAAGTGGGAGTAGGTGCTTTTTGTTCCAGCGAAAAGCATGGCTCACACACACCAGTTCAGTTAACCAGAGTCCCACAAAGGGTTACTCACAGTTTGCTTTGCTTTCCAGCTCTTTCTCCCTGGACTGATCTTCTGGGAGGGAGCCAACAATGGTGTTAATTTAGCATCCTGCTATGAACTAAAAGCCTTAAAACCCTATCTTCTCCCTTCGTTTTTTTTAGTCAAACTCAGCAATGCCCTCCATTGCTGAATCTAATGGTAAAAGGCTTCTTCTTGCGTCCTCTTTTAGTCACTTTTGACACCACTGGCTACTTTTTCCTTCTGATTCACTTGGCTTTCACACTCTGTCAATATTCCTTCTCTCTCATTTGCTCATTTCTCCTTTTCTTCCTACCTCTGAATGTTGGTGTGCCCTAGAGCTCAGTTCTTGGTCCTAGTCGTTCCTCTGCCTGAGCACCCCCTCTCCTTGACGATCTCGTCTGTTCTCATCTGCTGATAATCTCTGGCCTGCAGATCTCTTCCTGCACTTGAGATGCATATATCTAACTGCTCTCTGTCTCCACTTAAATGTTTTATAGACTCAAGGTCAGTGTAACTAAAGTTGACTTCCTGGGCTTCCCCTCCCAAACCAGCCCCCTCTGGTGCCTTTTCCTTGTTTAATAGCAGACTCTTTGGAATCATCCTTGACCTTTTGAAATTTTTTTTAAATTTTTCTTGTGCTCCGTATCTTCTTTGTCAGCACAACCACTGGGCCCTGTATCTAACATGTATCGAAAGTGTGACCTCTTCTGATCTTCTCTGCTGCAGCTACCCTCACCAGGCCAGAATAATTGATCTGCTGTTGTCTAGATTATAGAAATAGTTACAGAGCAGGTCTTGATGCTTCTCAATCCTGGCCCCTCCGCACAGCATCCACAGTGCTCTTTGTAGAATATGAGCCAGGTTCTGTTAGGTCGCTCCTCTGTTCAACATCTACATTTTTCTGAGTAAAAGCCCAAGTTCTTATAGTGGCTTATGTGGCTCTTTTTTGATCCAATCTCACCTCCTTAGCCCCTTGATCACTGTGCTCTAGCCCTGCTTGGTTTCTTGCTGTTCTGGAAACATACCATGCGCAATGCCACCTTCATCCTTGTACCAAATATACCTTCCAAATGTGCTTTACCCAGGGAGCCTGGTGGTGCACTCCCGTTCCTCCTCAGGGCTTGGCTCAAAGGTCAGTGCTCAGTGAGGTCTAGGCAAACTCCCAGCTTAAAATTGCTACGCTAACCCCCAGTGTTCGCATCGCCTAATTTTGGTCTACTTTGTATTTTTTTTTTTTTTTAATTAAAAAACCACTTTTTTTTTTTTTTTTTTTAACATTTATTTATTATTGGGAGACAAGAGAGACACAGACTGTGAGCAGGGGAGGGGTATAGAGAGGGGAAGACACAGAATCTGAGGTAGGCTCCAGGCTCTGAGCTGTCAGCATAGAGCTCTACGTGGGTCTCGAACTCACAAACTGTGAGATCATGACCTGAGGGGAAGTTAGTCGTTTAACCAACTGAGCCACCCAGGTGCCCTGGTCTACTTTGTATTTTTAACATAGCACTTTTCATCTAACCTACTCTACGGTTTCTTTATTATTATATAGTTTACCCTCTGTTTTCCCCTTTCTGAATCAATGTAACCCCCTCCCCCCCCCCCCCCCCCGCCCCACCACCAACCCCTGAAGGCTAGAGGAGGTGAATTTTGTTTTTCACTGTTGTATCCCAAGTACCTAGGACAGTGGCACATAGTGTTGAAAATCATTAAATGGGGTGAGCCACCTGTGTGGCTCAGTTGGTTAAGTGTCCAATTTTTGTTTTCAGCTCAGGTCATGATCTCATAGTTTGTGAGTTCAAGCCCCATGCAGAGCTTTGCACTGACAGCATGGAGCCTGCTTGGGATTCTCTGTCTCCACCCCTCCCCGCCCCACACCCTTCCTTGCTTGTGCTCCTGTGCTCTCTCTCAAAATAAATACATAAACATTAAACAAAACAAGAAGTGCCCACTTTGTTCTTTTCTAGGAAATTAGTAATTTGGATGTTGGTTACTTTTCTTTGACCTAGTTTTTAATTTGGAGACCATCTCATGTGTTAATGACTTTTTGGTAGAGATTATATTTTTCATTTTGGTTTTTTTTTTTTTTTTTTTTCCAACGTTTATTTATATTTGGGACAGAGAGAGACAGAGCATGAACGGGGGAGGGGCAGAGAGAGAGGGAGACACAGAATCGGAAACAGGCTCCAGGCTCTGAGCCATCAGCCCAGAGCCTGACGCGGGGCTCGAACTCACGGACCGCGAGATCGTGACCTGGCTGATGTCGGACGCTTAACCGACTGCGCCACCCAGGCGCCCCTTTTCATTTTGGTTTTATATGTCATAATCAGACAAAGTAGGTTATAAAACCTCTTTTATAGAATTTGTAGAATTTAATAATATTTTCTCTGAAATCACAGTATAACAGAACAATTATAAGCGGATCTTTATCGTCAGATGACCCGATTCCAGTTAAGGATGACTTTAGAAAGTCGATAACTTTTTTCTGTCTCAATGTTCCTATCTGTTAATTGGGGGGAAATAATACCTATGTTATAGGTTTGCCCTGAATATGAAATAATATATATTTAAAATATTCTGTGAAAGGTACTCTTCCAAGTAAGTGCCTGTTGAATTTTAGCTGTCATTTATTACCTGACACAAGGGTTAAATAAACTCCATTTGATACTTGTCCTTTTTTTTTTAAAATTTTTTAATGTTTATTTAATTTTGAGACAGAGAGAGACACAGCATGAGCAGGGAAGGGGCAGAGAGAGAGGGAGACACAGAATGTGACACAGAATCCGAAGCAGGCTCCAGGCTCTGAGCTGTCAGCACAGAGCCCAACGCGGGGCTCGAACTCACAAACTGTGAGATCGTGACCTGAGCTGAAGTCGGACGCTTAACCGACTGAGCCACCCAGGCGCCCCGATACTTGTCCTTTCTTATTGACAGAGATATATTGTCTCTCACTGTAATTGTGGTTTGTTTGTTTTCTTTAACCAAATTATTCTGTAATTATGGCAATTTTTAGAAACCTGTTTGGATGCATGTAGATTTAACTTCAATGTTGATTAATTTTTGTCATTTATTATCATTACATGATGTCTGTCTTTGCCCTACTGAAAGTAAAGGCTGTAAATTGTAGTTAATCTGATATAAATAAAGCCATGCTTGCCTCCCTTGTATTTGCATTTTTTTGTAACATTTTGTTCATTCCTTCATTTTTCACCATTCCTTATCACTTTCAGATTTATTTTTTTATAAACAACAAATGTCGGGGCGCCTGGGTGGCGCAGTCGGTTAAGCGTCCGACTTCAGCCAGGTCACGATCTCGCGGTCCGTGAGTTCGAGCCCCGCGTCGGGCTCTGGGCTGATGGCTCAGAGCCTGGAGCCTGTTTCCGATTCTGTGTCTCCCTCTCTCTCTGCCCCTCCCCCGTTCATGCTCTGTCTCTCTCTGTCCCAAAAATAAATAAACGTTGAAAAAAAAAAAAATAAACAACAAATGTCAGCATTTTGGTTTTTTTGATCACCATGTCAATCCGTCTTGGATAAGAAATATATGGGGCGCCTGGGTGGCTCAGTCGGTTAAGTGTCCGACTTCGGCTCAGGTCATGATCTCGCGGTTCGTGAGTTCAAGCCCCGTGTCAGGCTCTGTGCTGATGGCTCAGAGCCTGGAGCCTGTTTCAGATTCTGTGTCTCCCTCTCTCTCTGACCCTCCCCCGTTCATGCTCTGTCTCTCTCTGTCTCAAAAATAAATAAACATTAAAAAAAAAAAATAGAAATATATCCATTCACATTTTCTGCAATAATCCATATATTTGGTTTTATATATCCATCTTAGTTTGCTAAATATTATATTTTAGCATAACACAAATATATACCACAATTTTGTGCTACTAATTGTACATTTTCAGAAACTTTACTTTTTCTGGCTTGTTCAAACTTCTTAGTGTTTAATTTTTCTTCTTTGTTAATCTGGTAGACTTCTGATTCTTAATTCTCACAGTTACCAATTTACTGCTGAATATTATAACTGAGCGCGTATCTACTGACACATCAGGATTAAGCTTCATGGCTCTTCTGCTGCTCCGTGGTGTAGCAACTGCGACCCTTTCTCCTCCAGCCCCTCTTAGACGATCTTAGAAAGCTTTGGTCTCCTGCACCCCATACCCAGACTCCTTCATTTTGCTAACTTATCAGTGTATTATTGGTCCTTCCTTACGGAGAGTCTCTTCTAAGAGGTCTTTAACATTACGTGGTACATTTCAAATCACGTTAATATTATCCATCTAGTTGTAGCTGTGTATCACCAACAAGATCTGTTGTTTCCCACTCCTTCCCCTCCTCTTCACCTTCCCCTTGCTTGAGACTTGTTTGGCATCTTATTTGTGCCTCCTCAGCATTTTCTCTGCAGAGATCCAGTAGGTGATTTATTCTTTGAGGCCCTGCCTGTTTGAACATATCCGATTTGGGGCCTGTCATATGAAAAGCAATTTATTTTATATATATTATAGGATATAGCATTTCTGCATTGAAATTCTTTCTCATAATCTAATTGTGTTTTTGCTTTCACCACTGCAGAGGAGAAATCTAAAGTTAGGATATATCTCTTTACTTTGTGAGTCAGTGTTCTTTCATCTGGAAGCTTATAAGAGTTTATCTTTGTCATTCAGTGTTATATAAATGTATGCCTCGGTGCATCTTTTTTTTTTTTTTTTTTTACTTTTTTTTTTTTTTTTTAACGTTTTTATTTATTCTTGAGACAGAGAGAGACCGAGCATGAACGGGGGAGGGGCAGAGAGAGAGGGAGACACAGAATCAGAAGCAGGCTCCAGGCTCTGAGCCATCAGCCCAGAGCCTGACGTGGGGCTCGAACTCACAGACCGCGAGATCATGACCCCGGGCTGAAGTCGGACGCTCAACCGACTGAGCCACCCAGGCGCCCCAACGGTGCATCTTTTTTATTCTAGGTTGGTGGCTGTCTTCCTTCCTTCCTTCCTTCCTTCCTTCCTTCCTTCCTTCCTTCCTTCCTGAGGATGTGTGTGCCCCGTGGGAACATGAGCAGGGGGAGGGGCAGAGGGAAAGAGACAGAGAATCTTAAGCAGGCTCCACAGACGGCTCAATCTCAGGACCCTGGGATCAGGACCTGAGCCAAAATCAAGAGTCAGATGCTTAACCATTTAACCAACTGAGCCACCCAGGCGTGCCTGGCCGTATCTTCTTTCAAAGCTTTAGATATTTCACTCCATTCTTCTTGCTTGCATGGATTCTGAGAAGTCTATTGTAATTCTTATCATTGTTCCTTTGTAGGTAAGGTGCACCCCCCTCCCCCCAGCCTTCCCCCACCTCCCACTTCTTTGCTTCTTTCAGGATTTTCCCCTTTGTCTTTGATTTTCTGCAGTTTAAATATGATGTGCCTAGATGTGGTTTTCTTGGTATTTTTCCCACTTGGTATTGTCTGAACTTCCTGAATCTGTCATTAATTTTGGAATTTTTTGGTCATTGTTACTTCAGATACTGCCTCTGTTCTGCTTCTGGCACTCTACTTATGCATATATTATACCTTTTGATGTTGACCCACAGTTCTTGGATGTGCTATTTTTTTCATCCTCTTTCTGTTCACATTTCAGTTTGTGTAGTTTTTATTGACCTATTTTTAAGTTCACTGGTTTTTTCCTTGTGATGTGCCCATCAAAGGCATTCCTCAGTTCTATTACTGTGGCTTTGAATTGTAGCATTTCCTTTTTTTTCTTGGAATTTCTATTTCTCTGCTTATATTACTCGTTTGTTCTTGAATATTGTCTAATTTTTTCATTCAACTCTCTAACATATTAATCATAGTTATTTTAAACTCCCTGTGTCGTAGTTCCAACATCTGTGTTGTATCTGAGTCTGGTTCTGATGACTGCTTTGTCTCTTCTGTGTGCTTTTTTTCTTGCTTTTTGATATGCTTTGCAATTTTTTTGAAAGCTGGACATGTATCCTGTAACAGAACTGAGATAAATGGGTTTATAATGTGAGGATTTATGTTAATTTGGCTAGGAGATGGGCAATGTTTAATGTTTGTTAAACAGCTATAGGTACCAGAGTCTTCAAATGTCTTTACTGTCCTTTTTTTTTTTTTTTTTTTTAATTTTTATTTATTTATTTTGAGAAAGAGCTTGCCCTGGAGCACACGTGCATACGAACATACATGGGCAGGGAAGGCCAGAGACAGAGGGAGAGAGAGTATCCCAAGCTGACAGCGAGGAGCCAACATGGGGCTTGATCTCATAAGATCATAGCCTGAGTCAAAATCAAGAGTCCGATGCTTAACCAACTAAGCCACCCAGGCACCCCTAAGTGCCCTTGTTTTTGATTCCCCTCTTGACTTTGGCCTTCTCTGTCTTGAAACTGTATAGCTTTTTCATCTGTTATCTGTTGTTACTGCCCTGGAGCCTGTTGATGTGGTGGGAAGTTGTAGAGAGGGAAGCATTTTTTTTTTTTCAACGTTTATTTATTTTGGGGACAGAGAGAGACAGAGCATGAACGGGGGAGGGGCAGAGAGAGAGGGAGACACAGAATCGGAAGCAGGCTCCAGGCTCTGAGCCATCAGCCCAGAGCCTGACTCGGGGCTCGAATTCACGGACCGCGAGATCGTGACCCGGGCTGAAGTCGGACGCTCAACCGACTGCGCCACCCAGGCGCCCCAACATTTTGTAATCTTACGATTAACTTTCAGTCTTGTATTGGGCCAGGGTCCTGGTATTCTCATAAGCTGGAACACTGTTACTATTTCATTGTATTTATTTTATGTTTAAATGTGTTCTGTTTTTTTGAGGTATAATTGACAAATACAATTGTAAGATATTTAAAGTGGAGGGGCACCTGGTTGGAAGAGCGTGAAACTCTTGATCTCAAGGATTGTGAGTTCAGGCCCCGTGTTGGCTGTAGAGATTACCGAAAAATAGAAACTTTAACAACAACAAAAAATGTGATTTGATGTACATGTACATTGTGAAAGTATTCCCCCATCTAGTTAATTGTTTGTTACATCTGTTCCCTCACATACTTACTTGGTTTTACTTTCTGGTGAAAACATTTAAGTTCTCCTCTCTTAGCAAATTTCAATTACATGGGATAGTGTTACCAGCTATAGTTACCATGTTGTACATTAGATCCTCACTTCATTCATCTTACAGCTGAAAATTTGTAACCTTTTACCAAACTCTCCCTATTTCTACTACTGGCCAGCCCCTGGCAGTCACTTTTCTACCTTTTGTTCTGGAGTTTGACTTTTTTAAGATTCCACGTGTACATGATGCTGGGCTATGTTTATTTGTCTTTCTCTGTCTGACTTACTTCATCCAGCATGATAATGATTTCAGAATCTATCCATGTTGTCCCAAATAGGAAGATTTCCTTCTTTCTCATGGCTGAATCATAGTCCTTAGTGTATGTATGTATACCCCACATCTTTGTCCGTTCATCTGTTGATGGACAACTTAGGTTGTTTCTGTATCTTGGCCATTGTGGGTAATGCTGCAGTGGATATGGGAGTATAGGTATCTCTACAATATCCTGTGTTCTTTCCCTTTGGATATGTACCCAGAAGTGGGATTGCTGGATCATATTTTTAATTTTTAAAAAAGTTTTTTTAATGTTTATTTTTGAGAGAGAGACAGAGCACGAGCGATGGAGGGGCAGAGGAAGGGAGACAAAGAATCTGAGGCAGGCCCCAGGCTCCAAGCTGTCTGCACAAAACCTGACGCGGGACTCAAACTCACAAGCCGTGAGATCATGACCTGAGCCGAAGTTGGAGGCTTAACTGACCGAGTCACCCAGGCGCTCCCATATTTTTAATTTTTTGAGCATCTTCCATGCTGTTTTCCATAGAGGCTGCACCAATTAATATTTGTACCAATAGTACACAAGGATTCCCTTTCCTCCGCAGCCTCACCAGCACTCAGGTATCTTCAACCTTTGTGTTGTCTAAGCTGCCTTTGTTTTCAGTGGCTCCTGGTAGTTAAGGGCGTGCCAAGAACTGTCAGTGTACCAAAGGCAAGGATCTCAGTTGGCACCTAGATGCAGGCTTATTGGAAGCTGAACCATCAGGCAGCAGCTGGGAAAGTATGTAGTTAGGCCCTTTCCAGGGAGAAATTGGAGATGGGCTTTTTTTAATGCTCCCTCTGTGCCAGGCTTGGGTATATACTCATGGGGAATCCTACACCTGTTTAGAGCTGTTTGTTTGCCATAGTCCTGTGAGTCTCATGAATGTAAGTCCCGGTGACTGTCAGAGCCAGGTGATCTGGGGGCTTGTCACTTGGGCAGTAACCATGAAAGCTGGGGTGCCAGATAATATCCAGGGTCCTGCCAGGCAGATACTGGCTCTTTGCGGTGGGTTTTAGGGAGAAGGTGGAGGTGGTGTCATGGTTTCTCTGGCTTTCTGGGAGGATCCAGTTAACTGCCTGCTAAAGTAGATGCCTGGCCTTCAAGTAGCAAAAGTATGCAAATGGGCCTCTTTTGGAAAAAGACTGGGAGATCTTGTTCTTTCTGCATGGAGACGTGGGATGATAGCTTTAGCATCTCAGGAGTCTGTTAAGAACTGTTCTTTGTTTGCTTTATAGTCTTGTGGTTCTTTTTTAAAATCTTTTTTTTAAACATTTTTATTTATTTTTGAGAGAGAGAGAGAGAGCATGAGCGGAGGAGGGACACAGAGAGAGGGACAGAGGATCCAAAGCAGGCCTTGTACTGCCAGCAGCAAGCCCATGTGGGGCTCGAACACACGAGCCGTGAGATCATGACATGAGTCAAAGTTGGACGCTCAACTGACTGAGCCACTCAGGCATCCCTATAGTTTTGTAGCTCTTATGGAAGCAAGCACTGTTGGCTTTCAGAGCTTGGTGTTTTGGGGGCCTGTCCAGGTAGGAATCTTAAGAGTTGAGGCACTAGATGTGGGGTCTAAACCTTTGCTCCTCATGGAAAAGCTTGGAGTTGGGAGTTCACTCTTGATTATATTAGCACCATACCATGAGTGGGGTTTATGGTGAGCTATGTATCAGTGTTTCCTATCCAGTTCGATGTGGGTATTTTCTTGTTCACTGCTTATGAAGGAGTCACTCAGCTAGGTTCTGAATTTCTTTCAGAGGAGTTGTACGTTGCTGTAGATTCAGCATGTTGATTGGAGCAGGTGACTTCAGGAGCCTTCTATGTCGCCATTTGGACCAGAGTCTGTTACTATTTTAAATGCCCAGGAAAGAAGGCTCAGTCTTCTTAGGACCTCCCATGTGTACTTGGCAGTCACTTTCCTTTGTCATATGCTCTAGGAGATTTGTACAACTGGTCAGTTATGTTTACTCTGTTTCAAGCCTTCAGTTGAGAGTTTTGGTTTTCATAATTTACCTGTCAATTTTTAACTTTTGATAACTCATTCTTTGATGACTCCATGTAATTGAAATCAATTCTTACTTTAAACGGGTTTTTTGTATCTATATCTATATTGAGTGCCATTGGAATTAAAAGCAGATTTTCTTCCATTTTTCATGATTTTTTAAATATTTATTTTTGAGAGAGAGAGAGAGAGAGAGAGAGAGAGAGAGAGAATGAGCAGGGCAGGGGCAGAGAGAGAGGGAGACAGAATCCAAAGCAAGCTCCAGGCTCTGAGCTGTCAGCACAGAGCCCAATGGGGGGCTTGAACCCATAGACTGTGAGATCATGACCTGAGCTGAAGTTGGACACTTAACTGACTGAGCCACGCAGGCACCCCTTTTGTTGTGATTTTGGTTTTTTCATGTTTAGTTGTTTAGATTATCTTAATTCTTAACTGTTGTGCCTTTGGTTTCCATAAAATATCTCTGCTTTTTCATTTTGTGTTTATTTTCCACAAGTGAAGAACTGTGTGTTCAATGTGGGTTGCTAGTTTTATTTTTACCTTCCAGATAATTCTTTTTCATTTTTCATGACCTGTTCTTCCAGGCTTCTGAGTGAAGTTTTCTCAGATCTTGTATTTGCCCTTTGACCTCCTCAGTGTCTTTCCTTTAAGCCATCTGATTCATTGCTGGTTTCAGTTACCACCAAAATGCCAGTGACTCTGCTATCCCCACCTTCTTTTTATTGAAATATGAACATGATGTACTGGTATATTAGAGTTATCCAGAGAAACAGAACCAATAGGATATAGGTAGGTATGTATAAGAGGAGATCTATGGGGCGCCTGGGTGGCGCAGTCGGTTAAGCGTCCGACTTCAGCCAGGTCACGATCTCGCGGTCCGTGAGTTCGAGCCCCGCGTCGGGCTCTGGGCTGATGGCTCAGAGCCTGGAGCCTGTTTCCGATTCTGTGTCTCCCTCTCTCTCTGCCCCTCCCCCGTTCATGCTCTGTCTCTCTCTGTCCCAAAAATAAATAAACGTTGAAAAAAAAAATTTAAAAAAAGAGGAGATCTATTATAGGAGTTGACTCCTACAATTATAGAGGCAAGAAGTCCTATGATCTGCTATCTATAAGCTGGAGAATCAGGAAAGCCAGTGGTGTATTTCTGTCTAAGTCTGAAGGCCTAACAGCTGGGAGTGCTGATGTCTAAGGGTGGGAAGAGGATGGATATCCCAGCTCAGTCAGAAAGAGCACCCTTCCTCCACTTTTTTGTTCTGTTCAGGCCTTCAGTGGATTGGGTGATACCCACCTGCATTGGTGAGGGTGATCTTTTACTCAGTCTGCCTATTCAAATGACAATCTCTTCTGGAACACTTTTTGGTTTTTTTTTTTAGTTAAAAAAATTTTTTTTAAACGTTTTATTTATTTTTGAGAGAGACAAAGACAGAGTGCGAACAGGGGAGGGGCAGAGAGAGAGGGAGTCACAGAATCGGAAGCAGGCTCCAGGCTCCAAGCTGTCAGCACAGAGCCCGATGCGGGGCTCAAACTCACGAACCATGAGATCATGACCTGAGCTGAAGTCAGAAGTCCAACCGATGGAGCCACCCAGGCGCCCCTCTTCTGGAACACTCTTACAGACACACCCACAAATAATGTTTTGCCAGATGTGTGGGCATCCTTTAGCTGAGTCAAGTTTTCACAAAATCATCACAACTGAGGAGCTGAGGGAAATAGGCCTTTAGTGTATGGTCTTAACATTTATCTGTCTAGGGGTTAGGTTGCATTTACTGTTTGCTGTAGCTGTGTTGCTGGGTGAACTGGGGAGATCCTGGGTCCTGAGACCCATCCCAAAGATGTCACCAAATCCTCTTGGTCTCCTCACGAGAAAGAATTCAAGGACAGACACAACACAGCAGACAAGGGGGCACAAATGGAAAAGTTTATTAAAGTGAAAGTACACTCTTGAGATGTGAGAGCACCTAAGTTCAAGACAGACAGAGCTGTGCGCCCTGGGGTTTGGGTTTCTATCTTTTATTGACAGTTGTCAACAAGGGATGGAATATTCATTACCTGAGGTAGGGATATTTTGGAAACAAGGTTTTGCACTTTTCTTCCTTATTTGATCAGGGATTCCTGTTGTGAGAAGCCCAGTGACCCTACCAAAGGAGAGAAACAGAGATTCAGAGCACAGTGAAGCAAGGCTTTAATCAATGTTCTTGCAAGAGCGGGCGTCTGATGGACAGGCATATTGCAGGGCGCGGGGTCGGGGGGGGGGGTGGGGGGGGTGGGTGGGGGGGGCTGTGCAGTTACGGCAGGCAATTTATCTCGTAGCATGCACATCCCTCCCCTGATTCCTCATTGGCTGAGTACTATAGAGGTTACAGCCTTACTCGGAATTTGCCTATGACCATGTAAGGCAAAAAATACATTCTTTGAGGTGATGCAGAGACTTCAGTTCTTTGGCACATGCTCATTGCAGAGCCTATGAAAATAAGCCCCAGAAATGGGTAGGGAAGAAGAATCAGGAAGTGAAGTATCTAAGGGTTTGGGACTCCATTTTGGGGGGCGATGATTGGTATATATTTCTAATAGGTTGTAAACCTGTTGTAAAGTAGACAGCACAGCTTTTATTTGGTATTTCTGAAAATGAATCATCTCATTTACTTCTCATACTGTCATGGCACCTGCCATCTTAGGCCTGTCTGGTTTGATCCAGCTTTTTGTGGCCTTGTGGCCCTGCAGGGACAGGCCTCTGACTTTCTTTTTTTATTTATTTATTTATTTATTAAAAAAAAAAATTTTTTTTTTCAACGTTTATTTATTTTTGGGACAGAGAGAGACAGAGCATGAACGGGGGAGGGGCAGAGAGAGCGGGAGACACAGAATCGGAAACAGGCTCCAGGCTCTGAGCCATCAGCCCAGAGCCCGACGCGGGGCTCGAACTCACAGACCGCGAGATCGTGACCTGGCTGAAGTCGGACGCTTAACCGACTGCGCCACCCAGGCGCCCCTCCAGGCATCCTGTTAGAACCCAACTAACTGCTTCGAACAGCTGTAGGTGTCAATTTTTGTAGTAGTTGCTCCTGATATCAATATATACATAACTGAATGTTTATCACCATTGACTGATGTCAGCATTTTACCATTTAGTGTTAAATATGGAAACCTTACTTCCATTTAGTTGTTTTTTTACCTTCCCTACTTTTAAATATTATTATCTTGAGGATCACTTTGATGCAGGCAGGCTGAGTCCAAGGACCCAGAGGAGGATCTCACATGGACCAGCCAAGACGGTCCTTGGCTTTGCACAGGATAGAAATCAAACATGAGCTGAGAAGAGATGAGAACAGAGGTTATTGAAGACATAGAAAGAGAGCAGATAGAGTGTCTGAGAGACATTGAAAGGAGAGTGAATCTCTTCTTTGCTTGGGGTCTGGGATTTTTGCTGACGACTGTAGTACTTGTCTTCCTCAGGCTTCCAGGAACTGGTTAAAACAGTGTGTAGATGTTCTCCATAGGTCACTTATGCCCTGGGGCCAGGGGTCTCCGTGAGTCAGTGGTCTGGAAAACTACATGAGGACCCTTCCTGGTCACTCCTGAGATGTTATCTATAGTGCTGGAAGACTCCAAAGAAATCATTAACTCCTTGACCTTATAAGGACATACATTGTACAATAAGGCATGTGTAGGGCAAAGGTGCAGGTCCTAGCAAGAATAGAAGCAGGAAAAGCAGCAAAATGTAGTCCTTCATGTGATCCTTTCAATTTCCCTGCATCAACATGGTATTTAAACTTGTTTCAACCATGAAATATGAATTATAAAGCTTATGAGTAAAGGATAGTTTATTCTTTAGCCATTCTTAAAAAAAATTTTTTTTTTAATGTTTATTTTTGAGAGGGAGAGACAGAGTGTGAAAATGGGAGGGGAAGAGAGAGAGGAGATATGGAGTCTGGAGCACTGAGTTGTCAGCACGGAGCCCAATGTGGGGCTTGAACTCACAAACCATGAGATCATGACCTGAGCCGAAGTCGGACACTTAACCGACTGAGCCATCCAGGTGCCCCTTCTTTGGTCATTCTTTAATGGTAGGTCTCCTTACAACAAATTCTATCAGTTTTCTTTCATGTGAGAATTTCTTTATTTATTTTTTGTTCCTGAAGGAGGGTTTCAAAGCAGATAAAGAATTTACGATGTATTTTCCTATGAACTTTTGAATAATGTGACAATTCCTTCTGGCCTCCATGATCTCAGATAAGAAATCCACCATCATTCAAATTGGTGTTCTGTGGGTGAAGTACTGTTTCTGGCTGCTTTCAGGGTTCTTTCTTTAGCTTTCAGAAGTTTAATTGTGATGTGTCCAAGCATAGATTTTTGGGGGGGTTGATTAGCATCTTCCATTTAGATTTGTCTTTGTCAGTTTGGGGAAGTTTTTAGCCATTATTTATTATTTTTTTTTTTTATTATTATTATTTTAAAAAAATTTTTTTTAACGTTTTTATTTATTTTTGAGACAGAGAGAGACAGAGCATGAACGGAGGGGCAGAGAGAGAGGGAGACATAGAATCTGAAACAGGCTCCAGGCTCTGAGCCATCAGCCCAGAGCCCGACGCGGGGCTCGAACTCACGGACCGCGAGATCGTGACCTGGCTGAAGTCGGACGCTTAACCGACTGCGCCACCCAGGCGCCCCTAGCCATTATTTTTTTAAACACACAGCTGAGGGCCCTAAGGCTTTGTTCTTTTTTTTTTTCCCCCCTTTCAGCGTATTTTCTCTCTGGTTCAGATGGGCAAATTCTGTTGCTCTGTCCTCAAGTGACTGATTCTTGTCATTTACAATTGTTATGGGTTGAATAAAGTTACCCTAAGAGATATGATAAAGTCCTAACCTCTGGTGCCTATTTGTCTTGTTTAATTATTCAATTTTGCCCTTAACAAATTTTAAGTCTTCTCATAGAGTTTCAAACTTGGTACTTATCTTGAGACAGTTTATATATTTAAAGACATGCTTTTAACTCCAGCCCTTCATGAATGTTAAATCTCTGTCCTCAACAACTGCTTTCTGCAGGGGCTCAAGCCTTATTTTCAACCTTTATCTGTGCCAGAATTGGTAAGTAGTCCTGGATTAAAAGTGGGTTTAGATCCCAAAGAACAATTCACTACCTTCTCTAGGGTTTTCATATCTTGCCTGTTTTGTTTTTAGGTAACCTCACCCAGAAAGTCTTTATTTTCTAAGCACTGCAAGACTGAGAAAAACTTCGTTCTGCCTTTTGGCCTCATCTCATTAGCCTCTTAGTAGAGGCTCTTGAAATTGTGATTCCAGCGATAGTATACCACTGCTAAAAGTATTGTTGCTTTGTACTTCCTCCTGATTCTTTCTGTTCTGAAGTTTTGTTTTCCCTTATCCTTGTTGCTTCCACAACTGTTGGATACCTTTAAATATGTTTTTGTTGTTTATATGGGCTTTACTAGACATTTTTAGAAGGAGTATTGGCCTACAGCTATGTAATACATCCTACCATAAAGAGGTGTGTGTGTGTGTGTGTGTGTGTGTGTGTGTGTGTTTAGTTTTAAATAAATATATAGCTGGTCAGGCTTATATTCTTTTGGTCAGGCTTGTTTTTTGTGGTGTTTTTTTGAACTTCCCTAGAAAATGCTGGCTTGGAATCCAGGTCAATGCAGACTCCCCCAAGGTTGCAGAGTTATCTTGCTGACCCCACTCCAAGCAGCCTGTCTCTTGCTGAAAAAGGTGACTTTCCCATATGATTTTCCTTTTATGGAGAAAGTGAGTGGATAGCCCAAAGGGCAGATAATCCAGAGGGACCTCCTGCCTCATATCCATGAGATTTGAGGGAGTCCTAAATTTTCTGATCTCTGAGCCTGTTACCCAAAATTCTCTTTCCTCCAAAAGCTGCTCCTAAATCTAGGCATACAACCTTTCACAACTAAAACAATCTGTTGCTGCTGCAAACTAATACTGTATATAAAATATTATTAGTTTTTTTTTTTTAATTTTTTTTAACGTTTTATTGATTTTTGAGACAGAGAGAGACAGAGCATGAGCGGGGGAGGATCAGAGAGAGGGAGACACAGAATCTGAAACAGGCTTCAAGCTCTGAGCTGTCAGCACAGAGCCCGACGCGGGGCTCAAACTCACGGACTGCGAGATCATGACCTGAGCTGAAGTTGGCCGCTTAACCGACTGAGCCACCCAGGCGCCTCAAAATATTATTAGTTTTTAATTTTACAGAGAATTAACAATATAATCTTTGTTAAGAAAATAACTTTTTAAAATTAATTATTTTTTTTAAGCCAGAAGATTTCACATACATTTTGGCTTCTCTTTATTTATTTTTTATTTTTTAAATTTTATTATTTTTATTTTTATTTATTTATTTTTTTTAGCCAGAAGATATATTTTTTTAACTTGTTTTATTTATTTATTTTTTTAAATTTACATCCAAATTAGTTAGCATATAGTGCAACAATGATTTCAGGAGTAGATTCCTTTAGTGCCCCTTACTCATTTAGCCCATCCCTCCTCCCACAATCCCTCCAGTAACCCTCCGTTTGTTTTCCATATTTAAGAGTCTCTTCTGTTTTGTCCCCCTCCCTGTTTTTATATATATTTTTTTGTTTCCCTTCCTTATGTTCATCTGTTTTGTCTCTTAAAGTCCTCATATGAGTGAAGTCATATGATATTTGTCTTTCTCTGACTAATTTCACTTAGCATAGTACCCTCCAGCTCCATCCACATAGTTGCAAATGGCAGGAATTCATTCTTTTTGATTGCCAAGTAATAACTCCATTGTACATATATACCACATCTTCTTTATCCATTCATCCATCGATGGACATTTGGGCTCTTTCCATACTTTGGCTATTGTGGATAGTGCTGCTATAAACATGGGGGTGCATGTGTCCCTTCGAAACAGCACACCTGTATCCTGTGGATAAATGCCTAGTAGTGCAATTGCTGGGCTGAAGGGTAGTTCTATTTTTAGTTTTTTGAGGAACCTCCATACTGTTTTCCAGAGTGGCTGCACCAGCTTGCATTCCCAATTATTATTTTTATTTTTTAAAGTTTATTTTTTTATTTTGAGAGAGATGGGGAGGGGCAGAGAGAAAGGGAGAGCAAGAGAATCCCAAGTAGGCTCCACACTGTCAGTGCAGACAATGTGGGGCTTGAACTCACGAACAATGAGATCATGACCTGAGCCGAAGTCAACTGCTTAACTGACTAAACTACCCAGGCAGCTCTCTCTCTATTAAAATTTATTTTACTTTCTTATTTTTTTTAGAGAGAGCGCACAAGTGGGGAGAGAGGGGAAGAGGGAGAGAATCTTCAGCAGGCTTCACTTGGAGCCCGATGTGGGGCTGGATCCCATGACCCTGGCATCATGAGCAGAGATGAAATCTAAGAGTTAGACGTTCAACCGACTGAGCCACCAGGTGCCTCAAGAAAATAACGGTTTAGATCAAGGGTCAGCAGCCTTTTTCTCTGAAAACCCATACAGTAAATATTTTAGGTTTCTGGGCCACATAATATTTCTAGAACATATTTTTTAATGACTCTTTAGAAAGATAAAAACATTCTTAGCTCACAGGCCAGATAAAAACAGGCTGGATTTGGCCCACAAGCCCTTGTGTGAGAACCCCTGATTTATACGTCAGAGCAATGTTTGCTTTCAGCACCACTACTGATATTAGTCACTGACATAGCGGTAATTTTTGTTATTATTTTAGTGTTTATCCTTTCTGACTTTTTAAAAATAATTTTTTAATGTTTGATTTATTTTTGAGAGAGAGGGTGAGAGTAGGGGAGGGGCAGAGAGAGGGGCAGACAGAGGATCCAAAGCAGGCTCTGTGCCGACAGCAGTGAGCTTGATGTGGGGCTGGAACTCAAGAACTGTGAAATCATGACCTGAGCCGAAGTCAGATGCTCGACAGACTGAGCCACCCAGGTGCCCCTCCTTTCTGACTTTTTTACTGTGCATATCTGTCTGTCTCTGTGTGTGTGAGTCTTGCATAAGAGAGTACTATAGCATTTGGGGGAAAATTTCAATTGTGCAAATATGAACAAATATTTTTACATGTTATAAGTAGTACTGTATAATACTAATAAATTTTTACATAATGCACTAAATTCAAAACAATGCAATTCCTTCTCATATTTTCAAAGTTTTCAGGAATTGTACACATTCAGAAACTGCTGGGCCCAGTGAACTGGGAGCTGTGTTTATGGTAGTGTTCTTCCGTGTTGCCCTCACAACCAGCACTTGGTGTTGTCACTATCTTCTTTCTCTGCTTTAATTATTATTGTTATTATAATTAATTTTTAAAGAATGTTTGTTTATTTATTTTGAGAGAGAGAGAGAAAGAGAGAGCAAGCACCAGTGCAAGCAGGGGAGGGGCAGAGAGAGAGAGGGAGCGAGAGAATCCCAACCAGGCTCTGCACTGTCAGCATAGAGCCCAATGTGGGGCTCCATCCACAAACTGCGAGATCATGACCTGAGCTGAAATCAAGAGTTGGATGCTTAACTGACTGGGCCACCCAGGCGCCCCATTATTATTATTATTATTTTAAGTAAACTCTACACCTAATGTGAGGCTCGAACTTACAACCCCAAGATCAAGACTCACGTGTTCTACTGACTGAGCCAGCCAGGTACCCCTGGTTTAATATTTTTTTTAACTTACTGGTTATACTTCATTCCTCTTGGAAACTTTATGTGCTCATTTCTTAGAACAAATTTATTGAGATATAATTAGTATAAAATGCACCACTTTGAAGTGTGCAAATTATTGATTTTTAGTATATTCACAGAGTTATGCAATCATTACCACTATAGGCATACCTCAGAGATATTGCAGGTTCAGTTCCAGAACACCATAATAAAGTAAATATCATAATAAAGCAATAAATGCCTGTATATACCTAATTTGTGTTAACCTTGAGTTGGGCACGTAGTGTTATATATTTCCTTTAGCTGGTATCTCACAATTTTTGATATGTTTTATTTTCACTTTAATTTGGTTTGATGTATTTTTAAAAATTTCCACTGAGACTCCCCTTGACCCATAGATTTTTCTACAAGTGTATTGTTGAGTTTACAAGGGTTAGGAAAATTTCTTGTTCTCTTTCTCTTATTGATTTATAGTTTGGTTATTGTGGTTGGAGAACGAACTATGTATGTTTTCAGTTCTTTTGTATTTGTTGAAGTTTGTATTATGGTACACATTCCCCGGGTACTTGAAAAGAATGTGTATTTGCTGTTGTTGGGTGAAGTGTTCTATAAATGTTGGTTAGATTTTGTTGATGTTGCTATTGAGTTATTTTATATTCTTCCTAATTTTCTGTCTAGCTATTGTATCAATTATTGAGAGAGGTATGTTGATGTCACTAGCTTTAAGTGTGGATTTGTGTATCCTTTCAGTTGGTTTTTTGCTTCATGTATTATATGGCTCTTCTGTCTGGTACATATGCATTTAGGACTGCTGTGCCTTCTTGGAGTAACCCTTTTCTCATTATATAATGTCCTTCTGTTTGTTGGTGATTTTCAATGTTCTGAAGTCTACCTTATTTGATATTTATATAGCCGCTCTTGCTTTTTTTTTTACATTAAGTTTTTAAAAATTAATGTTGGCTTGATATATATTTTTCTATTCTGTTACTTTCATCCTACCTATAGGATTGTATTTGAATTAAATTTCTTCTAGACAGTACATAGTTGGGTTATATTTTAAAAATCCACCTTGCTGGGGCGCCGGGGTGGCCGAGCTGGTTAAGCCTCTGACTCATGGTTTCAGCTCAGGTCATGATCTTATGGATTTGTGAGTTTGACTCCCACATTGGGCTCTGCGCTGACAGCATGGAGACTGCTTGTGATTTTCTCTCTCCCTCTCTCTCTGCCCTTCCTCCACTTGCTGTCTCTCCCAAAATAAATAAATAAATAAATAAATAAATCTTAAAAAAAATTTTTTTTGCCAACCTCTGGGTTTTCATTGGCATTTTTAGACCACTTAGATTTAGTGTAATTATTGATATATTAGGATTTAAGTTTGCCATTTTGGTTTGTGTTTTATATTTGTTCATTTTGTTTCTTGTTTCTTTGTATTGTCTCTCTGTGGATTACTTGCACATTTTTTAGAATTCCATTTTGATGTATTATAGTTTTTTTTTTAAGTTTATTTATTGGGGAGCCTGGTTGGCTCAGTCAGTTAGGCGTCTGACTTTGGCTCAGGTCATGATCTCATGGTCCACGAGTTCCAGCCCCACATCAGGCGCTGTGCCTACAGCTCAGAGCCTGGAGCCTGCTTTGGATTCTGTGTCCCCTGCCTCCCCCGCCCCCCCCCCCCACCACGCACCCCATTAGTGCTCTGTCACTCGGTCTCTCAAAAATAAATGTCAAAATAAATTAAAAACATAAAAGTTTGTTTATTTTGAGAGCGGGGAGGGGCAGAGAGAGGGAGAAAGAGAATCCCAAGCAGGGTCTGCACTCTCAGTACAGGGCCTGATGCGGGGCTCCAGCTCACAAACCGTGAGATCATGACCTGAACCAAGATTAATAATCGGATGCTTAACCGACTGAGGCACCTAGGCACCCCAATGTATCTAGGATTTTGAGTATATTTTTTGTGTAGCTATTTTAGTGGTTTCTCTGATATATATGTAACCCATTAACTGTGTTCTCATTTTATTTGAGTGAAGAATAGAAATCTTACCTCCCTTTACATCCCTTTTCCTTCTACTGCTTTAAAAAAATTATTTTTTAATGTTTATTTATTTTTGAGAGAGAGAGAGACCAAGCATGAGCAGGAGAGGGGCAGAGAGAGAGGAAACACAGAATCTGAAGCAGGCTCCAGGCTCCGAGCTGTCAGCACAGAGCCTGATGCGGGCCTCGAACTCACGGACTGTGAGATCATGACCTGAACTGAAGTCTGACGCTTAACCGACTGAGCCACCCAGGCGCCCCCATCCTTCTACTGCTTATAAAGATTTTTTTATTTTTAAGTAATCTCTATACCCACTGTGGGGCTTGAACTTACAACCCTGAGATCAAGAGTTGCATGCTTTAAGGACTGAGGTAGCCAGGTGCCTACATTTACATATTTAGATTTTACATACATTCATAGTTTACACACATACATTCATAATTTACATGCATTCAGATTCTTATCAGACAACATTATAATTTGTGCTTCAATGGTAAAATACAACTTAGAAAATTTAAGAGAAGGAAAGTCTAATATTTTGACTCCTATTTTTGTTTACTATGTTCCATGGTTTCTTCCTTAGACATTTCCATTCTGTTTAAAGAACTTAATCTAGTCATTTATTAGGGGTAGGTTTAAGGGTGACAAATTCTGTTATCTGAGAATTCACCTCAGACTGACTGTATTTCCCCTTCATTACTGTAGGATATTTTGGCTAGATGTAGCATTTGGGGTTGACATTTCTTTTCTTTCAGCACATGAAAAATCTTGTGCCACTTATTTCTGGCCTCTGTAGTTTCTAAAGAGAAATGCACTGTCATTCAGAAGATTTTGCTCCTAGAAGTAAGATGTCATTGCTGACTTGCTGCTTTCAAGATTTAAAAAATCTTTAGTTTTCCTAAGTTTGATCAGGTGTGTCTTGATATGGAATTTCCTTGGCTTTATCTGGTTTGGGTTTACTCATTTTATTGAATGTTTATGTCTTTTACCAAATTTGGAGAGTTTCTAGCTATTATTTGTTGAGGTACGTGTCCAGTGTTACTCTTTTTCCTCTCCTGTGACTCTGAGAAGGTGAATGTTAATTTTTTCACAGTTAGTCTGTCAGGTCCCTGGGGCTTTTTTTCTTTAGTCTGTTCTCTCTGTTCTTCACATTGAGCAGTGTCTATGGTTTTCTGTTTCAGTTCACTATTCTTTCCTTTGTCCCCTTCATTATTTTTTATTTTGAGCCCATCCACTTTGTTTTTAATTTCACTTAGTGTATTTTTCATTACTAAAATTTCCATTTAAGGTTTTTTGTATCTTTTATTTCTTTGCTGCTATTCTTCAGTTTTGAAATGGGGTTCGCGTGCTTTTGTAATTGCTTGTTGAAGCATTTTCATCATGGCAGCTTTAAAGTCTTTGTCAGATAATTCTAACATCCTGTCCTCTTGGCATCTATTGTTTTTTAATTCAATTTGAGATCTTCCTGCTTTGTGTTATGAGTGAATTTTGCTTAGAACCTGGATATTTTCATATTATCTTAGAAGATGCTAGATCTTACTTACATCTGTTTTAACCGGCTTTCTCTAACACTGCTCCAGCAGGAGAATTGGGGGCAGTGTCCCTTTACTGATAGATGGAGGTAGAATTCGAGGTTTCTCACTCATCCTTGTTTGAAACCTGACTTGGGGGCTCTTTGTTCCTCTCGAGGGAGATTGGGAGTTCTTGCAACCCAGCTGGTCTCCACTGACACTAAGGTAGGAATAGCCTCATTACTTATGGATGGAGCCAAATGTCCCAGTTCCCTTCTTGGCCTTTCTGAGAATATTCCCCCTCCCCTTTAAAAAAATTATGCTTTTGGGGCACCTGGTTGGCTTAGTCGATTAAGTGTTCAACTTCAGCTCAGATCATGATTTCTGGGCTCATGGGTTTGAATCCCACATCAGGCTCTGTGTTGACAGCTCAGGGCCTGGAGCCTGCTTGGGATTCTGTGTCTCCTTCTCTCTCTGCCCCTCCCGCCACTCATGTTCTGTCTTTCTCAAGAATAAACATTAAAAAAATTTAAAAAATTTTACTTTTAGGTGCTTTAATTGACCCCATGATTTTGCTATGAGTACCTCCTCAAACTTGCTTCTGTTTTTTACCCCCATTGATCTGCAAGTTCTTCTTTGTTCTTTAGCACAGTAAGCTTTCTTAGTTTTACCTTGTACTTTTCTTGGCCAGACTTGCAATCACTTTTCCAAAGGTCATTATGTACTTTTCACAGATAATTTCTGAGTACTAACTGTGTTCATTGCTACTGGGAGATCATTGTATCTAGGCTCTTTGAGAGGTCAGAGGTGGGAGGCACATTGTTAAAAAAAATTATGAAAAGGATATAATGATTTACATATAAAATTAAAAAAAATTATTTTAATGTCTATTTTTGAGAGACAGAGAGAGACAGAGCACGAGTCTTGAACTGGTGTACAAGTTCATTCAGTTTGAAGGATCTATTTGTCCAAAATGAATTGAATACTCCGTTCTTTCCTCATGTAACCATGTAATGAATTCTTTTTTAAAAAAATTTTTAAGATAATTTTTAAAATGTTTATTCATTTTTTGAGAGAGACAGAGACAGAGCATGAGTGGGGGAGGGGCAGAGAGAGAGGGAGACCTAGAATCTGAAACAGGCCCCAGGCTCTGAGCTGCCAGCACAAAGCATGACCCAGCGCTCAAACCCAGGAAGGGACCTGAGCTGAAGTTGGGTTCATAATTCACTGAGTCACCCAGGTGCCTCTGAATTCTTAAATATTCTTTTTCTTTTTGTGCCAATTTCAAATTTAAAAAAAGTTATAATAGAATACTTTTAATATATGTTAAGCAGTACTGGGGTTTTCTTCTTTTTTTTCTTCTTATTTTTTCTCTTAGAGTAGGGTTACAATACAATATCAAGTAAGATAATACAAAATAAAAAGCAAAAAGAAAAACACAGAAAATTGTTGAGATTCTGTTTGGAATATTTTTGAAGATTGAACCTTTCTAGGAAAATCATAGGAATATCTACTCATCCAGGTCTTTTAAATGTGATATACCACAAAATATCTTTTTTAAAAATAGATTATTAACTCAATTATTTTGCACAATTTTTGATGCTGTTGTGAGTGGAACTTATTATTATTGGAAAAAAAAGAATTGGTGTTATATATTACAAGAAATTGTTTTCTGCAAGGATAGTGGTAAAAATGCGTGTTATGATCACATTTCTGCAAACTGTAAGAAGGCTGCGTCTAACGGTTAAGCAGGTAAATTTCAGGGAGCGGGAGGTGAAGCTATGTCCACTGTTCCTTTCTTTCATTTGTTTGTGCGTATTTTCTGATTTTCCTAAAATTTTCATGTATTACCGTGTAGTCTTTGGAGGCTAGCGTTGTAAAAAGCATGATAATGAAACATTCATCATTATTTTCCTGTACTGGGAGAACCCTGCCGTTCGGGTGTATTTCACAACAAGGGCGAGTCTCTGGCCTCTGCTTCCGTTGTTGCCCCGGCCCCGCCCGTCTCCCGGGACAGCTCAGCGTTTCCCGGAACTTGTCCGGCGCATACTTACCCTGCGCGCCCCGCCCGGCCCGCCGCAGAGGCGCACACGTTCCCCGCCGGGGCTGATGGGAAGTTACACACCCGCGCGGCTCCGGTACGCATGTGCGTTCCCTTCACCACTCTGATACGTGGGGTAGACGGTCTCCGTCCGCGTGGTCTTGCGGAGCCGCGCACCCACACGGCTGTGAGGCCCGCGGCTGTGTGTGTGTGTGTGTGCGCGCACCCACACGGCTGTGAGGCCCGCGGCTGTGTGTGTGTGTGTGTGTGTGTGTGTGTGTGTGTGCGCGCGCGCACCCACACGGCTGTGAGGCCCGCGGCTGTGTGTGTGTGTGTGTGTGTGTGTGCGCGCGCGCACCCACACGGCTGTGAGGCCCGCGGCTGTGTGTGTGTGTGTGTGTGTGTGTGCGCACCCACACGGCTGTGAGGCCCGCGGCTGTGTGTGTGTGTGTGTGTGTGTGTGTGTGTGTGTGTGTTGGGCGGAGACCGTGCGTTTTGGATCGGCTCCCGATCCCCACGCGGAGAGAGCGGGGCCCGGCGTCCAGACGCTGGAGCCCTGTGGCGGGCCGCCTGGCCACGTCCTCTGAGGGTTGCAGCCTTGTGCACCTAGCCTGCGAAAGCGGCCCAGGTCGGCTCCCAGCAGCGCCCCCTAGGGGAGGCCCGGCTCTTCAGCGGGCTTCTCTGCGCTGAGAGCGAAGGCATATGTGAAGCTTTGAGCCTAGTGTGTGGTGGTTAATGATAAAGCAGCTGTTTTCGTTTGTTATTTCTTTGAATTTTCACAAACGTTTGTTTTAGCAAATGAGAACCAGTCTTGGGAGAGGTGAATTATTTACCCAAGTTCACTCAGCCGGCAGGTGAGGGGGTTGGGTTCAAGGTCGGGTCCGTTGTCCGAACCTCCTGTTATTAATAGGCCACTCTACCTGGAAACCACCATTGGGTTCTTTCACGGTCCCTAAGTGGCACAGATGCCCTCCTGGCTCTCAGGAAGGACTCTGAGGTCAGAGTCCATAATCCAGGATATGGGCCCCTCCCATCTTTCTCAGCTTTGTGTGCCCAGCAGTCCTGATTTGAGCCTGTAGAAGGTCTAGTCTGGGGAGCAACCGTCCAGAGAGTCAGATTGGGGGTCTTATATGAAAATTCAAATTGAATGATTTTGTCCTCTGGGCCCCAGTTCCATTTCCCTCGCAACAAAGCAATTCTAGGAAGATAAAAGGGAAGGAACTGCACAAAAACATCCAAAGAAAACACCCTGAGACCCTCCTCAGACCTCTCACCAGAGCTTCAGAACAGAAGTGAAGGAGACCCCCCAAAGGAACAGACTCTAGATATCCAAGGCCAGAAGCAATTTTTGATCTCCCTGCTCTAAATAAACATAACTTCAGGTGTCACAACTGAAACCATCACAGCTCTGTGATTTCAGAGACCAGGTTTCACTGGAGAGGTGTGCTGTCTTAAGTGATGAGTGGGGCAAGCTGCATGGAAACATCACCTCCTTATGGATGATTAGCATGGGAGAAGGGTCACCAGCAAGAAAGTTTTATTTAACTCCTTACACAGCCCACATTTCTTTTGTTCTCCTTTTCCCAAACCCTAAGCCTGTATATGATGTATATCCATGTATTTTTAGTATCTAGGTATTTTTATTTTTTTATTCTGAACTTAGAATCACATAATAGTAGTGCAAGAAAGGCATTCGAGATTATCTATTTCTGCCCCATTTGAAAGGAAACATAGAGCCTGAGAAAGTAAATGAATTGTTTCAGATCACTCCTTTGTTACTGATCAAGACATGAGAGTTTCTTGGTTTCTTGATTCCCAAGATGCCTCCTTTGCATAGCTAAAAGAAGTTTCTTATCAAAAGGTTATGAAATTGCAACTAATTTGGACAATTAAAAAAAAACTTACTAGAATACTGATTCTCTTTGTCAGAGTTTCTGTGAATTGTTCAACAATACTTCCAGGATCATGTTGGTAGGGAAATAGATAATGCAATCTTAGTATTTCTAACCACATGAGTTTAAAGAACACACTCCTATATTAGTATTCTGAATGTATGAATTGGTTGTATTTTAAGTTTTTTTGTGTGCTTAAATCATAGGCAAATTATCAATATAATCAATGGGATGTGTATGTTTACTTTCACCTACTCAAAAACTACATGTCAAAGCTGAATATGATCTAGTCACTGATATGTTTCCGTGTTGTTTAGATTGCCTCTTTTGTGGTGCATTTTAGAAAGGTGAATTCAGGGCCACCTGGGTGGCTCATTTGGTTAAGTGGCGGACTTAGCTCTGGTCATGATCTCATGGCTTGTGAGTTCGAGCCCCAAATAGGGTTCTGTGCTAACAGCTCAGAGCCTGGAGCCTGCTTCGGATTCTGTGTCTCCCTCTGTCTCTGCCCCTCCCCCACTCGTGCGCACGCTCGCGCTCTCTCAAAAATAAGTAAATATTAAAAAGAAATAAATAGAAAGGTGAATCCAGGAACTGCAAGGCAGGCCATATTTTCCTGACTTTATTCTTGCTTCCTTCTTCTCAGCTCTACCTTTACACTTCTCTACACTTTTCCAAACCAGAAAATGCACAGATCCCAGGTGAGTTGTTTGTTATTCCCAGTTTATTTCTAATGCCTTGTGTGAGACTTTTAAGAGTTAGTAGATTAGAATGGAAATATAGAAATTACAAATCAACAATAGGGAAAATATACAGTAGCAGATCAAGAACAGAAGGATGTAATATATAGATATGGACAGATCTTATGATCTTAGAGTTATCAAAGATAAGCTGCAAATTTGTTCCTAATCTTTCTGATAGTCATGCAGAATCTGTTACATGATTTACATTTTCCATAAACAGAAACCATATTGATTATTTATGGGGCATGAAGACTTGCTAGCATTAAAGTCTAAAAGAAGTTCCTTTCTTGCACTCTGTATGGATGATGAAGTGTACAACCTTCTAACAACTTCCCTAGAAGAAATGCAGCCTCTTTCACTGAGCAATTCTTCAATGGGAACAGAGGACTCTAGAGCTAAGGGAGAACTCAGTGGATATAGATTTTCAGAGAATCAGAATATCGTGTCTGGTACTGGATGCTGTACAGTATAGTAACCACTAGCCCCATGTAGATAGTTCATTTAAAGCAATTAAAATGTAGTTCCTATGAACAAATCAACATCTTTTTTGGTCTTTTTTTTTTAATATCCCAATGATAACTCTAATTTGGACTTAGCAAAATTACTAATTAGCTAGTTCTTGTTGTTTTCTAATTAGCTATTTTTTTTTCATTTAAATCCAAGTTAGTTAACATATAGTGTAATAATGATTTCAGGAATAGAATTTAGTGATTCATCACTTATATGTAACACCCAGTGCTCATCCCAACAAGTGCCCTCCTAATGCCCCTTGCCCATTTAGCCACCCCCCTCACACTCTCCAGCAACCCTCAGTTTGTTCTCTGTATTTAAGAATCTCTTATGGTTTATCTCCCTCTCTGTTTTTATATTATTTTTGCTTCTCTTCCCTTACGTTCATCTGTTTTGAATCTTAAATTCCACATATGAGTGAAGTTATATGATGTTTGTCTTTCTCTGACTAACTTATTTTGCTTAGTATAATACATTCTAGTTCCATCCACGTTGTTGCAAATAGCAAAATTTCATTCTTTTTGACCACCAAGTAATATTCCATTGTGTGTGTGTGTGTGTGTGTGTGTGTGTGTGTGTGTGTGTGTACCACATCTTCTTTATCCACTCATTGGTTGATAGACATGTGGGCTCTTTCCATACTTTGGCTATTGTTGATAATGCTGCTATAAACATTGGGGTGAATGTGCCAATTCAAAACAGCACTCCTGTATTCTTTGCATAAATACCTAGTAGTGCAATTATTGGGTCATAGGGTAGTTCTATTTTTTAATTTTTTGAGGAACCTCTATACTGTTATCCAGAGTGGCTGCACCAGTTTGCATTCCTACCAGTAGTGCAAAAGAGTTCCTCTTTTTCTGCATCCTTGCCAACATCCATTGTTGCCTGAGTTGTTAATTTTAGCCATTCTGACAGGTGTGAGGTCATATCCATTGTGGTTTTGATCTGTATTTCCCTGATGATAGTGATGTTGAGCATCTTTTCATGTGTCTGTCTGTTAGCCATCTGGATGTCTTCTTTGGAAAAGTGTCTATTCATGTCTTTTGCCCATTCACTGTTTTTTGGGGGTGTTGAGTTTGAAAAGTTCTTTATAGATTTTGGATATTAACCTTTTATCTGATATGTCATTTGCAAATATCTTTTCCAATTCCATTGGTTGCCTTTTAGTTTTACTGGTTGTTTCCTTCACTGTACAGAAGTTTTGTTTTGTTTTGTTCTATCTTGATGAGGTCCCAATAGTTCATTTTTGCTTTTGTTTCCCTTGCCTCCAGAGACATGTCAGGTAAGTTGCTGCTGTTGAGGTCAAAGAGGTTGTTGCCTGTTTTCTCCTCTAGGATTTTGGTTGCTTCCTGTCTTATATTTAGGTCTTTAATACATTTTGAGTTTATTTTTATGTATGGCATAAGAAAGTGGTCCAGGTTCATTCTTCTGCATGTCGCTGTCCAGTTTTCCCAGCACCACTTGCTGAAGAGACTGTCTTTATTCCATTGGATATTCTTTCCTGCTTTGTCAAAGATTAGTTGGCCATATGTTTGTGGGTCCATTTCTGGGTTTTCTATTCTGTTCCATTGATCTATGTGTCTGTTTCTGTGCCAGTACCATACTGTCTTGATGATTACAGCTTTGTAATACAGCTTGAAGTCTGAGATTGTGATACCTCCAGCTTTGGTTTTCTTTTTCAGGCTTGCTTTGGCTATTCAGGGTCTTTTCTGGCTCCATACAAATTTTAGGATTCTTTGGTTTAGCTCTGTGAAGAATGCTGGTGTTATTTTGATAGGGATTGCATTGAATATGTAGATTGCTTTGAGTAGTATCGACTCACATATCAACACTTTTAAGAGCTTAGTTGTCACATGTGGCTTGTGGCTACCAAACTGGACAGCAGTGCTCTAGACCATTTTCTGATGTTCCTGTATGATCCAGGGATAAAATGTAGAGTATTTGGAAGAAGGAATCAAGTGTATGTTCTTTACTGATTATTCCAGTAAATGATTTTTCCCCCCGTTAGGCTGTATTTAGTGGTGGCACAGATAGTTCAGGGTTATACTCTCTGGCTCTTATGTCCATAATTCTATTTTACGTTTCAGACCATTCTTGCTTCTTCCTTTCCAGTTGTCTTAACGTCTTTTCGTAAAGGTCACAGTGATCTAATTACAATAAAATGATGGCTATTACCAGTACCTGCTGTCTCATGGACACTGTTGACTGTTCTCTCCTGAGAGTTTCTTGTTGGTTTCTCTGACACCATCCCACTGGATGTGCCTTTGTCTGTATTTTGTATTTTGTGGTGCTTTCTTCCATCCTTTTGCCCTTAAACATTATCATCCTCAGGAGCATGTCCCATCTCTCTGCTTCTTGTTATTCTCATTGCCCTCACAGATTCATCTTCTCTGTGTTCATAGCTGATGGGCACCTGTGGGAGTCTGTCTTTCCAGCGTACCTCTCTGCTAGTCCCCTGTGTGTAACTTGTTCAAGAGCATCCAAAAATAACAGATCCATAATTAAAGTACTTGTGTTTCTTTATTCTCTGTCACATATTAACACTGCTTAGCCAGTCATCCATGTGATAGAAGTCCTATACCATTTTCTGTCTCAGTTCTCCTGTCATTCTAGTTAGTTATCCCATTCTTGTTTCTTTTAAATTGTTAATATTTCTTAAATTTGTCTTTTCTGTCTTATCCTTGTAGCCTACCACAGTTTCATTTTCTCTTCTTTGTTCTAGACTTTATGCTTCTTTTCTAGATCTCAAGTTTGTTTTCAGTAATTTGTCTAAAATGTTAATCAGTTAGTGTTTCTTCCACTTTCTTGGCTGCTAGCCATCAATAGGGTAGAGTCCAGGATCCTGTGACACTGGAGGCCCCTGCTGATACAGTGACTTCCTATTTCCTATTGTTGAATACCTGCCATGGCTGGTCTACTATTTACCATGAATTATTGATTAACTGTGATGTTTCATATATGATATGATAATGGATTGCCTTGTCTATGTATTTGCCCATTTTCCTCTATTTTTTATGACCTTGTAAAAATCCTTTATGTAATTTGGACAGTAATCCTTTTTCTCTTTATTTCTTAAAAAAATTGTTTTTGAACATTTATTTATTTTTGAGAGAGAGAGAGAGAGAGAGATAGAGTGAGTGGGGGAGGGGCAGAGAGAGAGGGAGACACAGAATTTGAAGCAGGTTTTTCTCTTATTTATTTCTTGCAAATACTTTTTTTCACTTCTTTCTTTGAAAGAAATTTTTAATAAAATTTAATAATTTTACTCCTAAAAATTTGTTAATAAAATTCTCAATTGTGATGTACTGAGTGGATTTTTTAAAATGTCTTTCAAACCATTTGCTTGGGGGTGCCTAGCTGGCTCAGTTGGAAGAGCATGCTACTCTTGATCTCAGGGCTGTGAGTTCGAGCCCCATGTTGGGTTAGAGATTACTAAAAAAACAAAACAAAATGAAAAACATAAAAAATAAAACCATTTGCCTTTGACAAAACTCTGAAGGGGAGTCCTTACCTATTAATCATAGTTATTTTAAACTATCTGTGTGATAATACCAACATCTGTTTCATAGCTGAGTGTGGTTCTTATTCCTTTTTTCTTTAAGTGTATTTTCTCTTTTATTGGCTTACGTCATAGTTTTGTTGTTGTTGTTGTTCAAAGTTGAACAGGTATCTGGTAATAGAAACTGAGGTAAGTAGACCTTTAGTGTGAGGACTTATGTTATTCTGGCTAGCAGATGAGCTTTGTTTAATGTTTGTTGTTTAATGTTTAATGTTTGTTGTTTCGGGGCTTCACTTCCTCTGGTGTACTTATTTTTGTCTCCCTTCTTTGAAGACTTTGAGATTCCTTAAGAACTCTGCCTCAGTGGAGAGTCTGTGTCTTGTAGCTTTTTTAGCTATAATCTATTGATGTTATGCTGGAATCCTGTTGGTGTGGTGATAAAGTGTGGAGGGAAAGCATTCTAAGATCTCATGATTAAATCTTAGTCTTTTAGTGGGTCTGTGTCCCTGGGCTGCGATTTTCACAAGTGTTTCTTCAGAGGTATAACTACCCCTCCTCCCGCCTTCTATTTCCTTTCTTGGCTGAGTTTCTCCTCAATTCCTTGAAACAATAACTTTTTAAAAATTTTGTTTTTGTTTATTTATTTTTTGTTTGTTTTTTTGTTTTGCTTTTTCCACAATCATGTGTTTATTTGGCACATTATAAGCACAGTGTCAAGAACTTTCTGTTTTATATCATTCCAGTTAACCTTGTTCTTACTCCTCGGATCTCCCACCATTCCTCTCCCACTGTGACATGATGCTTTATTTATTTATCTTTTTATTAACTTGTTTTATTTATTTATTTATTTATTTATTTATTTTTGAAATTAACATCCAAATTAGTTAGCATATAGTGCAACAATGATTTCAGGAGTAGATTCCTTAGTGCCCCTTACTCATTTAGCCTGTCCCCCCTCCCACACACCCTCCAGTAACCCTCTGTTTGTTCTCCATATTTATGAGTCTCTTCTGCTTGTCCCCCTCCATGTTTTTATATATTTTTTTGTTTCCCTTCCCTTATGTTAATCTGTTTTGTCTCTTAAAGTCCTCATATGAGTGAAGTCATATGATTTTTGTCTTTCTCTGACTGACGAATTTCACTTAGCATAATACCCTCCAGTTCCATCCATGTAGTTGCAAATGGCAAGATTTCATTTTTTAAAAAAATTTGTTTTTAAATGTTTATTCATTTATTTTGAGAGAGAGAGAGATCTCATGGATCTCATGAACCATGAGATCATAACCTGAGCTGGAATCAAGAGTTGGACACTTAACTGACCGAGCCACCCAGACGCCCCTGAAACAATAACCTTCAAAAACTGTTCCCTGCCCTCCAGCCTTAAATGGGACAGGAAGGCTAGAGATGGATAGTGTGGAGAAGAATTCCCTTCCTTCAGTTGGGATTAGATTTCAGAGAGTAAGCCTTTGTTATGAAGAAGATACTGAACATATTTCCACAATAGTTACTGTTGCCCTACTCTTGCCAGGTCTAAGTGGATCTTTCCTGGATGTTCTTCATGAGAACCTGGTGAAGTTGTGGGACAGAAAGCCCATGAAAGTGTGGCAGCCCCACTGCTGTACCCTCTGGTTTACTCTGATGCTTCTCTAAACATAGCCCCCAGCAGTTAGCAAATTTACCAGCTTATGGCTCTGCCAGCTTCTGCTCACTTGGAGCAGCTGTGAGCAGCTGTGACTCTGCATGTGTCTACCTGTCTAGATTTCAGGGTGACAGTTTGCCTTGTGACTTCAGTTCTTGATGGTTTCAAGGAAAGTCATTGATTTTTAGGGGATTTTAGGATGGGAGTGACAACCTGCAAGCTCTTTAAATATCAGAGTTGAAACCAACGGCTTGTGTGTCTTTTTTTATTTCTTAACTCTCTTAGTATATCTCTTTCAATGTGAAAACTCAAAGGCTTTCGACTATGGGAGATAAAAGAAGTAAAAACTAGTCAGGATGAAATAAAAAATGCTATAACTCAGCTGCAATCACGGATGGATGCTGCAGCTGCAAGGATGGATGAGGCAGAACAGAGAATCAGCAATAATAGAGGACAAACTTATGGAGAATAATGAAGCAGAAAAAAAGAGGGAGATTAAGGCAAAAGAGTACAATTTAAGAATTAGAGAAATCAGTGACTCATTAAAAAGAAACATCAGAATCATAGGGTTCCCAGAAGAGGAAGAGAGAAATAGGGGTAGAAGGGTTATGTGAGCAAATCATAGCAGTAAACTTTCCTATCCTGGGGAAAGACACAGACATCAAAATCCAGGAAGCACAGAGGACCCCCATTAGATTCAACAAAAACCAACCATCAACAAGGCGTATCATAGTCAAATTCACAAAATAGGCAAGGAGAGAATCATGAAAGCAGCAAGGGAAAAAAAAGTCCTTAACCTACAAGTGAAGACAGATCAGGTTTGCAGCAGACCTATCCACAGAAACTTGGCAGGCCAGAAAGGAGTGGCAGGATATATTCAATGTGCTGAATCAGAAAAATATGCAGCCAAGAATTCTTTACCCAGCAAGGCTGTCATTCAAAATAGAAGGAGAGATAAAAAGTTTCCCAGACAAAAATTAAAGGAGTTTGTGACCACTAAACCAGCCCTGTAAGAAATTTTAAGGGGGACTCTCTGAGGGGAGAAAAGATGAAAAGAAAGAAAGAAAGAAAGAAAGAAAGAAAGAAAGAAAGAGAAAGAAAGAAAAAGAAATACCAAAAGCAACAAAGATTAGAAAGGACCAGAGAATACCACAAGAAATTGCAACTCTACAAGCATCATAATGGCAATAAATTCGTATCTTTCAGTACTCACTCTAAATGTCAATGGACTCAATGCTCCAATCAAAAGACATAGGGTAACGGAATGGATAAGAAAACAAGATTCATCTATATGCTGTTTACAAGAAACCAACTTTAGACCTAAAGACACCTTCAGATTGAAAGTAAGGCAATAGATGGGGTGCCTGGGTACCTCAGTCAGTTAAGTGTCTGACTTCGGCTCAGGTGATGATCTCACAGTTTGTGAGTTTGAGCCCTGCATCGGGCTCTGTGCTGACAGCTTAGAGCCCGGAGCCTGCTTCAAATTCTGTGTATCCCTCTCTCTTTGCTCCTCCCCTCCTCATGCTCTGTCTCTCTCTCTTCTTCAAAAAAATAAATAAAAACATTTTAAAAAATTTAAAACAGAAAGTAAGGAGAACCATCTGTCATGCTAATGGTCAACAAAAGAAAGCTGGAGTAGCCATACTCCATATATCCAACAATGTAGACTTTAAAATGAAGACTGTATCAAGAGATGAAGAAAGGCATTATATCATAGTTAAGGGGTCTATCCACCAAGAAGACCCAACAATTGTAAACATTTATGCTCCAAATGTGAGAGCACCCAAATATAAATCAATTAATCACAAACATAAAGAAACTCATCGATAATAATACCATAATAGTAGGAGACTTCAACATGCCATTTACAGCAATGGACAGATAATCTAATCAAGAAATCAACAAGGAAACAATGGCTTTGAATGACACACTGGACCAGATGGACTTAACAGATATTTTCAGAACATTTCATCCTAAAGCAGCGGAATACACATTCTTCTCCAGTGCACGTGGAATGTTCTCCAGAATAGACCACACACTGGGACACAAATCAGCCCTCAGCAAGTGCAAAAAGATTGAGATCATACCGTGCATATTTTCAGACCACAACACGATGAAACTCGAAATCGACCACAAGAAAAAATTTGGAAAGGTAACAAATACTTGGAGACTGAAGAACATCCTACTAAAGAATGAATGGGCTAACCAAGCAGTTAAAGAGGAAGTTAAAAAGTATATGGAAGTCAATGAAAATGATAACACCACAACCCCAAACCTCTGGGACGCAGCAAAGGCAGTCATAAGAGGAAAGTATATAGCAATCCAGGCCTTCCTAAAGAAGGAAGAAAGGTCTCAGATACACAACCTAACCTTACGCCTTGAGGAGCTGGAAAAAGAACAGCAAATAAAACCTGAAACCAGCAGAAGACAGGAAATAATAAAGATTAGAGCAGAAATTAATGCTATTGAAACCAAAAAAACAAAAACAAGAACAAAACAAAACCAGTAGAACAGATCAATGAAACCAGAAGCTGGTTCTTTGAAAGAATTAACAAAATTGATAAACCACTAGCCAGTTTGATCAAAAAGAAAAAGGAAAGGACCTAAATAAATAAAATCAAGAATGAAAGCGGAGAGATCACAACCAACACAGCAAAAATAAAAGCAATAATAAGAGAATATTATGAGCAATTATATGCCAATAAAAGGGGCAATCTGGAAGAAATGGACAAATTCCTAGAAACATATACACTACCAAAACTGAAACAGGAAGAAATAGAAAATTTGAACAGACCCATAACCAGTAAGGAAATCGAATTAGTAATCAAAAGTCTCCCAAAAAACGAGGGTCCAGGGACAAAGGCTTTCCAGGGGAATTCTACCAAACATTTAAGGAAGAGTTAACACCTATTCTCTTGAAGCTGTTCCAAAAAATAGAAATGGAAGGAAAACTTCCAAACTCATTCTATGAGGCCAGTATTACCTTGATTCCAAAACCAGACAGGGACCCCATTAAAAAGGAGAACTATAGATCAATTTCCCTGATGAACATGGATGAAAAAACCCTAACAAGATATTAGCCAACCGGATCCAACAATACATTACAAAAATTATTCACCACGACCAAGTGGGATTTATACCTCGGATGCAAGGCTGGTTCAATATCTGCAAAACAATTAACATGATTCATCACATCAATAAAAGAAAGGACAAGAACCATATGATCCTCTCAATAGATGCAGAGAAAGCATTTGACAAAATACAGCATCCTTTCTTGATAAAAAGTCTCAAGAAGGTAGGGATAGAAGGAGCATACCTTGAGGTCATAAAAGCCATATATGAACGGCCCAACACTAATATCATCCTCATTGGGGAAAAACTGAGAGCTTTCCCCCTAAGGTCAGGAACAAGACAGGGATGTCCATGTTCACAATTGTTGTTCAACATAGTATTGGAAGTCTTAGCCTCTGCAATCAGACAACACAAAGAAATAAAAGGCATCCAAATCAGCCAGCAGGAGGTCAAACTTACACTCTTCGCAGATAACATGATACTCTATATGGAAACCCCAAAAGATTCCACAAAAAAAAACCCTGCTGGAATTGATTCATGAATTCAGCAAAGTTGCAGGATATAAAATCAATGCACAGAAATCGGTTGCATTCCTATACACCAACAATGAAGCGACAGAAAGAGAAATCAAGGAATCGATCCCATTTACAGTTGCACAAAAAACTATAAAATACCTAGGAATAAATCTAACCAAGGAGGTGAAAAATCTATATACTGAAAACTATAGAAAGCTTATGAAATAAATTGAAGAAGACACAAAAAAATGGAAAAAGATTCCATGCTCCTGGATAGGAGGAACAAATATTGTTAAGATGTCGATACTACCCGAAACAGTCTACATATTCAATGCAATCCCTATCAAAATAACACCAGCATTCTTCACAGAGATAGAAAAAATAATCCTAAAATTTGTATGGAACCAGAAAAGACCCCGAATAGCCAAAGCGATCTTGAAAAAGAAAACCAAGGCAGGAGGCATCACCATCTCAGACTTCAAGCTATACTACAAAGCTGTAATCAAGACAGTATGGTACTGGCACAAGAACAGACACTCAGATCAATGGAACAGAATAGAGAACCAAGAAATGGACCCTCAAACGTATGACCAACTAATCTTTGACAAAGCAGGAAAGAATATCCAATGGAATAAAGACAGTCTCTTCAGCAAGTGGTGCTGGGAAAACTGGACAGTGACATGCAGAAGAATGAACCTGGGCCACTTTCTTACACCATACACAAAAATAAAGTCAAAATGGATGAAAGACCTAAATGTAAACAGGAAGCCATCAAAATCCTTGAGGAGAAAGCAGACAAAAACCTCTTTGATCTTGGCCACAGCAACTTCTTACTCAACACATCTTTGGAGGCAAGGGAAACAAAAGCAAAAATGAACTACTGGGACCTCATCAAAATAAAAGCTTTCTGCACAGAGAAGGAAACAATCAGCAAAACTAAAATGCAACCGACAGAATGGGAGAAGATATTTGCAAATGACATATCAGATAAAGGATTAGTATCCAAAATCTATAAAGAACTTATCAAACTAAACACCCCAAAAATAAATAATCCAGTGAAGAAATGGGCAAAAGACATGAATAGACACTTCTCCAAAGAAGACATCCAGATGGCCAACCGACACATGAAAAAATGCTCAACATCACTCATCATCAGGGAAATACAAATCAAAACCACAATGAGATACCACCTTACACCGTCAGAATGGCTAACATTAACAACTGAGGAAACAATAGATGTTGGCGAGGATGCAGAGAAAGAGGATCTCTTTTGCATTGTTGGTGGGAATGCAAGCTGGTTCAGCCACTCTGGAAAACAGTATGGAGATTCCTCAAAAAACTAAAAATAGAACTACCCTAGGACCCAGCAATTGCTCTACTAGGTATCTATCCAAGGGATACAGGTGTGCTGTTTCAAAGGGACACATGCACCCCAATGTTTATAGCAGCACTATCAGTAATAGCTAAAGTATGGAAAGAGCCCAAATGTCCATTGATGGATGAATGGATAAAGAAGATGTGGTATATATATACAATGGAGTATTACTGGGCAATCAAACAAATGAAATCTTGCCATTTGCAACTACATGGACGGAACTGGAGAGTACTATGCTAAGTGAAATTAGTCAATCAGAGAAAGACAAATATCATATGACTTCACTCATATGAGGACTTTAAGAGATAAAACAGATGAACATAAGGGAAGGGAAACAAAAATCACATAAAAACAGGGAGGGGGACAAAACAGAAGAGACTCTTAAATATGGAGAACAAACAGAGGGTTGCTGGAGGGGTTGTGAGAGGGGGATGGGCTAAATGGGTCAGGGGCACTAAGGAATCTACTCCTGAAATCATTGTTGCACTATATGCTAACTAATTTGGATGTAAATTAAAAAAAAATAAAATTAAAAAAAAGGAAACATAAAAAAAGGCTTTCAACTATGAAAGTATCTTATTCATTTATGATTAATTCTCTTCCATCTGTTCCTTTCATTTAGTGGAATCCTTATTGTTCACATGTTAGCTTTCCTGGATATGTCAGCCAATATCATTGTCTTTGTCTACAAATTACTTTGCTTAGACTTCTTTGCTCGGGATTCTGGTTCCTCTTATATGGGGTAGTCATTTTCCTTTTCTTGATCTAGGTTGTGTATTTCTTGAGTAATTTGACAGGCTGTTATGTCTCTCTACTCAATAGATAGTAGAGGGCAAGTCAGTTTCTACTTTTGTGATGACTAATAAGCTGGAACACTTACTTTTTTATATTATCAAGAAGGATCGCTTGACCTCCCATATGCATTTGGCAGTCTCTCTTTTAGTCTACATTCTAGGATATTTGCAGAATTAGTCATTTATGTCTATCCATTCTATTTCAGGCCTCCCGTTAAGAGTTTTGATTTTGTTTTTCACAATTCAGTAGTCAAATTTTTCGATTTTTGAGAATTATTTCTTGAGGTTTTATGGTTCCTTGTTATTGAAGTCTGTTCTTAGGCAGTTATCTAAAATCTGTAAAAGCACCATTTGGAACTAAAAGCAGATTTTCTTCCATTTCTTGCTGTGATTTTGTTTTATCCATGTTGTGGTTTTGATTATCTTAGTTCTTACCATTTTGCCCTTGTTTTTTTTTTTTTTTTTTTTTTTTTTTAATGTTTGTTTATTTTTCAGAGGGAGAGAGGGAGGGAGAGAGAAAATCCCAAGCAGGCTCTGCACAGTCACCATAGAGCCCAATGTGCAGCTCTAACTCACGAACCATGAGATCATGACCTGAGCCTAAATCAAGAGTTGGATGCTTAACTGACTGAGCCACAGGCACCCAAAGATAAAAAGAGAAAAACAAGTGAAATTAATTTCCATCTCGGGCTTCCCTCCTGAATTCAGAACCATACATCCAGTGGCCTCCTGAAAATGTCTGTCTGCTTGTTCCACAGATACTTCAGGCACACACAACATGCCCAAGACCTCTCTAACTCTTACTTCGGCCAACCTTTTTCTGCTTTATATTTTCATTATTATCAGTTGTAACACATCTTAGCAGATTCTACATCAAGTTGTACTGAATTAGTGTTTTCTCAACCTATTTGAAAATACTCTCTTCTATATTTCTACACAGACTGTTCATAGGAACTAATTCTCCAATGATTTCAAACTTATTAGTTAAAAAATTTTTGAGTATAGGGGCACTTGGGTGGCTCAGTCGGTTAAGCATCTGACTTTGGCTCAGGTCATGATCTCACGGTTTGTGGGTTCAAGCCCCACGTCGGGCTCTGTGCTGATGGCTTGGAGCCTGGAGCCTGCTTCAGATTCTGTGTCTCCCTCTCTCTCTGCCCCTCCCTCGCTCGTGCTCTCTTTCTCTCAAAAATAAATAAACATTAAAAAAAAATTAAAAAAAAATTTTGAGTATAGCCGATATGCAATGTTACTTTAGTTTCAGGTGTACAACACAGTGATTCGACAAGTTTATACATAATGCCTTGCTCACCACAAGTGCGGCTGCCATCTATCTGTCACCATACAGTGCTATCATTGACAGTGTTATTGACTACATTCCTTACGCTGTGCCTTTTATTCTTGTAACTAATTCATTACATAACTGGAAGCCAGTATTTCCCACCCTGCTTCACCTATTTTGTCCATCTCCCCACCTTCCTCCCCTCTGACAGCCATCAGTTCTCTGTATTTATAGGTCTGATTTTGCTTTGTCAAACTTTTTACTGACATTCTGAATAAACAATAATAACTGAGTAGTAACATCTTTTGGCTCATCCAGAGCAAAGAAAACCACTTGATTATTTGCCTTGTATTTTAGTTGGCTATTGATGTTGCTTCCGGTGTCCTCAACTCTGTGAGCAACTCTTCTCACCAAGAGGCTAATAGTCATACACAAATTTATTTTCTCTGGATATATTTCTTTAGCTATTTTAATAAGGTACTATTTTTTATTTAAAAAATTTATTATTATTATTTGGTTCTTCCTTTAACTGTTTGACTCCCGGAAAGTCACTTTTCTTCTCTGGGAATCACTTTTTTTTTTAAGTTTATTTATTTATTTTGAGAGGGAGAGAGAGAGACGGAGAGAGAGCGAGAGAGTATGAGAATGAGCAAGGGAGGGGCAGAGAGAGTGGGAGGAAGAGAATCCCAAGCAGGCTCTGCACTGTCAACACAGAACCCGACATGGGGCTCAAACTCACAAATTGTGACCTGAGCAGAAATCCAGAGTTGGAGGCTTAAACAACTGAGCCACCCAGGCACCCCTGGGAATCACTTTTTAAAAAAAAAATCTGTAAAATGGGTGATAAATAAGACTGATAAGCATGTGATTGAGTGAGGTGAGTGAATCTGTGGCTTACTACATTGATGTTTCAAAACAAGAAACCTGAATACAGAACAACTCTAAGCTCCTTATCTTCCCTGGGCCTCAGTTTCCTCATTTATAAAAGGGATATAGTGAAACCTTACTGGATTGTTATGGTGGTTAAGTAATATTAGTCATGTAAAACCCTAGCATAATGCTTTTCACATGCTACATATTACAAGTTAATAGCTATGATTATTACCATGTGCTGGATGTTTATTTAAATGTTTATTTTTATTTTTATTTAATGTTCATTTATTGTTGAGAGAGAGAGACAAAGCGTGAGTGGAGGATGGCAGAGAGAGAGAGGGAGACACAGAATCCACAGTAGGCTCCAGGCTCTGAGCTGTCCACATAGAGCCTGACATGGGGCTTGAAGTCATGAACCATGAGATCATGACCTGAGCCAAAGTCAGACACTTAAGTGACTAAGCCACCTAGGTGCCCCAATGTGCTAGATGTTTTGAATACTTTATCCCAGTGGTTCACAAACTTTAGCATGATGCATCAAAGTCATTTGTGGGGGAGGGGGCTAGATAATTTGCATTTCTGACAAGTTCCAACTAATGCTGATAATGCTGGTCCAGAGACCACACTTTGAGATCTGCTGTGTCATTTCATTTAATCTTCACCCAAACCCCCTGTTATAAATAATATTATTTCAACAGAGAGGTTAAGTAACTCATCCCAGGCTCAACAGCTGGTAAGTGAGTACTTTCACTTATGATTGAAAATTCTTTAAACATAACTTTGAAAAAAATTTTTTTTTAATGTTTAATTTTGAGAGAGAGAGAGAGAGAGAGAGAGAGAGGGAGACAGATTGTGAGCAGGGGAGAGGCAGAGAGAGAGAGGGAGACACAGAATCTGAAGCAGGCTCCAGGCTCTGAGTTGTTAGCACAGAGCCTGATGCGGGGCTTAAACTCATGAACTGCGAGATCATGACCAGAGCTGAAGTTGGATGCTTAACTGACTGAGCCATCCAGGCCCCCCTTTAAACGTAACTTTTTTAAATGGCTGAACGAGGGGCACCTGGCTGATTCAGTTGTTGGAGCATTTAGCTCTTGATTTTGGGGTTGTGAGTTCGAGCCCCACACTGGGTATAGATTATTTAAAAATAAAATCTTAAAAAAAAATGCCTGGGGCACCTGAGTGGCTCAGTTGGTTAAATGTTTGACTCTTGATTTCGGTTCAGGTTATGAACTCACAGCTTGTGAGCTTGAGCCACATACTCCCTGACAGCAGGGAGTCTACTTGGGATTCCCTCTCTCCTTCTCTCTCTGCCCCTCCCCACTCACACAATCTCCTTTTTACTCTTGAAAATAAATAAAACTTAAAAAAATAGGGATCATCAATAAAAAGATAGAAATTATTTAAAAAAGCCAAATGGAAGGTATAGACTTGTAAAGTACAATGAAGTAAAATGAAAAAAAAAAATTAGCAGAAGGATTTAAAAACACTTTTTAAATGTTTTATTTATTTTTGACAGAGAGAGTGAAAGCAGTGAAAGGGCAGGGGAGGAGGGGGACAAAGAGGATCCTAAGTGGGCTCTGCCCAGCAGCGAGCCCAATGTGGGGCTCTAACTCATGAACCATGAGATTATGGCCTGAGCTGAAGTTGGATGCTCAACCAATTGGGCCACCCAGGCACCTCAGTAGAAGAATTTTTAAAATCAGATTTGAGCTGGCAATGGAAAGAATCAGTGAATTTGAAGATAAAGCAATAGGGATTTTACAGCCTAGATACCAGAGAGCACAAGAGGAATGAGGAAAAGTGAACAGAGTCTCAGAGACCTGTGGAACACCAGCAGACATATCAACAAAATAATAATGGGAGTCCCAGGAGGAGAGGAGAGAAAGGTATAGAAAACATAGTAAGAAGTAATGTCCAAAAACTTCCCAAATATGATGAAAATGTTAATTTACACATTCATGAACCCCAATAAATGCCAAGTAGTATAAATACAAACAGACCCATAGCTAGACACATTATAGTCAAGGCAGAAACAGAACATTTTGAAAGCAGCAATAAAGAAGAATTTACCATATACAATAATATTAACAGCTGATTTCTCACCAGAAACAATGGAGGCCAAAAACAATAGAATGAAATTACAAGTGCTGAATGGAGAGCTGAATGGAGAGTCAGCATGATGGTGTGACAGACATTCTTCCTTCTTGTTCTCTACTTTTACATTTAATTAGGCATCCATTCATGAACAAAAGTGTCATGAACAAAAGTGTAGGATTTGTGGGATTCGGTACCATATGCTAAGGAATGCGAAAGTAGTCTTGCCCACGTGTAATTATTCAGTAATAGGCAGACAGACCTTGGTAGGAGCTGCAGAACCAGGAGAGCCAATGAACCTGCCCCAGTCCCTCTTGGCTGTGTTTGGGGAAAATGTGGAGTGCTGACCTGGGCAGATACCCACAGACGAGAGAGACTTTGAAGTCCAGTTTTCCTAAGGGGGAGATTCCAGCATGCCATTGGAGGGGGGAAAAATGAGATTGAATGCAGTGGAGAAGGTAAGAGGAGCTTTGCCAGCACTGCCTATCCTCTAAGGCGAGAGTGAAGCTGAACTGTCTTCCAGCAACCTCTCTTGCAGGGGAAAAGGAAAGCAGTGAGTGAGTGCCTCGTTACCCCGGTTGTGAGACATTGCTAGAGAGTAACCAGTTTCTCTGAGGTGCGAAGGAAAGAGAAGATCAGGAAAGAGGCATTTAAGATGATCAAAGGCATTAAAGGGAAACCGTTTCTGATGACTACCCTCAGGACTTCTGTAGGGAGTCTGCCCATGAGCTTGTGTGAGAGCCTCACCCAAGGATCTCTCCCTGGAGACCCTGAATACCCTTAACACCCTGAACACCCTTAGCACTAAATCTACAACTCCCACTCTGTGGCTGGCTCTTTGTGTGCACACTCCTGAGTATGGCCACCAGGTGAGTCTAGTAAAAAGTAAATGGAGTGCTATTAGAAAATCAGACCACGTCTGTGGATGTGGGATGATCCTCAAACTTGAACTATAGCACCACCTTCTGGAAATCAAAGGAGAGGTTTGAGCAATCAAGCTTCTTGAATTATAAAAATCAGGGAAGACACAAAAGCTTAAGAATTTTCCCACAAGAGGGAACGAGAAGTGTGTAACAGGAGTTTCCATACAAAGGTGGAGAAACTCCAGATATAACAGGACCAATGAATAATATACCCCATCTGAAGGCAACTAGTAATGATTTGAGGTGTCTGCGACTTCAAATATGAAAGCAGCAGTGCAAAACCACAAGGAAGATGAAGAATAAAGAAAGCATGTCATCACCAAAAGAGAACAGTTCTCTAATAACTGAGCTAATAGGCATGGACTTTAGTGATCTAGCTGGCCAAGAATTCAAAATAGCTCTTTTGAAGAAAGTCAATTAGCTACAAGGAAACTCAGTCCAATGAAACGAAGAAAAACATACATGAACAAAATGAGGTACTTATAAAAGAGATCGAAATCACAAAAAAGAGTCCAACAGAATCTCTGGAGCTCAAGAATTCAATGTGTGAAATGAAAAAAAAAAAAAAAAAAAAGAAGTAGAGGGCATTTGCAAATGGAAGGCAGAATAGAGGACAGGAATTTTGAAACAACCCAGTCAGAGCAGAACAAACAGAGAAGAATAAAAGAGTCAAGAAAGCCTGCCTTGTGGCGGTAATCATATTGTAATATATAAAAGTGTCATATTAATATGTTGTACACTTTAAACTTATGCAATGTTATGTATCAGTTATATCTCAAGAAGAAAAAGGAAAAATGAAGTGCTGAAAGGAAAGATAAAAACTACCCTGTAAAACCAAGAATTCTATATGTAGCAAAGTTACTATATGAAAAAATGAAGGTTATAAAATAATGGCATTCCCCTGCACACCTATTTGAATGGCACACAGCCAAAACACTGACAACACTAAATGCTGGCGAGAATATGGAGCAACGGGAACTCTCATTCACTGCTGGTGGGACTACAATTTGAACACATTTTGGCATTTTTTAAAATAAAACTAAACATACTAATAAAAAATGAAATTCTTCCATTTGAGACAACACAGATGGAAATTGAGGGCATATGCTAAGTGAAATAGGTCAGACAGAGAAAAGACAAATACTGTACATATATGTGAAATCTAAAAAACAACAACAAACTAAATTCCTAGAAAAAGAGATCAGATTTGTGGTTACCGGAGGAAGGGGTGGGAGGAAAGGGAATTGGAGGAAGGTGGTCAAAAGGTACAAACTTTGGAGCACCTGGGTGGCTCAGTCAGTTAAGCGTCTGACTCTTGATCTCAACTCAGGTCTTGATCTCATGGTTTTGAGTTCAAGTCCTGTGTTGGGCTCCACGCTGGGCATGAAGCTTACTTTAAAACAAAAAAAAATACTGACCTCTCAATATCAAAAAGCTCGATTTAATACTCCTGCCTAAATCAAAGATGCTGTAAGAAAAAAAGAAATGATTAAATATTCTGATTTATTATAAGAAAACGGATTATGTAATACATTAAAACAAAAGTTTTAAAAAAAGTACAAACTTCAAGTTACAAGATAATAGGTATTAGGGATGTAATGTACAACATAATGAGTATAGTTACCACTAATGTGTGATATATATGAAGAGTGTTATATTATTAAGAGTATAAATCCTAAGAGTTCTTATTACAAAGAGAATTTTTTCAGGGCACCTGGGTGGCTCAGTCAATTAAGCATCCAACTCTTCATCTCGGCTCACGTCATGATCTTACAGCTCAAGAGTTTGAGCCCCACATCAGGCTCTGTGCTGACAGTGCGGAGCCTGCTTGGAATTGTCTCTCCCCCCTCCCTGACTCGAGCCCACTCAGGCTCTCTCTCTCAAAATAAATAAATAAACTTAAAAAATAAAAGAAAACAACAACAAAATCATTCCTTAAAAACAAAGAGAATTTTTTTTCTTTTTACCCCATTCTTTTTATTGTATCTATATTAGATGATACATGTTAACTAAACTTATTGCGGTAATCATTTCACAGTATGTAAGTCAAACCATGATGCTGTACATCTGAAACTCATTCGGTTTGTATGTTCAGTGATGTATGTCAGTGATGTATGTAAATTATATTTCAATAAAACTGGGGGAGTGTGTGTGAAGAAATATACTCTTACGATGCAATGTAGCAGTCACATTAGTATTTATGCAAAGGGGTTTGAAACTTGGGTCCACAAAAAGGTATGGATGCGCATGGATGTTTATAGCAGCTTTATCCGTAATTGTGAAAACTTGGAAACAATCACAATGTCTTTTATTAGGATAAATAAACTGTGGTACATCTAGACAATGTAATATTAGTGCTAAAAAGAAATGCTGTGAAAAGACACAGAGGAACCTTAAATGCATATTATACTAAGTGTAAGAAACTAATCTGATGAGGCCAAACATTATGCTTGTTCCAACTACATGACACTCTAGAAAAGGCAAAACTATGGATATAGTAACAAGATCAGTGGTTGCCAGGGGGTGGGGGAGGGAGGGATAAATAGGCACAGAGGATTTTTAGAACAGTGAAACTATTCTTATGATACTATAATGGTGGATACATGTCATACATTTGTCAAAATCCGTAGAATAGAAAACACACAGAATGAACCCTAATAAAAACTATGGGCTTTGGGTGAAATGATGTGTCAATTAGACTCAATTGTAACGAATGCACTATTCTGCTACAGAGTGTTGATAGTGAGAGAGGTTGTGCATGGGTTGGGGGGTGGGACGGTGTTTGGGAGCTTTCTTCCTGCTCACTTCTGCTGTGAACCTAAAACTTCTCTAAAAAGTTAAGTCTATTAAAAACAATAAAGGCAAGGTAACATTTCTAGATTAACAAAAACAGAATTTTTGTTGCTAGCAGATTTCCACAAAAAAATACTAAAGAAAGTCCTTAGGATTGAAAGGAAGTGAAACCAGATGATACTTGAATCTACCCCCAAAATTAGGAACAGTGGAAAAAGACATATAAAATACAGTATAAATGTTTTTTCTATTTTTTTTAATGTTTATTTTTGAGAGAGAGAGAGACAGAGCACGAGTGGGGAAGGGACAGAAAGAGAGTGGTAGACACAGAACCCGAAGCAGGCTCCAGACTCTGAGCATCACCACAGAGCCTGATGCAGGGCTTGAACTCATCAATAGCGAGATCATGACCTGAGCCTAAGTCAGATGCTCAACTGACTGAGCCACCCAGGTGCTCCTATTTTTTCTGTTTTTAACATTGATTTAAAATATCATTGTTTAACAATAGTTATAGAATTGGATTGTTGGGTTTATCACGTGTAATCTATATGAGTCTATAAATATGTTTTTCCTTTCCTTTTTTTCCCTTAATTTCTTTAGATTAAAAAAAATTTTTTTTAAATGTTTATTTATTTTTGAGAGAGAGAGAGAGAGAGAGAGAGAGAGAGCGAGCATGAGTGGGGGAGGGACAGAGAGAGAGGGAGACACAGAATCCCAAACAGGCTCCAGGCTCTGAGCTGTCAGCACAGAGCCTGACGTGGGGCTTGAACCCACAAACCACGAGATCATGACCCGAGCTGAAGTCAGATGCTTAGCGTACTGAGCCACCCAGGCACCCCTCCCTTAACTTCTTTAAAAGTCCTAAGATGATATCAAGCAATAATCTGTATTGGTTAGTTTATTTTTAATTTATTTTTTAAAATGTACACTTGAGTAGTCATTCATCTTTTATTTATTTTGAGAGAGAGAGGGATAGAGAGAATCCCAAGCAGGCTCCAGGCTGTCAGCACAGAGTCGGATGCAGGGCTCGATCTCACAAACTGTAAGATCATGACCTGAGTAGAAATCAAGAGTCGGGCACTCAACTGACTGAGCCACCCAGGTGCTCCTTGATTTTTAAAAGTATAGTAGAGGAGGAACTGAGGAACCACAACAACAAAGACATGAGACATAGAGAAAAGAATTAGCAAAATAGCAGATATAAATTCTCCTATATTAATAATCTGTTTGCATTTAATGTTACTGATAAAAAGCCAGAGATTGTTAGACTGGACTGAAAGGAAACCTCATTAATATCCAACTATAGTTTGTCTGCAAAGAACACACTTTAGATTCAAAGATACAAATAGGTTGGACATAGATGGAAAAGATATACTGTAAAAACAGTAATCATGTAAGAGCAGAGTGGCTACACTATTCTTAGACAAAATAAACTTTAAGACAAAAATGTTACTAGAGACAAAGAGGGACATTTTATAATGGTAAAAAGTTCACTCTAGAAAATGATGTGTGTCAAATAAAGGCATAGGTTTTCTGTTTTTACAGTTTATATAAATGCTGTTAAACTGTGTCTATATGCAGTTTGCTTTTTTTTTTTTAAAGTTAATTTATTTTCAGAAAGAGAGTGTGGGGGGGGAGGGGCAGGGAGAGAGGGAGAGAGAGAACCACAAGCAGGCTCCATGCTGGCAGCACGGAGCCCCACTTGGGGACCTCCATCTCTCAAACTGTGAGATCATGACCTGAGCTGAAATCGGGTTGGCCACTTACCGACTGAGCCACCCAGCTGCCCCGCAATTTGCTTTTTAAAACTTAAATTAGTTTTATGTGATTCATTCACATTGCTACATAAAGAAATGATTTATTTGTGATATTTTGGTGTATGCATAAGTCATAATATTTTATCTACTTCAAAATTGATGAAAATTTTTGTTGTTTCCAATGTCCCTCAATTTCAGAAACGGTTGCAATGAACATTCTTGTACATGTGTCTGTTTGCATATCGTGGATAATTTCTCCAGGGAGCACACTTAGGAATGGAATCACTAGCTTGCAGGATAATGCCAAAATGCTTTCTAAATGGATTGTACAGATTTTATGTTCTTACCAAGCAGTATATGAGCATTCGCGTTTTCATGCATCATGGCCAAAACTTGAAATTATTGGACTTATGATTTTTTGTTACCTGATGTTCTTGCAAGGCATTTTTGCTGTTTTAATTTGCATTTTTCTGAATAGTATTGATGTTGTGCATCTTTTCCTATGTTAATAGGCCACTCTGTTTTCTCCTTCCATTCATTGCTTTCTCTAAGAATTGTGAGAGGGGTGCCTGGGTGGCTTGTTAGGTTGAGCATCAGACTCTTCAGATTTTGGCTGGGGTAATGGTCCCGGGGCTCATGGGATTGAGCCACATGTAGCGCTCTGCACTGAGTGTGGACCATGCTTGGGATTCTGTGTCTTTCCCTTTGCCCCTCTCCTATGCATGCACGCTCTCTCAAATAAAATTTTTTAAAAAACTGTAAGAATTTAGGCTTTTCTAGGATAGTCACTAGGAAAGAAATTGTGAGAGTTCTTTACAGATGTTGTGGATAAAAATCTTTGTTTGCTATATGCTTTGCAAATAAGCCTTTCCATTCCCTGCCTAACGCATTTAATTTCATTTACGGGTATTTATTTTGTCATTGAGAAAATTAAAAAAAATTTTTTTAATGTTTATTTTTGAGAGAGAGAGAGAGAGAGACAGAACATGAGCATGGGAGGGTCAGAGAGAGAGGGAGACACAGAGTTTGAAGCAGGCTCCAGGCTCTGAGCTGTCAGCACAGAGCCCAATGCGGGGCTTGAACTCACAGACCGCGAGATCATGACCTGAGTGAAGTTGGATGCTCAACCGACTGGGCCACCTCTTTGAGAAAATTTTAACTGTAAATTATTAAAATGTATATTTTTTCTTAGAGCTTTTGCCTCTTAACTCTTTTTTAAAAAATAAAATTCTTTCCAACCCTCATTATTAACAAGTATATATTTTCCCCCTGAAGGGATATTTTACATTTCATATTTACATCTTAAATTCATGTAAAACTTATTTTTATATTTCAGTTATGTTTCAGGTAGGATGTTAGATTTCTTCCAAATGGAAAGTCAGTTGCCTCAATATCATTTATTAAATACTTATGCTTTCTCTGGTTATTTTATTTATTAATTATTATTATTATTTTTATTATTTTTAACGTTTATTTGTTTTTGAGACAGAGAGAGACAGAGCATGAATGGGGGAGGGTCAGAGAGAGAGGGAGACACAGAATCTGAAACAGGCTCCAGGCTCTGCGCTGTCAGCACAGAGCCTGACATGGGGTTCAAACTCACGGACCGCGAGATCATGACCTGAGCCTACCTCGGACGCTCAACCGACTGAGCCACCCAGGCGCCCCTCTCTGGTTATTTTAATGCTGTCTTTGTTATATTCCAAATTCCATTTATTTGATGGTCTACTTTCAGGCTCTGTATTTTCTTCTGCTGGTTTGTCTATCTCTATCCCTATCTCTAATACTAGACACTTTTGTAACTATCACTTTTAAATAAATCTCAATATAATGTAGCTATCTTTATTCTTGTTTTTCAAATTCAGCTAACTGCTTTTGACCTTTTTCTTTTAAACATGAATTTAAGAATCAGCATGTCAAATTTCATAAAAATCTTCTGCAGACATGGGCCTTGGACAAGGTCTTAGGGATATGCCTGCTCTTGGAAGGTACTGGGAAATTGACCTTCATTTTAATCAATTTTAGAATAAATGTTTAGAAATAAGTCACAGTTACTTTTCACTTGTCATTTGCTTCTGATATGATACATGTAGCAAATCTACAAAACAGTCAGGAATGGGCCAGAAGGACAAGATGGTATAAATATAAAATCCAATGAGAATGTCAAAGGGAGATTCTGCAATGGAAAGAGTCCTTACTTCATATGGGTAGTATAATTCACAGCTTCATACCTGTGGACCTGGAACCTTGGGGTTTTAGGAAATTCTTCTCAAGGAATTCTTTGTTGTTTCCTTTTGCATAGCAGCCTTTATAAGTTACCATATACATTGCCAATAAAAAATCTTTACATTCTCTGTAACTTGCTGTATTTCTGTAAATCCCGTGACCTTCCTGATAACATCACTGCACTGAATATGAAATGCAGATTGGAGTCAGAAGTTGTATTGATGCAAAGTCCCCAGATCCTAGTGGCCCTGGTATTTGAGGGAGGGAAAGAAAGTGAAAGCAAAGGAGATCATTCCAGAAATTCCAAGATAGTGGACAGACGATCTCTGACATAGGACCATGAACTTTTGCTATTGGATAATGGGGAAGATTCATTTCAATAGAGGATTTCTACTTTCTGTCTCCTTCCATGTAGTTTGGCTTCACTGAAAAACAGATTTAGTTCAAAATGGCCAAGTTTTAAAATTTCTTGTTGATTCACTAGGATATACCTGAGAATGGCCTAAGAAGCAAAGTCACCTGAGACTTTGGAAACTGTATTTTGGTCTAAGAGAACACTGTGTTGTGTCCTGCTTTATATAACATATTTGCAAGTTTTCATACCATTTTCCATTTAAGATATTTGGTTTTTAAAAACCTCTGTACAATATTAAGAGATGCATACTTCCTTAACATAAGCCCCAAAGACAGTGTTATGATAAATAGGAAAATACTAGAAATGTTTGCACCAAAGTCAGGAAAGAAAAGGCAAAAAATTTTTTTCAAATGTGTTTTCCATGTCTATGATGAAGGTAATTATATTTTGGACCATCTCACTTTCCTTGGGTCAGCTGCAATTGGATATCTTGTGTTTTTTGTTTTTGTTGTTGCTGTTTTAAATAGGCTTCATGCCCAGCATGGAACCCAAGGTGGGGCCCAAATTCAGTACCCTGAGATCACAACCCTAAGATCATGACCTCAGCCAAGATCAAGAGTTGGATGCCCAATGGACTGAGCTACCCTGGTGTCCTTCTTTTAATTTGTTCCTGGACTTTGTTGATCTATTTTTTAAGACTTATTCTTCATGAATAATCCATTAGAATTATGGAATTGTAATTTTCCTTTGTGATGCAATATTTGTCATTTTTTGTATAAATAAAATAATTACTTCATTAAAATAATCAGAAAGTATTCCTTTTTCTTTATGCTGTAGAACAGTTTATTTATTTTTTAAATTAAAAAAATTTTGCCTTTGTGTGCAGTCTTTATTCCAATATGTTTAAAATTTTTTTTGTAATGTTTTTATTTATTTTTGAGAGTCAGAGGCACAGAGTGTGAGCAGGAGAGGGGCAGAGAGAGAGGGAGACACAGAATCTTAAGCAGGCTTCTGGCTCTGAGCTGTCAGCACAGAGCCTGATGCGGGGCTTGAACCCACCAGATGTGGGATCATGACCTGAGCCGAAGTCAGATGCTTGACTGACTGAGGCACCCAGGCACCCCATGACGTAGTGCTTTTTTTGATGGATTTTTCCAAGTTCCAGCTAATAAGTAAATGGTGGAACCAGGATTTGTATGTAAGAAGTTTGTCTCCATAGTCTATGTATGATCTTACCCATTATACTACACTGCTATCTATGTTCTGAAAATTAGAACATTATTACTTAAAAAAATGTTTATATATTTATTTTGAGAGAGAAAGAGAAGCAGAGAGAGAGACAGACAGAGAATCCCAAGGAGGTTCTGGGCTGACAGCCTGACACAGGGCTCAGTCTCAGAGAATTGTGAGATTGTGACATGAGCTGAAATCAAGAATCCTATATTTAACCAACTGAGCCACCCAGGTGTGCCAGAACATCATTATTTTTTAATATCTGATAAAAAGTTTGATTGTATTTGAAAGCCATTTGCATCATGACATGGAATTTTAACATACATGAAAGAAAAATAAAATATACGAATATTTATGCAAACTTTAACTGCTGCAAATGTAAGATAGCTGTAAAATGTTTAAAGCTATCTCACTGTGAGGGGCGCCTGGGTGGCTCAGTCAGTTAAGCATCTGATTTGGACTCAGGTCATGATCTCAGTTTGTGAGTTCGAGTCCCATGTCGTGCTCTGTGCTGACAGCGTGGAGCCTGGAGCCAGCTTCAAGTTCTGTATCTCCCTCTGTCTCTGCCCCTCTCCTGCTCACACTCTGTCTCTGTCTCTGTCTCTCTCTCTCTCTCTCTCTCAAAAAATAAATATTAAAAAGATTTTTAATGTTTATTTACTTTTTGTGGTTTATATACACAATGGAATACTACTTGGCAATGAGAAAGAATGAAATATGGCCTTTTGTAGCAACGTGGATGGCACTGGAGAGTGTTATGCTAAGTGAAATAAGTCATACAGAGAAAGACAGATACCATATGTTTTCACTCTTATGTGGATCCTGAGAAACTTAACAGAAGACCATGGGGGAGGGGATGGGGAAAAAAAAGTTAGAGAGGGAGGGAGCCAAACCATAAGAGACTCTTAAAAACAGAATAAACTGAGGGTTGATGGGGGGGTGGGAGGGAGGGGAGGGTGGGTGATGGGTATTGAGGAGGGCACCTGTTGGGATGAGCACTGGGTGTTGTATGGAAACCAACTTGACAATAAATTTCATATTAATTTTTTTTTTTTTTTTAAAGAAAGGGGGCGCTGGGTGTCTCAGTCGGTTAAGCGTCTGACTTTGGCTCAGGTCATGATCTCACGGTTGTTGGGTTTGAGCCCTGTGTTGGGCTCTGTGTTGACAGCTCAGAGCCTGGAGCCTATTTCAGATTCTGTGTCTCCCTCTCTCTCTGTCCCTCCTTGCTAATGCTCTGTCACTCTCTATCAAAAATAAAATAAACATTAAAAAAAATTTTAAATCTAGCTCACTGTATATGCTACTGGCACAAAAACAGACATATAGTTAATTGGAACAGAATAGAAAACCCAGAAATAAAGCCACAATTGTATGGTCAATTAATCTTTGAAAAGCAGGAAAGAATATGCAATGGGAATAAAGACATCTCTTCAACAAATGGTGTTGGGAAAACTGGACAGCAACATGCAAAAGAATGAACCTAGGTCACTTTCTTACACTATCTACAAAAATAAATTCAAAATGGATTGAAGACAAATTTGAGACTTGAAACCATAAAAATTCTAGAAGAGAGCACAGGCAGTACCTTCTCTATCATTGACCATAGCAACTTTTTTCTAGATGTATGTCTTGAGGTAAGGGAAAACAAAAGCAAAAATAACCTATTGGGACTTCATCAAAATAAAATACTTCTGCACAGCGAAGGAAATAACAAAACCAAAAGGCAACCTACGGAAAGGAAGATATTTGCAAATGACATATCTGATAAAGGGTTAATATATAAAATCTATAAAGAACTTATCAAACTCAACACCCAAAAACAAATAATCCAATTAAAAAATGAGCAGAAGACATGAACAGACATTTCTCCAAAGAAGAGATACAGATGGCCAACAGACACATGCAAAGATGCTCGTCATCACTTATCACCAGGGAAATGCAAATCAAAACTACAATGAGGAAAAAAAAAGGGGGGGCACTTGGGTGGCTCAGTTGGTTGGGCATCTGCCTCTTGATTTGGGCTCAGATCATGATGTCACAGTTGTGAGATTGAGCCCTGTGTTGGGCTCTGCACTGAGCGCTGAGCACGGGGCCTGCTCAAGATTCTCTCCTTCTGCCCCTCTTCTCACCTCACGCTCTCTGTCTAAAAAAACCACCCCCACAAAAAACTTACAATGAGATATCACTTCCCACCTGTCATAATGGCTAAAAGCAACAACACAAGAAACAACAGATGTTGACAAGAATGTGGAGAAAAAGGAACACTTGTGCACTCTTGGTGGGAATGCAAACTGGTGCAGCCACTGTAAAAAACAGTATGGAGTTCCTCAAAAAACTAAAAATAGAACTACCTTAGGATCCAGTATTTGCACTACTGGGTATTTACCCAAAAAATACAAGAACATTGATTCAAAGGGATACATGTACCCCTATGTTTATAGCAGGGTTATTTACAATAGCCAAGATATGGAAGCAGTCCAAGTGTCCATTGATAGATGCAAAGTTGTGGGGTGGGGAATAGTGAATGGACAAAGAAGATGTGGTATAAATATATAATGTATATATATATATATACAATGGAATATGATTCAGCCATAAAAAAAGAATGAAGTCTGGCCATTAGCAACGACATGGATGGAGCTTGAGAGTATAATGCTAAGTGAAATAAGTCAGAGGAAGACAAATATCATATGCTCTCATTCACATGTAGAATTTCAGAAACAAGCAAAGGGAAAAAATAAGAGAGTGAGGGAGAAATCAGGAAACAGCCTCTTAATTAATTACGGAGAACAAATTGATGGTTATGGGGGGATGGCTAAAATAGGTGATAGGAATTAAGGAGTGCACTTGTGATGAATACAGGATGATGTGTGGAAGTGTTCAATTACTATATTATACACCTGAAATGAATATAACACTGTATGTTAACTGGAATTAAAATAAAAACTTAAAAAAATAAAACTAGCTCACTGTGGTGACCATCTCTAATTTGAAGAAATTATCATTAAACATTATTAAAAATTCTTCATAAAAATTGCATGTGGCTAATTTTAAGAATTAAATATGATATTTAAGAATGTATATTCATGGACTCAAGCTTCATTTTTTTTTAATTTGAGAGAGAGAGAGAGAGAGCAAGCAGAGAAGAGGGACGGAGGGAGGAGAATCTCAAGCAGGCTCCAAGCTCAGCACTCAGCATGGAGCCTGACATAGGACTCCATTCTCTGACCCTGGGATCATGACCTGAGCCGAAATGGAGTCGGACACTCAACTGACTGAGCCAACCAGGTGCTCCTCAAGCTTCAGTTTCTCATTAGAAATGTCTAACGACTTTATTTGGAAGTTTTATCTAAGTTCAATGTCTATTTTCTTCCCTAATACTTTTTACTTTCTTACTATATTGGTACTTTATTATATATAAATAATACAATGGTTTTTTCCCACCAAGTACTGTGTAGACAGCTCCCAATTCCTTTCAGTGTACACCATAAAAAATATTACTGCTTTTCATTGGTGCCATAACACTAGAAATGCTAGGAGGTAGTGACCTATCAGTCTGATGCTAATGCCACCCAAGTGCATGCTTTGGAGGGTACGTATATTTTCTCTCACTTTACCATTAATCTAATCTCGTCTCTACTGTATATTACCAAAATTCTGTGAGGATCCTTGTCCCTTATTCAAGTGTGCCCAGCCTTACATCCTCTGAAAGAAAGCTCCTGGGAAAAGTCACCTTAATCAGAAAACATACATGCACATTCATGCACACACAATGCACATATTCACACACCCCTCTCCCCTTTGCTCTGGAACAGACAGCTAAGAAGAATCATGAGATATTCAGGAAAGGGTCAGTTAATTTTTTCTCTCATGTGACTTTCTGTGTCCATCTTGTTAAATTAGCTATTGGCAGCTTCTCTCCCACTCCCTCTTTTATATCCACGTAAAATAAAAAGTTAAATGACATAATCATTCCACAAAACAGATTAACAACAGATTTTTCACTGCTCCTAGAGTTCATCAAACTCATACATGTGGCTTCACTTTGGAGAGTCAAACACAGAAATGTTGTGATCTGTTTATTGATTTCTTCTGGGAGAATATACTTCTCCTGAGACCTGAATACTAGGTCTATACCTAAATACTAGTAACAGACACTCTTTCTCTTTTTTTTTGTTTGTTTTGTTTAATGGACTTGGGGTGCTATAATTGTTTGGTGAACAGAAATCTAGGGGCGCCTGGGTGGCGCAGTCGGTTAAGCGTCCGATTTCAGCCAGGTCACGATCTCGCGGTCCGTGAGTTCGAGCCCCGCGTCGGGCTCTGGGCTGATGGCTCGGAACCTGGAGCCTGTTTTCGATTCTGTGTCTCCCTCTCTCTCTGCCCCTCCCCCGTTCATGCTCTCTCTCTGTCCCAAAAATAAATAAACGTTGAAAAAAAAAAAAAAAAAAGAAATCTACCACTATGAGGAGGTCTGTATTATTGACAGGGTTTTATGTTTTGATTTAGTATTCATTTGGGGGAATTAGTAGGGAAAATATTTTTTTGCCATATCAGTTATGTCTAATGAGCTATTGGTGCCCCAGAAAGAATGAAATCTCCAGGATGCTACTTAATACACCATGAAGATGGCTATAAGAAAAAAAAAAAAAAACAAAAACGGATAACAAATGTTGGCAAAGGTGTGGAGAAATTGGAACCCACATACACTGCTAGTGGCAATACAAAAGTCTTTGGAAAACAGTCTGGCAGTTTCTCAAAAGTTAAATATAGAGCAAGCATATGGCCCAAAAATATGGCCCATAGAGTAACCCATGGCCTAGGTATGTATCCAAGACAATTGATAATATATGCCAATGTATGTCCATATGTTGCATAATATGTTATAATAGCCAAAAAGATAGAAACAACTCAAATATCCATCACCTGATTATTGGATAAGCAAAATGTAGTATATACATACAATGGAATATTATTTACTCATGAAAAGGAACAAAGTACTGATATATGCTAAAACATGGATGAACCTTGCAAACATGCCAAGTTAAAGAAGCCACACCAAAGGCCACATATTGTATGATTTCATCTATACAAAATGTCCATAATAGGCAAGTCTACAGAAACAGAAAGTAGATTAGTTGTTGTTAGGAGATGGGAGAGAAGAAAAGGGGGAAGTGATTGCTATTGGGTATGGGATTTCTTTTTGGGGTGATGAAATGTTCTAAAATTAGATAGTGGTGGTGGTTATACAACTCTGTGAATATACTAAAACCCATTAATTTGTATATTTTCAAAGGGTGAACTTTATGATATATGAATTGTAGCTCAAGGCTATTATTTTATTTAAAAATTTTTTTTTTCAACGTTTATTTATTTTTGGGACAGAGAGAGACAGAACATGAATGGGGGAGGGGCAGAGAGAGAGGGAGACACAGAATCGGAAACAGGCTCCAGGCTCTGAGCCATCAGCCCAGAGCCTGATGCGGGGCTCGAACTCATGGACCGCGAGATCGCGACCTGGCTGAAGTCGGACGCTTAACCGACTGCGCCACCCAGGCGCCCCTCAAGGCTATTATTTTAAAAAGCTGAATATCAGGGCACCTGGGTGGCTCAGTTGGTTAGATGTCTGACTCTTGATCTCAGATCAGGTCATGATCTTTCAGCTTGTGGGATTGAGCCCTGCGTCTTGCTCTGGGCTGACAGCGTGCAGCCTGCTTGGGATTCTCTCTCTTCCTCTCTCTGCTCCTCTCCCATTTGTGCTCTTTCTCTTTCTCTCAAAATAAATGCTGAATATATAGAGGGAGTTATGACATAAAATGGTCTCTCTCTCTTTCTTTCTCTCTCTCTCTCTGTGTCCCTCTTTCCTTACTTTCTTCTCCCACTGTCCTGGGTCTGAAAGACTCTCCATCTTGATTCAGGGGTTCTTGCCTTATCAAATTATTGCTCTTTATATTTCCTTCTCAATCTCTGTTCTGTTTGAGAACTAATAATGTTACTTAGGTTTTCACTGAAATTAATATACCCAAGTAGGAAAAAGCTTAATTAGTTTTTTAAATTTATTCTTGAGAGGGAGAGAGCACATAATCAGGAGATGGGCAGAGAGAGGGAGAGAGAGAATCCTAAGCAGGCTCTGTGCTGACAATATGGAGTCCAGTGTGGGGCTTGAGCCCATGAACCATGAAATCATGACCTGAGCTGAAATCAAGAGTTGGACACTTAACCGACCGGGCCTCCCAGGTGCCCCAAAAGCTTGATTAATTTATGTGCTATGATATATTGACATCATTTTACTCCCTTGAAATTACATCTTAAAAACTTAATAGGGGTGCCTGGGTGGATCAGTTGGTTAAGTGTCCGACTTCAGCTCAGGTGATGATCTCACACTCTGTGAGTTCAAGCCCTGCGTCGGGCTCTGTGCTGACAGCTCAGAGTCTGGAGCCTGCTTCAGATTCTGTGTCTCCCTCTCTCTCTGCCCCTCCCCTGCTCATGCTCTGTCTCAAAAATAAATAAAAACATTAAAAAAATTTTTTTAAAAACTTAAGAGATTTTAGGTTTTGTATTTTTTTTTTCTTTTTCTAGCTCCTTTAGGTGTAAGATTAGGTTGTTTATTTGACATTTTTCTTGCTTCTTGAGGTAGGCTTGTATTGCTAGAAACTTCCTTTTAGAATCCCTTTTGCTGCATCCCAAAGTTTTTAGACTGTTGAGTTTTTATTTTCATTTGTCTCCATGTAATTTTTGATCTCTTCTTTGATTTCTTGGTTGGCCATTCATTCTTTAGTAGCATGATATTTAACCTCCATGTATTTGTGCTCTTTCCAGATTTTGTCTTGTGGTTGATTTCTAGTTTCATAACATTGTGGTCAGAAAATGTGCATGGTATGACTTCGATCTTTTTGAATATGTTGAGACTTGTTTTGTGACCTAATATGTGATCTATTTTGGGGAATGTTCCATGTGTACTTGAAAAGAATGTGTATTCTATAGTTTTAGGATGGAATGATCTGAATATATCTGTTAAATCCATCTGGTCCAGTGTGTCATTCAAAGCCACTGTTTCCTTGTTGATTTTCTGTTTGGATGACCTATCCATTGATGTAAGTGGGATGTTAAAGTCTCCTGCTGTTATTGCACTACTATTGATTAATTCCTTTATGTTTGTTATTAACTGTTTTATATATTGGGTGCTGTCATGTTGGGCACATAAATATTTACAATTGTTATATCTTCTTGTTCAATTGTCCTCTTTGAAGGACAATTTGTCTTTTGTTGCAGTCTTTTGTTCTTGGTCTTTTGTTCTTTGTCTTTTGTTGCAGTCTGTTTTAAAGTCTATTTTGTCAGATAGAAGTGTTGCCACCCAGCTTTCTTGGATCTCTATTTGTATGGTAAATGTTTTTCCATCCTTTCCCTTCCAATCTGCATGTGTTTTTAGGTTTGAAGTGTGTCTCTTGTAGGCAGCATATAGATGGGTCTTGTTATTTTATCCATTTCATCACCCTATATCTTTTGATTAGAGAGTTTAGTCCATCTACATTCAAAGTAATTTTTGATAAGTATGTTATTTATTGCCATTTTGTTACTAGTTTTATGGTTGTTTTTGTAGTTCTTCTCTGATCATTTCTTCTCTTGCTCTCTTCTATCATGGTTTGCTGGCTTTCTTTAGTGATAGACTTGATTTCCTCTGTCTTTGTTTTTTGCATATATATTACTGTTTTTTTTAAGTTTATTTATTTATTTTGAGAGAGACAGAGACAGCAAGAGTGGGGAGGGGCAGAGAGCGAGGGAAACATCCCAAGCAGGGTCCACACTGTGAGCATGGAGCCCAATGTGGGGCTCGAACTTCTGAAACTGTGAGATTATGACCTGAGCCGAAACCAAGGTTTGGATGCTTAATCAACTAAGCCACTCATGCGCCCCTATATTACTGGGTTTTGATTTGTGGTTACCATTAGGTTTGCATAACATCTTCTACATATAGCAGTCTATATTAAGTTGATGGTTGCTTAAGTTTAAGCCCATTCTTTATTCCCCACCTGCCCCGCTCATGTTTTTTTTTTTTTTTTAATGTTTATTTATTTTGAGAGAGACAGAGAGTGAGCAGGGTAGGGGCAGAGAGAGAGAGGGAGAGAGAGAGAGAGAGAGAGAGAGAGAGAGAGAGAGAGAGAGAATCTCAAGCAGAGTCCGCACTGTCAGCACAGAGCCCGATGCAAGACTTGAACTCATGAACAATGAGATCATGACCTGAGCTGAAATCAAGAGTTGGACGCTTAAATGACTGAGCTACCCAGGCACCCCTCATGTTTTTGGTATATGGTGTCATACTTTACATCCTGAAGATGTGGTGTATGTGTATACACACAAGGGAATATTATTCAGCCATTAAAAGAGCAAAATCTTGCCATTTACAACAACATGGATGGATCTAGAGTGTATAACGCTAAGTGAAATAAGTCAGATAAAGAAAAATACCATATAATTTCACTCATATGTGGAATTTAAGAAACAAACGAGCAAAGGAAAAAAAAATAAGAGAGAGCAAAGTGAGAAATCAAGAAACAAACTCTTAATTATAGAGAACAACTGATAGTTACCAGAGGGGAGGTTGGTGGGGGGGGGGATGGGTGAAATAACTGAAGGGGATTAAGAGTATACTTATTTTGATGAGCACTGAGTAATATATGGAACTCTTGAATTACTATAATGTAGACCTGAAACTAATATAACAGTGTATGTTAACTACATTGGAATTAAGAATTTTTTAAAAAGGGGCACATTCAAAAGAAAAACAAACTTAATAGAGTTTCAGTGTCCCTGAGTCCCTTTTCAAGAGATTTAAATCTCTACCTATTCATCTACTGCTTATATGTTAGGGCATGCTACTTCAACAAAACACTGATATCATCCATCAATTACTTTTTAAAAAAAATACTACTTTCTTTGAAAATATTTTTATTTTAGAGAGAGAGCAAGTGGGGGAGAGGGGCAAATGGAGAGAGAAAATCTCAAGCAGGCTCCATACTCAGCACAAAGCCTGATGTAGGGCTCGATCCCACAACCATGGGATCATGACCTGAGCCAAAATCAAGAGTCTGATGCTCAACCAACTAAGCCACACAGGTGCCCCTAAAAAAAGTAATAATAAAATAATTTTATATAAAAACCCTTCCACGTTTAAATGCACGTGGGAAATACAGATCAATAGGAAAAAATTTGTTTATAAAACAAACATTTAACATTTTCATGTAGTTCCTTTTAGTTTGTTTTTTCTCTTTATAGGTAATACTCAGTTTCTTAAAATGCATGATTAATTGGCTTGTAAATTATATCTTAATAATTTTTCTTTTTGGGGCGCCTGGGTGGCGCAGTCGGTTAAGCCTCCGACTTCAGCCAGGTCACGATCTCGCGGTCCGTGAGTTCGAGCCCCGCGTCAGGCTCTGGGCTGACGGCTCAGAGCCTGGAGCCTGTTTCCGATTCTGTGTCTCCCTCTCTCTCTGCCCCTCCCCCGTTCATGCTCTGTCTCTCTCTGTCCCAAAAATAAATAAACGTTGAAAAAAAAATTAAAAAAAAATAATTTTTCTTTTTAAAATATGTAATATTCATTACTTCCACTTTGAATGAATATACATGAACTTCAAAAATCTGAACATTGAGGTCACATCCACATTTTTCCCACTTGACAAAACAAAACAAAATATAGCACTGAAGGCTGGTGATGGATTTATTGAATTACTTTTTTTTTAATTACTTTTTTTATTAAAAAAAAATTTTTTTTAACGTTTATTTTTATTTTTGAGACAGAGAGAGACAGAGCATGAACGGAGGAGGGGCAGAGAGAGAGGGAGACACAGAATCGGAAGCAGGCTCCAGGCTCTGAGCCATCATCAGCCCAGAGCCCAACGCGGGGCTCGGATTCACGGACGCGAGATCGTGACTTGAGCCGAAGTCGGACGCTTAACCAACTGAGCCACCCAGGCGCCCCATGAATTACTTTTTTTTAAGTTTATTTATTCATTTTGAGAGAGAGAGTGTGCGTGCGGGGGGGGGGGGGGGGGGGGAGGGGGGAGGGGAAGGGGCAGACAGAGAGGGAGAGAGTCCCAATCCCTGCTCTGTCAGCACAGAGGCCAATGTGGGGTTTGAATCCACGAACTGTGAGATCACGACCTGAGCCAAAGTCAAGAGCTGGACACTCAACTGACTGAGCCACCCGGGCACCTCTTTATTGAATTACTTCTTAAACATGACTGAACATTGGAATCACTTGGGGAGCTTTGCCAAGGCCCCGCCCCAGGCCGATTAAAGCAAAAATCTCGCAGGTGGGATTTTCTTAAGCTGTGATGTTAATGTGCTGTCAAGTTTGAGAACTGTCGCTTTACAGCAGTGATTCTCAAACTTGAGTGGGTATGAGAGTCACTTGGAGGGCTTATTAAAGCACAGGGTGGTGCCCTGCCCCAGAGCTCCTGATTCAGGAGGTCTGGAGTAGGCTTGAGGAGGTGATTTCTAACTAGTCCCCAGGTGAGGCTGATGCTGCTGGTCTGTGGACCCCATTGATTTGTAGAGAATGACTCCTTTAAGACAGATTACCTAAAAGAGTTTACAAGGACTGAGGGTATAGTATCTATTTTTCTGACAAAGGACTTGAATCATTATTTTCAGGATAAGGCACACAAGTTTATAACATTGTTAGCAATGTATAACTATACTAGCTTTACTTCACCACTTGTGAAATTACAATATCATAATTATTATATTTTATAAAATATATTTACATATATTATAATTGTTGTTTTACATTTTTTAGATTTTATACGCAGGAAGTGTTATTTGGAAAATAGTTCAATTTTGAATATCACTTCATGCACTAGAGGCAATATCAGGTGATGTAAATGGTTTATTGTTAAAACTCAAGGTATAAAAACACTAGGGCTTTGCCATGGAGATAGGAGTTGGTGGTGGTGAGGAAGGAAGACACTCTTTTTGAAGGTCAGTGTTTTTCAGAAAACATTTCTGTCTTGCCCCATTTGGCACCTTCAGGGTGGGTGCAGATAGAATGGGTAATTGCCATCTAGGTAGTGTTCTTAATCTTTATATTATATCAGACTCATCTCTAGAAGTTCAGACTGAATGTTTAAAGAGTTCTCCAGGGAATTCTCATAAGAGCAGGAATGAAGAGCCCTGGCTGGTGAAGAGATAAAGGCCCTATAAGGTGTTGTGCATAGTTGTGGCATCTCTGAGCTAGGCACATTCCACAGCATGGTGCTGGTCCAGCCCCTGGTGGGTCAGTGGTAGGTGCCGAGAAGTTAGGGCCTCCATCAGATGCAAAGAAGATTAGGCATAAGCATGTGTGCTCTGTGAATAAAACTCATGAAATTTACAGGAAGGAAAGCAGACACAGTGATTCCCAAGTCTTCTAAGAAGGAAGCCATCTGACTCCCTGGTTGATATTAGTAGCTTTGAAAGAGGTGTGAAAACCCCTGGCATCTTGGTTGCCTAGTTACAGATATTTTCTAGGCTTGGATTCCTGGAGGCCAGATTCTCAGAGTGCTGCTTCCTGCATGGGGGATAATGTGTTAGGTTTATATCCTGCCTCGTTCTCTTTGAGAGGCTCATATGCCCTGGGAAGAAGGAATGCATCATGGGAGTACTGTTGCACATATTTATTTAGTGTGTCATGTAGCCTGTTTTGTATCTTCCTTATCCTTCTCTCCTGAAACATTAGATACTCAATTCTCAGATTATGAGAGGCTGTTTTTGCCACTTCTCCACTGTCATGGGACGTGTACGCAATGAATTAACCTATCAGATACTTAGCAAGATACATTCCGTGTCAGGATTATTTTAAGAATTTGTTTGAAATTGTCTACCATATTGTACATCTGGCAATGTTAGAAAGCTTTACCAGTGTGTGTGGATCAAATTCTTTCTGGCCCTAGATGCTGTCTTAGCAAAGTCCTTCTGGACATCTCATATTGGAGAGGAAGAGGACAAGAACATGGCTGACTGGGGCAGGAGCAGCGTCATGGGGCTTGACTGTAGCTGTCACACTTGTCAGTTTCTCCCACCAGGATAAGGACATATTTGCATGGTACCATTCAGGCTATAAAGCCCCCTTTAGTTTACCTTTGAAAGTCTATAAGAAATGTAGAATGGTTTTGCTATCCCCACTTTTTCCTACAAGGAAAGTGTGGTTCTGGGAGATTCTAGACCTCTCCAGAGCCACATAGATGACAAATGTTAGAGCAGGACTTTAATCAATGTTTTAAGGTTTCGGGCTGTTCTCAAACGTTGGTTTTCATCAGCATCAACTGGGGAGCTTGTTAAAAATGCTACTCAGTGTCAGTGAGCCTGGGACTCTGTGGGCTTCAGTAGCTATCTCCCTGCTGACTCTGATAAAAAGCCAAGTTAAAGAAGCACTGCTTTAGACTCTGCTGTCCCACAACCTAATCTGATAATCAGATAAAAGTCTAGATGAAGGCAGTCATATCATCAGAGAAGTCATCATTTCAGCAAACATAAGATTGCCCTTCCCATGCATCCTGGGAGGTGAAAAGGGTTTTCAAGATAGGGAAGATAGTGCAGGAAGGGCTCTCTGGGCTGTGGAAGGGCTTGGTTAAGGCCTGCAGGTATGAGAACATGGTAAACAGAGTAGTGTTCTGAGAGCCTATAAGGAAGGGAATACCAAGAAAAGATCATAGAAAGCTGGAATGGGGTCGAACCACCAAGATCTCTGAATATTGGGCTAATGATCTGAGCTATGTCTGTGCTCTTTAGGAGTACAGGTGACTGGCTAGGTGACCAGAATGCTAAGACTGAGTTTAGTAAGCAAATACTGATTTCATGTTAAGGCAGTGATGGGACTGCAATGGGTAAATGAATTAACACTGTTTTTCTGTTCTCCCACTTGATTTTGGCCTTAAATTGAAGAGCTGGACACCAACAAGTAAAGAAGCAATGGCCTACTGGGGACAGAACCAGGCTCCCAGACAAGATCCTGTTCTCAAGGGTCCTGATGACAAGCTTACTATACCTAGTGATTCTAGGAAGACAGAGCATGTTCCTGGAGAAAAGTCTTACTCCGGGAACCGTGGAGGCAGGAGTGTAGGTGTGGCCCCACATTTCCCTGTGATGGTCATGGCAAGCTTAGGACCTTCTGGGGCTTGGCAGAGTTCCCCTTCTTCCACAGGCAGCTCAACAGTCTGGCCTCAAACCACTCTCTCACTTTTGACATATTCTCCGAAGGGAAAGCCTAGAGAATCAGGAAGTCAGAGACAAAATCCCATCCCAGGACAGTCCCTTAGGATACTAACTGGCTTCTCTGGGGAAGACCTAGGGCTATCTGAGCAATTTGACCACCACCTCCTGCAGAAATCATTGCAGGAATGTCTAGAAAGGGAAGAACCGTTGAGTCCAATGATCAAGATGCTTCTACAAGCTTTTGTAAAATTCCAACACCCAAAGAGTCCCCAGGAGCTACTTCTTGATATGAAAGATCCACAATCAGACATGAGACAGCTGTTACAGGTTATGCTTCAGGATTTTCCTTCTTGGCATTTGCTCGTAGATGGGAGCCTCAAGAGTATACTTCAGCAATATCTTTCATCCTGGGGCCAGCAGCCCAGCTGGGCTGGGGAAAATGGCAGGGGCAGGTGCCGTGGCCCTGTCTGCCCCCATTCTGGTATCAGCAGCAGCCCCACGGCCAGTGGGCTGGCTGGAGAGAACAGCAGGGGCAGATGCCACAGCCCTGTGTGCCCATAGTCCAGTATCAGCAGCAGCCCCAGGGTCAGCAGCCTGGCAGGAGAGAACAACAGAGGCAGATGTTGCAGCCCTGTCTGCCCATGGTCCAGTATCGACAGCAGCAGGGGCAGATGCTGTGGCCCTGTCTGCCCCCATTCTGGTATCAGCAGCCGCCCCATGGCCAGTGGGCTGGCTGGAGAACAGCAGGGGCAGATGCTGCGGCCCTGTCTGCCCATGGTCCAGAATCAGCAGCAGCTCATCTCAGAAGGCCAGCAGTCTTGGGAGGCTGCAACCCCATCACCTCCATCCCAGGGAGAAGCACAAGGGGAGAGGCGACTGCCAATTCTTCAGTAGTCCCTGATCCTGGAGCACGGGACGCAGCTGCCTCAGCAATAGTCCCTAAATTAGTGCTCCTTTTGGAGACTGCTCTCCAGATACATAAACCTCCATGCATGAGCATCTATCTCCACCCACTGTCACAGCTGTGGCTTTGTAGCTGCACTAGCAATCTCTGAAATTGTGAAGGAATTGTGAAGGAAATGCAGTGCTTAAAATTATAGATCAGTTTCTACTTGTGCAAGTCAAGAAGGATATGCACTGGAAACTAACTTGAATTTTTCCAGAAAAATTAAGAACTGTGCCAACAACAGGAATAACTGTTAGCATAGATGGACACACAATGCTAGGTATAAAAAAGTCCAACCATGTGTTTTCAGACAATATAGTCCCAAAAGTCCCAAGAGGGGCGTATACAGCAAAGACTAGACTCTCTAGATCATAGGAAATGAAGCCTTTAGTCACCCTGCTGACAATAATTAGATGAAAAGTAGGTGTAAGGAAGTAAAGGGCAGACTGTGAGTGGACAGCCTATGAACAGACTTGATGGACACAGAAATGGGGAGACTGCTCTTTTAAAAAATAAACTTTTTATTGAAGTATAACATAGGGAAAAGTGCCCAAATTATAAGTATACAGCTCAACTCATCTTCATAAAGTGAACACACTTGCATAACCACCAGTTGGTTCAAGAAATTCAGTATTACCAATACTACAGATGTCACTCTTGTGCCCCCTCGTAGTCCCTACGCCTCCAGTATTAGCTATTATTCTCACTTCTAACCTCATGCATTATTTTTTCCTGCTTTTGATGTATTTTTAATGCCCAACCAGCTAAATACCACCAAGAACAACAACTAAGTTCAGGTGTAGGCTTATTGGCTTGCTACAATAAGAGGGCATCTCAGCAACTTGAGTGCACCTGGTAAGAAGAGGGAGCAGGGAAAGGCTGGGCTTAGGTTGAATAATTCTGAGGAGTTAGGGGAAGTTGGGATCAGCTCTAAATTGGTAGCTCTCATAAGGCAGCTTAGCAATTAGGTATCTCAGTAATGTCTGTTAAGCAGATGGGAACAGCAAGGTAGTTAATTCAGGTGTAGGCTTATTGGCTTGCTGCAATAAGAGAGGGCATCTCAGCAACTTGAGTGCATCTGGTGAGAAGAGGGAGCAGGGAAACACTGGGCTTAGGTTGAATAACTCTGAGGAGTTAGGGGAAGTTGGGATCAGCTCTAAAATGGTAGCTGTCATAAGGCAGCTGAGCAATTAGGTATCTCAGTAATGTTTGCTCAGCAAATGGGAACGGCAAGTTAGGACTGGGGCATCATTAGTAAAAAGGCAGTAGTAACTTGAAGAAGGGGGTCATTAGGACATTTTACATCTGCAGCATGAACTTGGGAGAAATATTTTCTATTAACTTTGCAGCTGGCTTTATGCCTATTAGCAGATAATAGATATTATAAGCAACAGATGATTTTTTACTTTCAATCTTGAACTAATTCTACTCATTTGGTATAAATAAAATCACTCAATATACATCTTTCATGTCTGACTTCTTCCATTCAACATTTTGTTTGATTCATCCCTATAGTTGCATGTAATTGTGGTGTGCTCATTATTATTGTTTTTAAATATTTTTTTTTATTTTTGAGAGAGAGAGAGAGAGAGAGAGAGAGAGAGAGAGAGAGAGAGAGAGAGAGATACAGGGCTCAAACTCATGAATGGTGAGATCATGACCGGAGCCGAAGTTGGACACTCAACCGACTGAGCCACCCAGGTGCTCTGGGTCTGGTGATTAGTAATGTAGTGTAATATTCCCCTGTGTCAGTATACCACACTTTACCTGTTCTGTTACAAGCACTGGAGAATTTTCAGTTCTTGGCTCTGACAAATAGTGCTATTAACATTTCATTACTTGACTTTCGATGAATATATGAACACATTTCTGTTCAACATACACCAAAAGTAAAATCCTAAGTCATTTGATATGCATATAGTCAGCTTTAGTCGATTCTGCCATCATTTTCCAAACTGGTTGCTTCAATTTAGTTTTTCACAGCAGGTGTATGAGAGTTGCAGTTTCTTCACATCCTCACTAATGCAGGTATTGTCTGCCTTTTCATTTTAGCCATTATGGTGGATGTGTAGTTCTGCCTTGTGGGTTTTGTTTTTTTAAAGTAAGCTCTACACCCAACATGGGGCTTGATCTCACGACCCTAATATCAGGAGTCGCATGCTTTACCAACTGAGCCAGCCAGGCAAACCTGCCTTATGGTTTTCATTACATTTCCTTGATGGCTAATAAAGTAGAATATTTTTTCCATGTGTTCACTGGCTATTTGGATAAGCTGTCTTTTTGTGAAGTGCTTAAGTCTTTTGTTCATTTTTCTATTGTGTTGCCAGCTTTTGTCTTATTAATTTGTAGGTTTTATTTATATATTCTTGAATTACAGTCTTGGTCATGTCATATATAAGAATTGCAGTATCTTCATCCACCATGGCTTGCCTTTTTACTTAGTTAATAGTTTTTTTTTTTTTTTTTTTTGCACAGAAAATCTTAAGTTTAATGTGTTCCAATTCTCTTCTTTTGTGGTTACTGCTGTGTCCTATGTTTTTTGCCTGTTCCTAGCTCATGAAGTTATTCATCTGTTTTCTACTAAAATCTTAAAAAAAACTTTCACATCTAGACTTGCAATTCATCAACTCAATAGTGTGATTATTTTTTTAACCATATGGTTATCATAGAGACATGGTTTTATTTGTTTGAAAAGACATTGCACTGCTGTGTCACCATCATAATAGATGTAACTCTATATAGTCTGATGTACTAAGGACTGCAATCCTTTCTAGAGACTTGGGATGTCAGTGGGCACCATCTTTATGCAATCTCTTTGCCCCGCCCCAGGTCATCAGTGTCTCTGAGGAGTCTGTGTACAAGTCTGGTGCCTGCAATTGTGTGTTTGCTGCCCAGGGGACATATCCTTCATAGCCTGGCTGTGGTGGCCAGTGGGGCTGGTGTTCATGGGTTCTATGGGATGATAGCAAAGAAAGAAACAGTTCTTAACTGGCTATCACCCCAGTGCCCAGTGCAAAGTGAGCAGACAGAAACATTTCCCAGTCTTTCTCTGGAAGAGATATATTTGCATACTTTAAAAGCTGCTGCCACGGGGCGCCTGGGTGGCTCAGTTAAGCGTCCGACTTCGGCTCAGGTCGTGATCTCGCGGTCCGTGAGTTCAAGCCCCGCGTCAGGCTCTGTGCTGACTGCTCAGAGCCTGGAGCCTGTTTCGGATTCTGTGTCTCCCTCTCTCTCTGACCCTCCCCCATTCATGCTCTGTCTCTCTCTGTCTCAAAAATAAATAAACGTTAAAAAAAAATTAAAAAAAAAAAAAAGCTGCTGCCTGAGGGTCTGGGTTTCAATCAGTCTGAATTTAGATGCTGACTGGGATTCTCCTCTTTGGGACACTGACAGATCTTGTCACATCCTGAACTACTGGGAGCCACTAAAAATAAGGTAGGTGCTTAGACAATCACAAAGGTTTGGGTTGAACAATAAGGTATATCTCCTATATAAGGACACTCCTTCAAGACTGGGAGAGGTGGTTGCTTTATACAATGCATTAAACCATTGCAAAGTGAAGGAAAATGGAAAAACAGAGGAATACGTTCCAAATGAAAGCACAAAATAAAACCTCAGAAAAACACCTTAACAAAATGGAGATAAAGTGATTTACCTGTTTGGTGTTTTTCAGAGGAAATTGTTCTGTATGTAGCTATAGATTTGGTATGTCCATGAAAAGAGGTGAGTTCAGGATCCTTCTTTGTTGCCATCTTGAACAGGAACCCTGATAGTGATAGCTATATAACTCATAGGGAATAGAAAAAAGGAACACTAACAATGGGTTTTGCTTAGGATTTGCCTAGATTAACGTTGGAGGGGTGGGGAGAAGAAGGGAAAGGACTATCAGAGGCATCTGCATGGCTTTTTCACACATTGCATGACCATGCTTCCTCCTCCCAATCAATACCCCTTACTCTGTAATCTAATATATTCTCTTGCCCCTCAGTTTTGGGCAAGATTCAATGCTATTGCCTATTCTTTTGTTACTATCTCATCTCATGGCTTCCTTGAAACCATATCCAATTTTTTTCTCTCTCTTTATAGCACTTTATGGGTTTTGTGTTTATGTTTACAGTGTTTATGTTTACATTGCTCATTTCTCTCAGCTTCTGGTAATGGCTCTCTGTCCTCGGTGTTTTTTAGCTTGCAACTGTACACCAATGTCTCTGCTGTCATATGGTATTCTCCCTTCATGTGCCTGGGTCTTTGTGACTCTTTTTTTTTCTTAATGTTTATTTTTGAGAGACACAGAGCATGAGTGGGGGATGGGTAGAGAGAGAGGGAGACACAGAATCCGAAGCAGGCTCCAGGCTTTGAGCTGTCAGCACAGAGCCTGGCGTGGGCTCGAACTTACGAACCGTGAGATCGTGACCTGAGCCGCAGTCAGACGTTTAACTGAGCCACCCAGGTGCCCCCCCCCCCCATCTGTGTCTTTTCTATCTGCCCTTAATGGTGTGCTCTGTCCCAATACTTAGGCCCAGCTCAATTGTCCCCAAACCAATGCAGCCTGGCATACGGTGCATGCTCAGACTTATGGTGGGCCCCCCTCCTTTTTCTCTTTACTGTGTTGTTGCACCAGCTACATCTGGGACAATGTTGACTAGAAGAGGGGAGTAGATATCTTTGCCTTCTTCCTAGTTTTAGAAGGAAACTGCGTTTTATTTCACCATTAAATATGTCAGGTGCTGGTTCTTTCATAGACATGCTGTTAGATTGGGGATGATCCCTTTAATTCCTTACCAATTGAGAGTTTTTAATCATGAATGTTGATGTTTTTCAAATACTTTTTCTGCATTTAAATAAGATAGGGTTTTTCTTTTTTAGTATGTCGGTATGATGAAATACATTGATTCTGAATGATACAGCAAACTTGCATTCCTAGGATAAACTCTATGAGGTATTACCATCTTTTATAGATAGTAGTTTCAATTTGCTATTTTTTAAAAGAATTTTTGCATCTGTATCCATGAGAGATGTTGATGTATGATTTTCTTTTCTTGTGAGGTCTTTTCCTGGCTTTGGTACGTGGGTAATGTTGGCTCACAAATGGGTTGTTAAGTGTTTCTTCCTAGAAGAGAATTTGTATAGAATTGTTGCTGTCTCCCTTAAATATTTGTAGAATTCATTTGTGCCATCTGGGTCTGCACTTTTTTTTGTGGGGGAAGGTTGTCAGCTACAAATTCAACTTTTAGGGCTACTCACATTTCTTTTCTTCTTGAGTGAGTTTTGGTAGTTTTTGCTTGTCAAGGAGTTTTTACATTTCACCTAAGTTGTTGAATTTATTGGCATAAAGTTTAAAATTCCACACTGCTTTAGTAGATCCAAATATTTCGGTATATACTTTCAGTTCAAAATATTTTCAAATTTTCCTTTTTACCTCCTCTTCATGACTCATTTCGGAGGGTGATTTAATTTCCAAATATCTGGGGTTCTTCAGATATCTGTTAGTGATTTTTAATTTATTTTCTGGTTATACGTACCTTGTATAGTTTCCATTCTTTTAAATCATTTGAAACTCGTTTTATAGCTCACAATATTTGCACCTGAAAAGAATGTACATTATGCTGTTGTTGGGTGGTGTTCTATGTATGTCATTTAATCAAATTAGTTGATGGTCTTTTTTACCCTTAACTGATTTTTTTTTTGACAGTTTAAAACTTTAAGAGAATCTTAATAGTCAAGTAGCTAACATAAGAACATTTTGCAGAGTTTCAGCGTGTCTTTGTTTAAAGCTGGATTGCCCTTCACCTGGGTAACTCGGTTAAGCAGCCTTAACTGATTTTCTATTTGTGGTATCACTTAAGTGTTGAAATACTTGAAATAACCATACTTGTCTACATTTATTTCAATTTTATCAGTTTTTTTTTTTTTAAGTAGGTTCTGAGCCCAACATAGGGCTCAAACTCACAACTCTGAGATCAAGTGTTGCATGCTTCACTGGCTGAGTCAGCCACGCACCCTTCAATTTTATCATTCAAAAAATTTTTTTCAATGTTTTTATTTTATTTTTGAGAGAGAGAGACAGAGCACGAGTGTGTGTGTGTGTGTGTGGGGGGGGGGGGGCGGGCGGCAGAGAGAGAGGGAGTTACAGAATCCAAAACAGGCTCCAAGCTCTGAGCTGTCAGCATAGAGCCCAATGCGGGGCTTGAACTCATGAGTCGTGAGATCATGACCTGAGCCAAAGTCAGACACTTAACCGACTGAGCCACCCACGTGCCCCAATTTTATCAGTTTTTATTTCGTGCATTTTGAAGCTGTAAGTATTGGAGATAGAAGATAACTGTTTTACTGTTGGATTCTCAAATGCCAGAATACAGGTCTCTCCCTCCGGGCCAATTTCTGCAAAGAACTCCCACCTCTTGCTGAAGGGTAAATCTCTGGTTGGCAAGGGCACAGGGGTTGGAGAGGAGGGCATGGGTGTATGGGGTTAAGTGAATGTTTCATATACACCTGGCCATTAATTTCACTGCTTTCCCTTCATGTCTCACCCTGTCTTCCACAGTATTAAGCATTTCTGAGACTGGAGCCAAACTGGTTACTTTTTGTCCTTATCTTCATACGCAAGCAGTTTAAATGGTGCCTGTTTCTGCTCTGATACAATAGCCACCCCCCTTCCATCTTTCAAATTTTTGTTGAGATTTGTTTGTTATGGTCTTCCTCCTGTTCTCTTTATTGCTGTGGTTTTATAAATGTAAAAAATTTCTTTTTAGCATTTTAATGCTGTCCAGAGAGATGTTTAACAAAAAGCGTATTTTCTAGCCTTTTCTCTGCTAGTCATTTTGCTTGGGTTGACCATACACTGACATTTCTGTGGCCCTTGCCACATGTTCCTATGTATTAGCTTTTCCCAGATCTAACTCTTGAACCTACTTGCTGTTATTACCTGCCTTCAGGTACCAATCTGGTGCCAGTTTTACTCTTGCAACTTCTTTGGGCATGTTGCTTTGAACTTTTGTTTGTTTTCATTACCTAGGGTATAGTCTTGTACTCCATGACCAGTCATGATGCTTTCTCATCAATGAAAGTACAATGGGAAAGCCATGGGAATTTCCATATTTCATTCTATCCCCTAACTCTGGCTGTCAGGGTGGGGGGTGGGAAGGAAAAATTAAAATATTAGGGGTGCCCGGCTGGCTCAGTTGGTAGAACATGCAACTCTTGATCTCGGGGTTGGGAATTTGAGCCTCATGTTTGTTGTAGAGATTACTTAAAAATAAAATCTTAAAAAAGTTAAACAGATTATAATTTGGAAATGTGACAAGTAGCAATCACATATTCACTAGTATTTTGACTTTAAGATATTAAACAACCCATACAGAAGGAACAGCACCCAATGAATAGGTAAGAATTTTAAGAATTGTAAAAGTGTTTCAAGTACTCAACAAATAATCTGTAACCTATATAGTGACAGAATTATCAATTGAATATAATTGATGATTACTGAGAATAGCCAAAGGTCTTTGTTCAAATCAAGTATCAAGCCTAGGGCAACCCTTGAACTCTGAAAAAACTCTTCTTCAACAATCCTAAAGCACACATATATTTTTTTCATGAAATTGGGATGTATCTTAGCAAAGTGCTTTTTTCACAATCAATGGTTTCTTAAGATCTGATGAAATGTGACATATCCCCTGTTGTTCCCCCTGTATTTTCATGTGTAAATCCCTCTTTTCCACAAACTTCTTTCCCATAATCCGTGAAATGCTTCCCAAGGACTCTGATCATATTTCAATTGTATTAAGGAAGATGATGCTTAAAAAAAAATAGTAAAAGCTAAACATAGTTAAAAACATTGACATCATAAGTTATGTATAAAAGGAAATTTGGAAAAATAAGCTATTTTATAACCATTTGAGATTTGGACTTCCGACCTCCCTCTATCCTCAGAGCACACAGGTTCTTGTGATCATATTTGGCTCCAAACCCCAGTTAGATTCCATATATCAGGTAGTTAGAAGACATATGTGACAAAGAATGAAATCCTGAATAGATACTCAGGTATGATCTATGAGGGTAGAAGGAATGAGAAGCATTCATTCATTATTCTAGAGATTGGTGAAACAGAATCACATCATTTGTGATGTTGTCTTAAAGTACCCAAACAAGTGAGACATTATGGAATGGCTAAAGGGCAGATGCTTAATCATCACCCTAATCATTGCATATGGAACGCTTACTCAAGGGTGGAGTCAAATATTCTGGAACTATCTCTTAAAGGCAAATGTCTTAATCTCTCTTCTTTATTCCTTAATAGAGATGAGCTGTTTCCCCAAAATTAATGTATACTTTTCCTGTTATCTATGTCCAGTTAACTACTTCAGCTTACGTTGGTCAGGATATATTAGTTATAACCCCATGTTCTCAAGCTAATAAGTAAGCATCCATATTTTTCATATATGGATACTAGTTATTGGTGAAAAACTGGGATATGAAACACTAGGTAACCACCTGAGAACTGCTTGAGGAATCATTAACCATTAGTGAGAAAATGAGGGCTGCTCATTGTATAGTAAATTTCAATTTAGTTATGTACATAATCACTTTTCTTTCAACTGTTGCTTCCGCTTCTTGTATCGACTTCTAGGGGACAAATGTCTCTTTGAAGTGTCCTGGCGTCACGCTGCAAGTGAAGTATATGTGATACATTGCATATTTTAAGCCTGGTCATCCCAAACATACTTTCCAAATAGGTTAAAATGTTTTTATATAGCTATTTTTTTTTCACATTTATTTATTTTTGAGAGAGACAGAGTGTGAGCAGGGAGGGGCAGAGAGAGAGGGAGACACAGAATCTGAAAACAGGCTCCAGGCTCTGAGCAGTCAGCACATAGCCTCTCATGGGGTTCAAACTCACAAAATGTGAGATCATGACCTGAGTGGAGTTGGAGGCTTAACCAACTGAGCCACCCAGGTGCCCCATATAGCTATTTTTATGTGAAGTACTTTCAGCCAAATATAAGAATAATTTTATAAATCAGACTTCTAGATCTATAGTGAGACCTAAACAGGCTGGGGATTCTGTGAAAACAAATGGCTTTTGGGGGGTACAGCAAATATTAAAACAAGAGATAAGCCCAAAGAGAAAAATACTAGAAATTTTCTCTCTGGGCTCCTTTGTTTTGCTTAGCACAGACATGAGTGCTGAAGAAAATTAAGGAAATGAGGTAGTGAGGAATTAAATACATTTAGATATATTTCATTTCTGCTATGTTTCAACATGGTATATGTACCCTATTTGGCTTTAGTTTGGTGGCGGGGGGTCATCTGAAGTGGTGATATCTGGAAGAACCCCAATAGACCAGCCGCACCCAGGAAAAAGAACTACTTCTGTTCCTAGGCAGCTGCCTTAGGGGGGTGGGTTCAATATTCTGTAAAACAGTGTATGGGGTGTACCACACAAGTAGCTCCTCTCTACCACCTGCCACGTGGCCACACACTGTTGGTATATTTTTTTCATAAACACAAGAGATTTCATGCCCAGAGTATCTCCCACCACTCCCTTGACCTAAAACTAACACATGCAATCACAGTTTAGAGAGAGCTCATCAAGGCTGGAAGGAAATAGGAAAAACACAAGGCACATGATTTGAAGAGAAACCAGAGTTTCAATTTCTCAGAATGTGAACAAAGGGAAACATGTTCTGCTTGCACAAATATAAAGTTTTTTGCACTTAAAAATGCGGGGTAGGATATACAGTTCTAATAACACTGGCTGAACTGCAAAGTACAGATATTTCACTCTACCCATCCGAGGAACCAGAACAATCGGTTCTCTGTATAGCATGACAAAGTGCTTGGTACTTAAATACTTTAAATGGATGAATAAATTTCAGTGAGGGAACATATCTGAATCACCTATGATCTCTCTCCTGAGAATATAAAGGGAAGAGTGATATTAAAAATGTTTAAGTCTTTCCAGTAGACCTTATTTAATAGGATCTTTCCTATGAACCCGCTGGTGGATGTGGAGGTTGGAGCTCTGGCTGAAGCCCTTCCCACACTTGCTGCACTCATAGGGCTTCTCTCCAGTATGCACTCTCTGGTGGATGAGGAGTTTTGAGCTCTGGCTAAATCCCTTCCCACACTTGCCACAGTGATAGGGCTTCTCTCCAGTGTGGACTCTGAGATGGATGCGGAGATCAGAGCTCTGGCTAAAGCCCTTCCCACATTCGTAGCACTGGAAGGGCTTCTCACCTGTGTGTATGCATCGGTGAATGTGAAGGTTCGAACTCTGACTGAAGCCCTTTCCACATTCCCCACATTTGTAGGGCCTCTCCCCAGTGTGGACTCGCTGGTGGATGTGCAGGTTGGAGCGCTGACTGAAGCTCATACCACACTCCCCACACTCATAGGGCTTCTCGCCAGTGTGCACTCGTTGATGAATGTGCAGTTTGGAGCTCTGACTAAAGCCCTTCCCGCACTTGTCACATTTATAAGGCTTCTCGCCTGTATGGACTGCGTGATGAATGAGCAGACTTGAACTCCTTGTGAAGCCTTTTCCGCACTTGTCACACTTATAGGGTTTCTCATCCGTGTGGACTGCTCGATGGATGAGGAGACTGGAGCTCCTCGTGAAGCCCTTCCCACACTGCTCACATTTGTAGGGCTTTTCTTCTGCGTGGCGTCTTTGATGAAGTAGTAGTTCTGAGCGCTCGCTGAAGTCCTTACCACACTGACTACATCTGTGTAGCTTCTCTGCAGTGTGGATTTTCTCACACGGATTACTGCCTGAGCTGTTGTTATGTCTTTTCCTGCAGTTGTAATGGTTACAGGGTTTCTCCTCTGTATGAGCTCTCCGATGACTACGACCGACCACTTGTGATTTCCAACCACAAATGTCTTTGCAGTTACAGTCAAAGTGATCCAAAGATTCTCTCAACTGGCCATTCTGGCAAGTTGCCTCACCACTGACCAATGGCGAGACCAGTTCTGTTACATCAGACAAAAGTTTAATTTGAAGGTTCTCTGAACAATGGTCCATGGGAGGACTTTCTCCTCCCAAGACTTTTCTCTCAGTGCCTTCTTCAGTTATAAACAGACTTTTACTTTTCTGAGGATCCTGGGGCTCATTTTTGCAGAAAGTCACTGAGGAGCCCTTTGTGGCCACTTGGCTTGGGACTTTCAAAGACAAATATTCTTCACTTGCCATGTTTTTATAATCATCACTTTGAAGAGTCACCATACTGCTCTTGTTTCTAGAAATACAGAAGATGCTTTTCCCTACTTCTGACAAAGGGAAAAATCTAGTTCAGGATTCCTGTACCCTTCTCCTGGAAGATTCACAATACAATCCTGACTCTGTTATTGTGCTGGCCATATCTTCTAAAATTAGCCAGCAGAAAAGCCCCTACGTAATAGATCCCTAAGTCTTTTTTCTTGAAGATTCTCCATAGAATTTTCATTCAAATCTCCTAGGGAACAAAGAGAATTCAGTGATAAGAACATACAAAGAGTAGATTTCAAGATTTTGGAACTAGAATGCCTAATGCTTGAAGATTTAGTAACTAGGAAAAGGTTCAGTCTCGTCCTTATAGTCATGTCCTTTGGGTTAATGTCAGAAGGAGAGAAGGCTTAGCTACACAAGGCAGAAATCTTGTCTCAGCTTTTAAACAACAACAACAAAAAACTGTTCTTCCCCTAACCTTGCATAGGCAATGAATGTGTCCTTGTCACAAATAACATTTCATTTCATTTTATTTCATTGTACTTTAATTAAATTTGCATTTAAATTGGTAACCCACTTTAAAAGGTGCTGGGGATACAAAGAAGAAAATAGAAATTCTTCTGCTTAACAAGCTAGAGCCTACTAGGAAGAAAGACAGTATCAACAGTGATAACCGTAAGTATGACAACAGATGCACGCACAACCAGTCATGGGAGCACAGAGTACAGGCATTCAACGCAAACCTTGGGGAAGATTTCTGGGAGCAAATGGAAGGGGGGGAAAAAAGTGAAAATGCAGAGAAAATATGACATGCTCCAGAAAACTATACACAACTCCTTGTGGAGGATATAAAACAGGTGACAGTGGTAAAAAGTGTGCTCTGAAGAGGAAGGCAGGAGCCAGAACAAAGGGCTTGGCGTGTACTATAAGGATTTAGGATTACAACCCTCAGGGATTTAAAGGACTTCAATGGGGAGCAAAATACCTGATTTTGTGATTTTAAACACCATCAGAAATAAGCAAGACTTTAGGTAGAGAAACAATTGCTGCAGCAAATCAGAAGCAAAGTGATAAGGATGGTTATCAAGACAAAGGGAGAAATTAGTTGTAAATCACATGATGACTGACTAAACTTAGGAGGGGAAGGAGGCACCCACCAGGATCCTTAAGTTCCTTACTTGAATTGACCAGGTATGGGGCTGTACTTGGTAAGACAGGCTGGAATGGGAAAGTGGGGACCAATAACAAACACAAACTTTGCCTTGTTTAATTTGTGGTGCTGTTCTTGTACTGTTCAGTAATATGGGCCTGGAACTCCTGAGAGAGAACTGTGCCAGGAATGTAGATTTTAGACTTACTAGTATGTATGTTCATCAAAACAATTAGAGTGAGTGTCTTAATATTACACTGAGGTGACAAAAAAGAAGTCCCCAATAGTCTTGTAAAAATAGGCCACAATTAGCAGAATAAAAATGTTGAGAAGCTCCCAGATGATAAAAAGCAGATGAATGAGAACTGATGGGAGAATCCAAAAAAAACCCCAAAAAACAAAACAAAGCAAAACAAAACAAAAACCAAAAACAAATAAACAAACAAAAAAACCAAAACCCAAATGCACAACTCAAATCACATACAGAGAAAAGGGCTTCCAAAAGACTACGATCTCAACAAATCCTAGAAATTCAAATTCCAAACTCAGAATCAACAGTTATAAAGAGAGGTTTACCCTGGAAACATGTTTATTAATTCATGTTAGGCATTTCTTTTCTTCTTTTTTTTTTTTTTTGGTTTTGTTTATCTACTTTGGAGAGAGAGAGAGAGAGAGACAGAGTTCAAGAGGGGAAGGGCCAGAGAGGGAGACACAGAATCCAAAGCAGGCTCCAGGCTCTGAGATGTCAGCACAGAGCCTGACGCAGGGCTCGAACTCACAGACCGCAAGATCATGACCTGAGCTGAAGTCGGACACTTAACCGACTGAGCCACCGAGGCGCCCCTAATGTTAGGCATTTCTAATGGCTGGACAAGTTGTTGCCATTAGCAGCACCACTCTCCCAAGCACCTTCTTCCCTACAAAAAAATGAAACATTGGGTGGCTAAGGGTAGTGGCCCCACAGAAAGCCTCAAGAACAAAATAAATGGTCTGCCAAAGAAAAACTCCTAATAGTATTATTTGGGCTGGAGACAAAACCAGAAGTTGAGGTAATACTGAACCTGCACAATGAAAGTGTTGATTAAAGTACAAAAAGAAGCAACTGACTCCACATGTGCCCAGAATAAGGCTCGAGGTAACCCTTGAAGTGGGATTTCTGATAAGAGAGATACCTCAGAGCTAGAGATTGAGAAGCAGGGCACATCCCAGGTAATTTTGCACTGAAAAGGCAACCTTAAAAAAGGGGTTTACAACCACCCACCATCTGGATTCTTATATCTGTCTCAAACCCAATCAGCAGAGGCGTCCTCTATAAGTACAGCATGCATGCACCAAAGAGGGCCAAGCATCAGCTGAGGATACATACTCCAGTGTCATACTGTGAACATAAGCCTTTTGAAAAAAGAAATGAGACAATAAAAACAATATAAGCAGACAAAAAAAAAAAAAAAAAAAAGCAGAAAACTAACATAAATGAAGACTGGCATAAACTCAAGAAATAATGACCAGAGGAAACAGAATTTAAAAGGTACGTCATTAAAATCCCAGAGAAATCTGAGAGGATATCGCATCTAGAAAAACAACATAATCTAATAAAATATAAACACATTGCTATGAAAAATAATCAGAATTCTTTCAAATTAATAAAAGGACTGAAAAGGATTACAACTATCCCTGTCATGCCCATTTGAAATACTCAGGCACTAGTTGCACAATCTTATGTAAGAGGAACTCTTATGACATCCATTCTACACATGAGGAAACCCAAGGTTGAAAAGGTTAAGTAACTTATGTCACAGCTACCGTCAAGCTGTCTGATCCTAAGGTCTATGATCTCAATGGGTCGAGAAGCAAAATGAACACATGGCTAAGATGGAAGATTGAGGGATTCTCTTAGAATGCAGAGTAAAAAAAGAGACAGATGGAAAGATAAAAGTAAAAGCCCATTTTGTAGTAGTTCCGTGAATATGGTGAAGACTGAAGGGAGGGAGAGAAATGATCAAAGCAGTAACAGATAAAAATATTTCTTAGAATTCACAATTCAGTGCTCACTGAATGCTAAAAATTGTATGTGAAACTTCAGGACTTCAAGGAAAAAAAAAAAATACCAGAAAACACAAAAGCATCCAGACAGAAATGGCAGGTTGTGTGCAAATAAATGAGAATTAATATATTAACACCGAACTACCAATAAACAATACTGGAAGCCTGAAATAATTGAGCATTATCTTCCATTTGGAGGAAAAGTGATTGTGAAGAAGATGATACACAATACAAGAAATCGCAGTGAGCAAAGAAGCCAATAAAATAGACAGTTAAGTTGAATCGACTGTTGTTACATAAGAGAAAACTATAATAATTAACCAAACCACTATAAAACAGCATGGAAAATCACCCCAAATAAAATACTTTAAAAAGCAAGCATTAGCTTTAGGAAAGGAAAAAAAAAAAAAGGAACTGTAATTATAGTACACTACTTTACCCTGCAGGGAACAAGCGTTATGAAGTCAAAGCAATGTAAGCATTAATCGTGGATGAATGTTGGGGAAAATAATGTAAAAGAGCTAAATCCTCATTATGATTTAAATAAGTCAATATAAAATATAAAATACTGATAAACTGAAAATTAGCAGTATATTATAATAAACATTAAAACCATACTGAGATACCATTTTCCACCTGTTAAACTGGCAAAAACCAAAAGCCTGAAAACACACTGCTTGTGAGTGTAAATTTGTAACACTCCCAAGAAGGACATTTTGACAATGATCAAAATCACAAATGTATGCACTCCACATTTTGGCTTGGGAGTTTCATTCTTCAGATTTCCAGGTAGACTTGTGAAATGATAACTGCAGGAGATTTAGTCACTGCAGATGGCTTGTGACAGCAAATGACCACAACCTGGGTAGAGGGGAGTTAGGGACATGAAGGAAGGTTTACACTGTGCACCTTTTTATTTTTGTAGTATAGCTTTAATAATTTATTAAAGAAAAATTTTTTTTACATTTATTTATTTTTGAGAGACAGAGACAGAGTGTGAGTAAGGGAGGGGCAGACAGAGAGGGAGACACAGAATCCAAAGCAGATTCCAGGCTCTGAACTGTCAGCACAGAGCCTGACACAGGGCTCGAACCCACGAACCATGAGACCATGACCTGAGCCAAAGTTGGACACTTAACAGACTGAGCCACTCAGGTGCCACACCCTTTTTTTTTTTTTTTTAATGTGTATTTATTTTTGAGAATGAGAGAAACAGAGAGCAAGAAGGAAAGGGCAGAGAGAGAGGGAGTTTGAAATATTTTTTTTAGGGGGGTTCCATGGAGCCCAATGCGCAGCCTGAATCTGGGCCCTGAGGTCAAGACCTGAGCGGAGATCAAGAGTTGGACACTTAACTGAGCCACCCAGGTGCCCCAATTTTTGAGATTTTTATATCTTACTTGCATTAAAAAATGTTGGACATCCACATTCAATGTTTTATCAATGAAAAATGAAAACCTAGCATTGAGACTGAAACTGGAAGCATAGAGCACAGGCATTATGTTTATATAAAGAAAATGAAAGCACAGGCCTCTCACTACTTACAGGGACTTCTTCACTCTGTGGTGCTTGCCTCACCTCCCAGGTTTAGTTGAAAATAATGGTTCAAGAGCCATAGTCACTGAGGGAAGAGAACCATGTGGACAGAGGCAGGAAAAAAGCCCTGATAGCCATTATTACAGGCTATTTCTTTTTGGTGGTTTTGTACAACGTCTGTTTTTACTACGGTATGGCAATTTCACATGGTTTAATCTAGTAAGTATATATGTATCTTACATCTGTGAAAAAGCCTTTTGTGGGGGCGCCTGGGTGGCTCAGTCGGTTAAGCATCAACTCTTGATTTTGGCTCAGGTCATGATCTAGCAGTTCAAGAGATTGAACCTTGTGTCAGGCTCCACACTGAATGTTGAGTGTGGAGGCTGCTTGGGATTCTCTCTCTCCCTCTCTCCGCCTCACCATGCTCACTCTCTCTCTCAAAATAAATAAACAAACATTTAAAATTATTTAAAACAGGGGCGCCTGGGTGGCGCAGTCGGTTAAGCGTCCGACTTCAGCCAGGTCACGATCTCGCGGTCCGTGAGTTCGAGCCCCGCGTCAGGCTCTGGGCTGATGGCTCAGAGCCTGGAGCCTGTTTCTGATTCTGTGTCTCCCTCTCTCTCTGCCCCTCCCCCATTCATGCTCTGTCTCTCTCTGTCCCCAAAATAAATAAACGTTGAAAAAAAAATTATCTATTAAAATTATTTAAAACAATTTTTTTTTTAATTTTAGAGACAGAACACAAGTGGGAGAGAGGGACAGAGGGAGAGAGAAGCCTAAGCAGGCTCCATGGAGCTCCACATGGGACTCAACTCCATGACCCTAGGACCATGACCAGCACCAAAATCAAGAATCAGATACTCAACTGACTGAGCCACCCAAGCACCCCTAAAAATTTTTTATCATTAAATTTTTTAATGGGTACACATTTTTCTCTTATATGTTCCATTATAATTTGTATAACCAACACCCTCTGATATGTTTGGTGAGTAATTTTTTCACTATTTCATTTTATCTATCTATCTATCTATCTATCTATCTATCTATCTATCTATCTATTTTGACAGAGAGAGAACAAGTGGGGGAGGGTCACAGAAAGAGGGAGAGAGAGAATCCCAAGCAGGTTCTGCACTGCCAGCACAGAGACTGATGCAGGGCTCAAACTCATGAACTGTGAGATCATGACCTGAGCCAAAATCAAGAGTTGAATGCTTAACTGACTGAGTCACCCAGGTGCCCCTTCAGTATTTTAAATAATTCTATAATGACTTATCATTCTCCATGATTTTTGGTTGGAGTACTGATTATTTCCTTACAGTAGATACCTAAAAATGAATTATTATATCAAAAATGTTTAACTTCTTTGATTTAAGCAGTCAAAATGTTTTTTGAGAAAAACTGTCAGTTATATCCATATTTTTCTTTATGGTATGAAATTTTGTCTCATCAAAAGTATTTTCTTCTATTCAGAAGGGGAGATGGATAAATCCCTGAATGTGTAAGAAAAGAAGCAATGGAAACTAGACATTGTAGGGCAGGGGATATTTAATGAAAATAAAGTCAAGCAGAGATAGTACAAGGCCAATGTGGGGAAAATGTGGGAAAAGACAAGAGTTCAGTTAAGAAGGTCAGTGTAAATGGGAAAGACCACAAACTTCTGAAAAGGAAGTGGAGTAAGTGACTAGAAAAAGGGAGATCAGTATGTGGAGACTATCCTTTGAGGCCTTAGCTTTCTCCACAGACCAGAGAACTTCAGAGAGAACTCCAGGAATATTAAAAAAGGGACTCCTCTTTCATGAATTGGCCTGGGCTTATAATCTGCCATGATGCCTAACTGATTCCTTTGGAGTTTATTTTCCCTTATATAATGATCTTCACCTTGGTCTGAGAGATCACAACTGGGAGACAAGAAGGATCGGGTAACTGTACAGAAAACAAATTCAGTCCCAAGGGATGATTTTATAAGGGATATGGTTTTTTTTTTGTTTTTTTTTGTTTTTTTTTAACATTTATTTATTTTTGAGACAGAGAGAGACAGAGTATGAACAGGGGAGGGGCAGAGAGAGAGGGAGACACAGAATCTGAAATGGGCTCCAGGCTCTGAGCTGTCAGCACAGAGCCCGACGCGGGGCTCGAACTCACAGACTGTGAGATCATGACCTGGGCCGAAGTCGGACGCTTAACCGACTGAGCCACCCAGGCGCCCCAAGGGATAGGGTTTTTAAATGACTCAGTAAAGCTACATTCTCCAATTCTTTTTTTTTAATTTAAAGTTTATTTATTTATTTTGAGAGAGAGAGAACGAGCGAGCACACATGTCAGCAGAAGAGGGGCAGAGAGGGAGAGAGAGAATCCCAAGCAGGCTCCATACTGTCAGACGAGAGCCCAATGTGGACTCGAATTCATGAACTGTGAGATCATGACCTGAGCTGAAGCCAAGATTCAGATGCTTAACCAACTGAAGCACCCAGGCGCCCCTACATTCTCCAATTCTTAACAAGCCAAATTCTTTGGCTGCATAGAATAATCAGAAACATCCTTTGTGCCAGAAAAAAAAAAAAATTAGGAAACATCAATTCCTAAACTACACCCCTGGGGCCCCATCACTATTTAAATTTGAAGAAACAAAGATTCTAATAGGCAGGTGTCCAGGCTCATGTTCTTACCTATGGAGACCAACTGTGGTTCTCCAGCATCACAGCTCAGTGCAGTGTCCTCTGAGCGGAGTCCAGACAGCCTTGCCCTTCCTCAGTGAAGCCCCAAGAAACATCCTTGAATGTTACTAGCTTCTAAAACATTAAACACATTTCTCCTCGACTGGCAACCATTTGCACAAATGCCTTGGAAGGAATGTGGGGTCAGTAGCACTGGACAAGAAGGGTACAGAAGAGTATAGTTCAGGGATATGAGTCATTTAAGTCAAGTTTTGTTGGAACAACTTTCTCTTCTCATCCACTTTGCTATTTTTATCCAAATCCTTCCCTTCCTGTCCATAACTCACCCAAGCTTAAGCTGTCCAGTTACTGAATCTTTCCTTGTCACTCTCATCTCATGACATTGCTGAGTTGTCTTTTCCACCCATTCCTATCATTATCCTGATAATCTCAACACCCAAGAGAACAATTTGCTAAACACTCTAACTTCATGTTTCTTAACTACTTTAGTGCTAATCATCTCTGCCTCATTTCTTCAAACTCAATGACCATAACCAGGGCCATTTTGCTATATGGACCACCCTGCTTTTGAAATATTAATCTCTTACTATCCTACTCTTTAAAAACATCTTCCTGTTCTTTCTGCTCTTTCTCTTCCAACACACCTCTTTTATCAAGAGCACCACCTGCTAACTCTTCCTTTTTTTTCCTCCCAGCCAGAGTATACTTCTTTTTTTTCCCCCTCAAAGTATACTTCTGATTTCAAGTCTTTCCCTAGTCCTATCAATCATGTTCTTTCTACTTCTAAACTAAGTAGTTGAACGTTCCTGGAAAAAAGAAAATAGCACATATACACATACCATAAAATACTATCCTTAGGTATTCCCAAATATTTACCTCCAGCAATGTTTCCCCTTACCTCTACACTCCAAATCCCACTTAACATCTGCACTTGGATGTCTAGGAGGCACTTAAAATTTAATAGACCCCAGTGGAACTCTTGCTCCTAAAAATCTCCATCAATATCTGCTTTTGCCTAGGGGTCCTCATTTTAGTAAATGGCCACACAACCCACCCAGTTGCTGAAGTCAAAGTCCTAGAAGTCATTTTGATTCTCTCCTCTCTTCCTCACATTTTATCCATACCAAGTCCTATCGATTCTATCTCTGAAACACATCAGAATCTACTCACTTCTCTCCACCTTGGAGATTATGAGCACAGCCATATTAAGTTTGAATTGTACCAACCTCCCAATTTGTCTCTCTGCTTCCACACTTGCTACCGCACACAATGAATTTTCCACATAGTAGCCAGGGTGATCTTTTAAAACATCACATCAGGCAGGAAACCCTCCAAAGGTTTGCAATGGACATCGAGTAAAATCCAGACCCTTCATCTTAGTCTGCAAAGCTTCACAGATTGGGGTCCTGTCACTTCTCCAACCTCAACCCAAGTCACTCCTCCCTACGTGTCATACTTGGCCGCAGTGACCTTGCAGGTCCTTGACAACATCAAACCTATCCCAACTTAGGGCCTTTAAACTGGCTGTCCCCTCTGCCCAGAACATTCTTTTCCCACATCCACACACACCTGGTTCCTTTTCATTCAGGTGTCAGCTGAACTACCGCTCGTCAGAGAAGCATTTCCTTGATGGTCTAATCCACAGTAGCATCCAGAAACTATCACTTCTCTTTGTTTTCATTTCTTTGCACTACTTGTGCCTTATCTCATTTTCTTATTTATTCATTTGCTTTCTTATTTACCATCTCTCCCCACTAAGATATATGTTACTTAAGAACAGAGAGGTGTCTGATCCTTGCATCCTCAAGCAATGCCTGTCATTTAATAGGCGTCCAAACATTTATTTAGTTAACTTCACAGTGACTCTGGTTCCTTCCAGAGTTCTGTGGATGGAGCAACGCTTCTCAAATTACCTCTGGTGAAGGAATACTTTCTTTTAAAAAGTTTCCAATATGTCAGACTTGTCACATTTTTGTAAAATACAATAAAAAAGAGTTACTAGAAAATAAAAACCCAGACATAGAAAATACTGAAGCCATTTTTAAATTGTTAAATTATTATTAAAATATTGAATTATTTTAAACACTCTCAGTGTCTCTCCTTGTGTCTTTGCAGACTGGTAACAAGCCGTCTGTGGGCTGCCACCAGCCTACAGGCCACACCTAAAAAGCAGACTGACAGAATATACATAAAATGAGAACGAAGTGAAGCCACAGAAGCAGCTCAACTCTGGGCCAGGGAAGAACCTGCTAACTTTCAGAACTCCAACACCTCAGGCCTGAGGCTGAAGGGGCTCTACCCACTCGCGCCTCAGGAAACTGAAGACAATCAGGCCGCCTGCAGGAATGATAGGACTACCCTACTTGTCACCAGTGGAAGGTAATGATGAGGGAAGGCAGCAGTTTCCTCCCAAGCTCTCAGGTCTCCACTGTATCTGAGGAGAGAGAGATAAGATTGGGCTCAAGAAGGCTGCAAGTTCCTGCGTGAAGGTGGGAAAGAAAAGCGGCAAGTGGAGGTTGCTGCCTCAGGGTGCCATACATACACCCGTGAGGACAGGGGCCAGGGGAACGTCAAGCATTAGGATTAGCCACTCCTTTCAACCAGACTTTCTTCTCAACCTCAGAGAACAAGGTTTCTTTATGTATGAGGCTAACCTCTCCCGTGGCATTCTAGATTCAATCTTCTTCCTTTTGAAATTCAAGTCCATCAATTATCTTTTTTCCCCTTTCATTTTTTAACCATCTTCCTTCCACTCAGTCATCTGGATGGTCTAAGACTCCCGCCCTGCCTCAATAATTTCAAACCACTTCAGATCTTGTGAACTCTTCTCTCCTAAATCTCCCTTCAAAGTGTTACCTCTCCTTTATTTCACTGCCACCGTCGTAGGTAAGGCCCCCATTTCTTATTCCAGACCACAATAAATCCTTACCAAGTCTTTAAAATACCAGTTTTGTCATTTTTCAATCCAGAGACTGAAAGACAGAGTTACTAATTTTTTAAGATCCCACAGATAAAGTGGTGGGGAGAATTCCATGTCAAGAATGGAAAGGATATATTGATGGACTACTAACTCTGCAGTAGACTAAAGATTCCAGGATAAGAAATGGTAGGACAGTGGGCCACATGAAAGGTATCAGTGTGATAAAGGGAAAGAAAATAGTGGTTCTGCCAAAGACAAAGCTGGGGGAAGGAATCTGAATAATGAACAGTCTCCCCTGATATCAGTGGAGCTAATGAATTACACCCAAGGTAGACTCAGTATCCTGAAGGCTAACCAAAGGGAAAGGTCATGGGACTAGCAGTTTCCTGTTCCCACCTGACAAATGTCAAACTCCTTAAAACTATTTATATCATGTAACTTTCCACTTCCTTTCCAGAGCCCATCCTTGCTGGATCCAACAATTTACTCAGAGGCAGGAAAACAGTAATGCAGAAGTCAGGAGGTAGACAAGTGCTGTCGTCAGACTAGATTACCTGCAGTTAACCAAATGTCATGCTGTAATCTAGAATAGCCCTTTACATGCTGCTTCTGTCCTGACTTTTATTTCTTCCATTCATCTTGCAACTCCTTTCAGTTTCAAGACAATCAACAACTGCCTTTCTGAAGCGTGAGGATAAGTTAAATGCCTCTTCCTTCAAGATCTCATACTATTTTTCACATATCTCTACCATAGCTATAAAGTCTGTCTTCCAAATTGGCTACAAGATTCTAAAGGATAGGGGCCATGTTCAACTAATCTTTAAATCCCCAGCAACTAGCACAACTGACTAGGGATCTAAACGATAGTTACAAATTCACATTCAACTTAAATGAATGATGAAAAGATACAAGTATACGTGAACTTTGAGATCATCAAGGTAAACACTCTAATTTTACAGATGAGAAGACCAAGGCTCATGATAGTGAAGTGACTTACTCAAGGTCACAGAGGGAGGGGTTAAATTGGGACTCCTGCCTTTCAGACTCAAGGACAATGTCTGGTACATAAGAGAACACTCAATAAGTATTGGTGGAATAAAGTCTTTCTTTAAATTCAAAAGTTATTAATATATACCAGAGTTTCAAAATTCCACTATATTAGCAATCCCCAACTTCATCATAAATAATCTTCATCAGGGCCTAGGTAGAGGAAAAGGAAGGAAAATATATAGAGCACAGGGTTTCATTCACATTAATTTCCCTTGAAGTCCTCAATTCCTTTTCAAGGCACAGAGATGGCATGCTCTTAGGACCTTGGGGCAGCTTACTGTCCTCTAAACAGATCTTTATAAGAGCTCATGGTCTCTTCCTATGTATCTAAGACTGTCTTTGCCAAGCAAAAAGATGGTCTTTCTGGTGGTGGTGCAAAGAACCAATTACTTCTTCCTTAAAATCCAGCCTGATATTTTATTCAAGTAACTTCTGGTATAATTCACCTGTTTAGTTATGGAGAGGGAAGAGCATAGAGTTAGAAGACATGGGGTTTCCTTCTGACTCTGCTGCTTCTGCAACAGGGGACATGGTGCTTTCCTTCAGCTCCCTCAGATTTAGAGCTCTCTGTAAAACGCCAGTCCCAAGGCAGAGAGGGGGCTGGCGGACCCCTTCCATTTCAAACATTCTATGATTCCAAGTGTTAACCTCGAGGTAACTTTCGAGGAATGGTTTTATGGAGACAAATGAGAAATCAGTTTTTACAAAAGTACTACTCAGTAATTTAACAATTTATTGGACCAATTAAACATGTAGGTATGTTGGTGAAGGGAACAAAGCAACCAGAGCATAAAAGATAAATGACCCATCTTACCTACCTTAATGACGCTCACATTAAGTTTATAGAGATATATCTCATAACAAATCCAACAAATCTTTGGATGTACAGAGGCCAATAAGATTAAAGAAAAAAAAAAGTGAAACTCTCCTTTTAGTAGGTTTGGGGTGAGGGTAGTGTCTATGAATCTGAATTCTTAAAAACCACCACAGTAACTCTGATGAACAGCTTGGTTAAGAAGTATTACTGGGAATCGGGGCGCCTGGGTGGCTCAGTCGGTTAAGCGTCCGACTTCATCAGGTCATGATCATCAGGTCATGATCTCGCGGTCCGTGAGTTCGAGCCCCGCGTCGGGCTCTGTGCTGATGGCTCGGAGCCTGGAGCCTGTTTCGGATTCTGTGTCTCCCTCTCTCTCTGCCCCTCCCCCATTCATGCTCTCTCTCTGTCTCAAAAATAAATAAACGTTAAAAAAAAAATTAAAAAAAAAAAAAAAAGAAGTATTACTGGGAGTGATTTGGTAACAACTGTGCTGGCATTTACCAAACTTTTTAATGTTTAATAAATGGTTATTATTGGGGCGCCTGGGTGGCGCAGTCGGTTAAGCGTCCGACTTCAGCCAGGTCACGATCTCGCGGTCCGTGAGTTCGAGCCCCGCATCGGGCTCTGGGCTGATGGCTCGGAGCCTGGAGCCTGTTTCCGATTCTGTGTCTCCCTCTCTCTCTGCCCCTCCCCCGTTCATGCTCTGTCTCTCTCTGTCCCAAAAATAAATAAACGTTGAAAAAAAAAATTTAAATAAATGGTTATTATTAAGATGTGTATTCTTTCACACACAGAATGTGCTCATGCAGAAAAGCACCACAATTTATAATTCTGTTTGTTCTCCTGACACCACTTAGCACTGGCTGGAACAGGTGAGAACTCTGAATAACTTTCAATGCGAGTGAAATGCCTTGGCAGGAAAAGGGAGGCTTTGAGAGAGGACCAGGCAAAGACGCTGTGTGGACTCTTTCAATGGGAGAGCACAGCGCGGTGCTCTGGGGAGTGGGCCAAGTTCACGGAGTGGTTCAGTGAAAACTGATGTGGAATTTAAAGTAAGCGGCCACCTGTGCAGACTCTGGCGACATCATTTGGTAGCTATATGCCCTTAGCATATTAATGTTCTTACACCCATATGTATACAATATTTCAGGTCTCACACCGGCGTCTGACAATAAAAAGATCATACAGAACAAAGACAGGACCTGACACCAGATGAGCACTCAATTCATGCTAATGTTCTTTCTTTGTTCCAAGCTAGAAAGGTTCTGTCCATTCTCAGAGAGATGGCATTTTCACAGAGAAGAAACCCCAACTCACCTACCTGGCACTAGGTCATTTCCTCCTCTCTGGAAGGTCGCTGTCCTGGAAAAGTGGCGTCAGGGAAAGAGAAACAGCCATGAAAATCAAGTCCACCTTGCAGGATACAGACCAGCCAGTCCAGCAAGACTGTAGGAAAAAAGTTACTGAGCTCCTGCTACTAACCCCTTTTCAGTAGCCCTTCCCACGCCATCTCCCGAGCTTTCTTTCTAGTCTCTCCGTGCTGCCCCTCCCTCACCTCTCTCCACACGGCTTTGGATTGAACAGGCCAAGCCTCTCCCCCAAACCCACGAAGGTAAGTAAATCCCGCTGCTCCCAGCAACACTAGGATGTGTCCCTTTCCTCAGGGATTCTGATTTCTGTCCTGAAGTTCTAGAAAGAGCAGTAGGAGCTCTCAGCTTGGATGCTTTGCCTCAGAATGGATTTCCACTCCCCGAGGCGCTTTCCCCGACCTTCCTCATTTCTGGGGTGTGAGGACAGTGCTGTGGGGACGGAAACCTAGGTCTCTCAAAGGGGCCCCTCTCGGTCGCCTAACATCCACCGCAAACCCTGGAATAAGGCCAGTCACCGGCACAGAAATGGCCGGTACGGCCAACTTCGAAGCCTCCAGGCCGGCCAATGCCAGAGCTAAGCCGGGCGAGAGAGATGGGCCCCTCGGAGCCGCAGCCGCTTCTGCGCTGGGGGCCGTTTAGTGTCAGGTGATCGCGGTCCGGCCAGGCGGACACAGAGGCCGTCGCGACTCCCACCCCCCCATCCACCCCTCCACCCCCCCACACACCCCCACACCCCCACACGTGTGGTCCCGGGCCGCACCTCCTCTTGGTCGCGAGCCCTCTCACAGCCGCCCCGCCAGGCTTTCGGGTCTCAGCGGTCCTGCGCCACCACCGCGTCACTCCCACATCCCAACCACAGAATGCCTCCCTACCCGCAGCGTTGCCTGTCCTGCGCGTCTCACCGCCCACGTGGAATCCTACACCTGCAAGCGCAGTATTCCCGAGACTGACCCGCGCCCGCGCCTAAGGGCCCCCAACTACAAGTCCCAGAAAGCTGCGGGCCGGTGGTACCCACTTCCGGCGCACACTTCCGGCGAAGGTCCGGGCCAGTTCCCGGCTGCGGGGGTTCAGTGGGTAGCTGTCCTTTGAGGTTAGAGACTAGTTTGTTTAAGTTATCTTATTATTATTAAAAAAAAAAAAACAAAACTTTTTAATGTTTATTTATTTTGAGAGAGAGTGAGAGAGACAGAGCGTGAGAGGGGAAGGGACAGAGAGAGGGAGAGAAGAATCCGAAGTTGGCTCCAAGGTTGGAGCTGCCAGCACAGAGCCCTACGTAGGCTCCAGCTCACAAAGAATGAGAGTGTAACCTGAGCTGGAGTTGAGGCCTAACCGACTGAGCCACCCAGGCACCCCTTATTATTATTATTTTTTTAAGTGTGTCAGTTATTTTAGGAATACCCATTGAAGTGTTCTTAGTTTTTGAAGTGTTACTGGTGTGAAAAGAATGTAAAGATATCACCTGTAATTTTGTCTTTACCCCTAAAAATATTTTGAAATGAATATATGCTATTTGGCCTCACCATCTTGGCTCCAAAGTTCATTCATATGGCAAACATGAGGGCCTACGATGTTCCAGGAACTGTCCAGGGAGGGTGGTGTAACCCCATTTTGCAGCTTTTACATTTTAGAAGTTTCAAGAAGCATACTCAGTGTCTCATCATAAGGGTAAAGTATGGATTCAAGTCCAGATTTTTTTTCTGAATATTCCAGAGCACGTGTTCTTCACAGTTGATTCCCTTTATTATTCCCCTGTGTTTCCAAATAATTTTCCCCTTGAAAACTTGGTTTTCTCATTTATGAAAGGGACCCAGTAACCACAGCCCTTTTCGAGGAAACCCCCAGGAAGGCAAAGGGGGTTAAAGTGTTTCAGAAACTTTCCAGGCTTCTAGATGGTTGAAGGTAACTATCACCGAATTATGGTGTATTATACTTAGAAAATGTCAGGAGGTGTTTGTAGGGATGAGTTAAGGGGCCTCAGGTGGGGTTGTTAGGGGGACAAAGACCTTCACCTTGTGTTCTGTGCAGTTTAGAATCCCTGGAGAATGATCCCTGGAGAATTTCCTCCCAGGGTGGTGCTGGGACCTTGGGATGTGTGGTGAACGGCATTCTGCTGACAGTGATCAGCCTGCCTACAAACATATACCCCATACTCATTCACACAAACTATATACATACACACAATCTGTACCCCTTCACAGCATGTTCCCACACAACCACATTCATACATAGCATGTGCTCACACTCACCCATTATTGTCTGTGCGAGAACACATTATTATTCCCCAATTTGTTTCAGTTCATGTATTTTTAAAATTTTTATTTTGAAATAATTATAGATTCACAGGAAGTTGGAAAAAATGTACAGGGAAGTCCCCGTGTCCTTCACCTAGTTTCTCCTAATGGCAGCATCTTACATAAATAAATTTTGTAATTTTCAGGATATAGATCCTGTATGTGTTTTGTTAAGTTTATACCTTAATATTTAATTTTCTTATACTATAAGTGATATTGTGTTTTTAATTTCAGATTTCACATATTTATTGTTTAGTATATAGAAAATTGATTAATTTTTGTGTGCTGATCTTGTGTAAGACTCTGCTGAACTTAGTGCTTATCAGAGGGTTTTCTTTAAAAAATTTTTTTTTTAATTTTTTTTTTTCAACGTTTATTTATTTTTGGGACAGAGAGAGACAGAGCATGAACGGGGGAGGGGCAGAGAGAGAGGGAGACACAGAATCGGAAACAGGCTCCAGGCTCCAAGGCATCAGCCCAGAGCCCGACGCGGGGCTCGAACTCACGGACCGCGAGATCGTGACCTGGCTGAAGTCGGACGCTTAACCGACTGCGCCACCCAGGCGCCCCAAAAAAATTTTTTTTTAAATCATTATTTATTTTTGAGAGAGAGAGACAGAGTGTGAGCAGGGGAGGGGCAGAGAGAGGGAGACACAGAATCCCAAGCAGGCCCCAGTCTCTGAGCTGTCAACACAGAGCCCCACAGGGGGCTCAAACTCATGGACCATGAGATCATGACCTGAGCCAAAGTCAGAGGCCCAACCGACTGAGCCACCCAGGCGCCCCCAGAGGGTTTTCTTTTTTAAATGCTTTTTTGACATTTTTCACATAGAGAATTATGTCATCTACAATTAGAGATCGTTTACCTTCTTTATTTCCAATCTATATTCCCTTTATGTTTTTTCTGACCTATTGCATAAGCTAGAATTTCCAGCACTATGATGAACAAGCTGATGAGAATAGACATCCTTGTTTGTCCCCCCCTCCCCCTTAGGGAGAAAGCATTTGAACTTTTAACATTAACTTTGGTGTTACTTTAGGTCTTTATCAATTTGAGGAAATTCCTTTCTATTCATAGTTTGCTTAGCATTGTTACCATGAGTAGTTGTTGGATTTTATGTAATGCTTTTTCTTATATCAATTGATATGATCTTAATATTTTTCTTCTTTAGTATTGATATGGTAGATTATATACTAATGGGTTTTCAAGTATTGAACCAATCTTGCATATGTAGAATAAATTCCACTTGGCTGAGGTGTGTAATCCTCTTATTATTTTGCTGGATTTGATTTGATAATATTTCGTTGAGTATTTTTACATCTAAATTAATGAGATATTGGTTTGTAGTTTTTTTTTTTTTTAATGTTTGTTTATTTTTGAGAGAGTGTAAGTGGAGGAGGGGCAAAAAGAGGAAGGGACACAGAGGATCCAAAGGAGGCTCTGTGCTGACCATGAGATCATCTCACAAACCATGAGATCATGACCTAGCCGAAGTCGGATGCTTACCTGACTGAGCCTAGGTGCCCTTGTTTTGTTTTGTTTTGATGCTGTCTGGTTTTGGTTATCAGGCTAATAATGGCCTCACAAAGTGAGCTGGGAAATAATAGTTCCTCTTGTTTTATTTTTTGGAAGAGATTGCATAAAATTTATGTTAATTCCTCTTTAAATGTTTGATAGACTTCTCCAGTGAAACAATGTAAGCCTGGAGATTTCCTTTTATTTTAAATTACAAGTTAAGTTTCTTTAATAGTCACATGACTCTTCAGATCATTTTATTTTTTTGTTTTTGTTTTTGTAGTTTGTGGTTTTCAGGGAGCTTGTTCAGTGCTTCCAAGTTGTCACATTTATGAATGCAGACTTGTTAGTAGAAGTCCTTCTTGAGCCCTGTTTAGGGGACTCACAATATAGTAAGGAGTTTTTTTTACCTAAATAGTGTGGCTGAGGCTCACAGGAATGTTCGTATCTGTTTTCCAAGTCAAACGATCTGCTGTGTGGATGTATCTAGTGGTACTTTTTTTTTTTTTTCAATCTTACTTTAGTCTTGCCCCACCCCTATCCAGTACCCTTTTGCCATCTCTTCTTAGCTGATTCCATCCCTGACCCCAGAGAAGGGCAGTTATGGTATGGCCCCCTGAGGCCACTGAGGCCCAGCTAAGTCCTCCATGTGGCCAGGGCCAGATGCTCTGGGAAGAAGCTTGAGAGGTCTTCATTTGGGGTCTGCATCTTCTGCTTATTGTGGTCTTGGGACCTGGAGGAGCACTGGCCAGGGAGCACATCAGTCTGTAGGCCTCAGCTGGAGAGCCCTTGGGAGACACACAGAAAGAAAGGTGGAGGGACTTCCATTTACTGATTTCCTCCTGGATGCCCTGCACTGGGCTTAGGGCTCAATGTTTATCATTGCCTGTTAACAACCCTGTTTTATTTATTATTTAAGAAAAAACTTTTAGTATTTATTTATTTTTGACAGAGACACAGTACAAGCAGGGGAGAGGCAGGGAGAGAGGGAGACACAGAATCTGAAGCAGGCTCCAGGCTCTGAGCTGTCAGCACAGAGCCCTGATGCAGGGCTCGAATTCATGAGCCGTGAGATCATGACCTGAGCCGAAGTCGGATGCTCAACTGACTGAGCCACTCAGGTGCCCCTGCTCACTTATTTTTAAATTGAAGGCACAGAGGATGAGTGAGAAAGGGACAGTGACTTGCCCAAGATCCTGCTGGTGGTAAATGGCAGAGCCGGGATTGAAACTCAGCACCTTGGATATTGAATTGGGCACACGTTCAGTATAGCACATTTGTCTGTCACCTCATCTTTTCAGGGGATCACAAATGGAATAGGCCAGAATAGAGATGAGGAAAGGAACTTCTGTTGGACCCCTTGGGCCCTGCCTCCCAGTTCAGCCTGCTGAGGGATCAACCCAACATAGAAATGGTGGTAGATGCAGGTCCAGTCATAGTGGACTCCTAGGAAAGCTGCAGAAATCACTGTAGGAGCTGGAAAAGGGAGGTCAGGGCTCCTGTGTGGATTTGAGCCCAGCCAGGTTGGCTCCTGGCTAGAACAGGGGAACACAGAGCTGCCTCCTTCCAGATTCCTACAAGTTCTAAGAATATGTCCAGTTCTGTTTCCCAGACTGTCCCTGGAATGTGCTCAAATGTGAAGCATACAAATGAAGAGGGTGATAAGGAGGGTCTCATCCAGCCTTCTTCACTTTTCAGACTGGGAATTGAGGCCCAGAGAAAAGGAGAGAATTGGTCAAGTGCCCTCAGACAAGCAGGGAGGGGAAAGGAGGGAAGTTAGTCCTGCCTAGTAATGAGGGGCTCTTGGTGCTGCCTTGCTAGGGATCCAGGGGTAGACACTTATCATTATAGTGTTCCTGCTACTAGATGCACCTCGGCATCATTCCTGCGCTTACTCATTCAAAAGCATTCAGTGAGTATATTCTGTGTACCTTGTCACATACAGTGCTGTTTCTCCCCAGGGCTCCACCAGCACTGGGGGTGAGGGTTTTAGTGGTTTTCAGCGTTATGAATCCTCTCTCCTCCCCCAGCAGCCTCTTCATCCTGATTGTTGTTGCTGTGCTTTCACCTTTCTTCAGATTCCACCTGGTGACTTTCTCTAAGATGTCGGCCACTGCCAACTAAGGATACTAATGAGTAGATAAATTCTTAAGGAGCGTCCCCCCCCAAACTAAGGTTAAGCGTATCACAGGGTATCCCTAAAGGGCTAAAAATCTTTAAACCAAAAAATTGTGGCTTTTTAGATGTTGTGTTAGGATGATGTAAAATGTAAAAAATGTAAAAGAAAAAAGCCTGCGTGGGGTGGGCAGAGTTGGGTTGCCAGATTTAGCAAATGAAAATACAGGATGCCCAGCTCAATTTGAATTTCAGATACACAATGAATGGCCTTATTTTTTTGTTTAGATGTGTGTTCTTTGTAATGTTTGTCTGAAATTCAGACGCTGCTGGGCATCCTGACTTTTATCTGGAAACCCTAGAAGAGTGGCATATTTCCAAGAACGCCTTGAAAGACTCTAAGGGGGCAATTGCAATCTGGGAGGCTACCCCCAAAAATGTGCTAGCCTGGCTTTCAGCTTAGTCACCTACCTCAGTGAAAGAGGATATTGAGAATAGCTGCACAGGCTTCTCAATAGCTCAATAACCTGGCTCACCTTCTCCTCTGTCTTCTGTCTTTCCCTCATTTCGGTGAAAACCCACACCTTCTCCCCTTCAGGCTCCAGAGCAGAGCAGCTGAAGGCAGGGGCTGTGGAGTCAGATAGCCTGGGTGTAAATACAGGCTCTGCCACCAGAAAACTGACATCACGAGCAAGTTTATCAATGTCACCAAGCCCGGATTTCCTCCTCTGTAAAATGAGGCTCAGGAAACCTGTCCCCTTCAGGCTGTTGTGAGAACTACATGGAATAAGGCATGGAAGGTGTGCATCACAATGCGGGCGGTAAAAGTTAATGTAACTGTTATTCTCAGTTTTGACCTGTAGGTGGCCCCAGACACTAGAGACATGCCCTTCAGGTGGAGGCGCTGCTCCAGGAATTTCTGCCCTTGAGCTCTGTGGCATCCCTCTCCTTGAATTTCTGACTTTTCACTTCTTTTATATCATTTAATTCTCACAACAGTCCTGGGAGGCAGGCGAGCAGAGATTATTAACGTTTTTGCAGATGAGCACACTGAGGCCACATTATTTAGCTTCTCTAAACATTTCTCATCTGTTAAACGAGGAGCAGGGCAAGATCCTTATGAATTCCCCAAATCACTCACAAAAATGGACTGAGTCACTAGGATAGCAGGAGAAAACATCCCGTTGGACAGTATCTTCAACAAAACCAAGATCAGGGGATCCCCACGGATCCTAGAAGAGGGGGGGTCGAATCACCATCAGGCTTCAGCAGCTGTTCCAAGGTCGTGAGAGTTCTGGAACCCAGAACACAGAAAATGCCACCAAATAATACAGTCCTCCAAGAAGAGAGCTCCACTCTGAGCGGAATCATCAACAAGAAGCTGAGGATACCAATGAAACTGGCCTGAGGTTCCACAGGCTCTTTCACAAGCTCCAGTTTGTAAGTGACTCCAAAAGACTGCAGTAAACTGAAAAAGCCAGGGCTCTTTGGAGAAATGGCTGGTTCATGACAAAGCATAGAGCAAGCCTGGAACAACTTGTCTGCCAGAGAGCAAGAAAGTTCCAAAGACTACTACCATCAAGTTGTAAGGACCCAGGCCTGGCTTGAAGGGTTCCCGTTTGAATCAAACAAACTAGACACAAAATAAATCTATGGGACACTTACAGAGATTTGAATTTGGACTGGATATTAGATATAAAGAATTTGTGGAAAAAGTGAAGACCAACCAAATGAGAAGAAGCATGCTATGGCAAGGTGCTCAGCTACCATCCCTTGCATTTTGGCAGTGATTCAAAGGCAGTGGAGTGATAAAGCTTTAGAGTGGAAAAAAGGAAGGCTTTGGGTATGCCCTGATTGCAGGGAAACTGGAGGTGGCTAAGTAGAAGAGGGCATCCTATGTGATTGGTTAGGGGAGCATATTTGGCTTTCTCTGATCCTAAATTGGAAGTGGGGACAAAACTTAGGGATATTGTCAGTTATTAATCAAGGCCTGACTGTTTGGGGATGATTGATAGTTTGGCTGCCCGGGCTGATTGCTAGAGATGATATTCTGACATCTTACAAGTCAGCCTACAAGCAGACTGGCTTCCTGGGCTAGTTATCGTAGATTATGGGTTGGTTTCCTGAGCTGGTTGCTGCAGATTGTTTTTATATATGGTCTTTCTATTGTCCATGTGTATATTCAACCTCTCAAATTATTATTTATTTTTTAAGTGTAATAATGATACAATGTAAAAAATAAACTAAAATGCCCTTAGGTAAGATATATACTTGATTATTTATAGATTAAATAGTTCAGTAAAAGGCAAGGAGAGATTGACAGATAAACTAAAACAGGCATGGTCTCAATATTTGTGAATCTGGGTTATGGATACTTGGAGGCTGTATTATTCCCATGTTGTGCATATTTTGAAATTTCTAGAACAAAAAGTTTTTTCTGTTGAGAATAGTAATAGCACCTACCTCATAGGGTTGCTTTGAGTATTACATGAAATGATTCAAGTAGAAGGTTTAGCATAGTTCTTGGCCTGAGTTGAGTCATACCTTACAGTAGGCCCTTGCTGAGCATGTTTCTGGCATTATGTCATTGTTATGTGATACTTAAATGGGATTATGCTACATAGGCTCTTTTAGAAACTGATTTTTTTTTTCACTCACAATATTTCATCCATAAATCACGAGGGTAAAAGGTACAGCACAGGGAATATAGTCAATGGTATTATAATAGTTGTATGGTGACAGATGGTAGCTACTTGTGGTGAGCATGGCATAATGTGTAGTTGTTGAATCACTGTGTTGTACACCTGAAATGAATGTAACATTGTGTGTCAACTTTACTTCAATTAAAAAAACCCCAGGCCCCCCCAATTTTGTCAGCACATTTATGTAATATATGTTTATATCCACAATGAAATTTTTAATGGTTGCCTAGTAAACTTTCATTTGGATTTACTATAACTTATTTAACCGCTTCCTATTAATAGTGAGAGTGTTGAAGTTTATCTGAGCCCTGTGTTTCTGAAAAACAGCACAGATTAAGAAATCCCCCAAATTTTTGTTTGGGAAACACTATAGTGTGGCATAAGATAATGATGACATTTGATTTGCTGGAGGAAAGAGTAGACTTTTCAATGAAAGGTGTTGAAAAGATTATGCAATCATTTGAGACAAATTTAGATCCTTTCTCTTATAATATATGAACTTTATTAAAAATAAATTAGAGGGGGGCGCCTGGGTGGCTCAGTCGGTTAGGTGTCCGATCTCGCGGTTAGGTCACGATCTCGCGGTCTGTGAGTTCGAGCCCCGCGTCGGGCTCTGGGCTGATGGCTCAGAGCCTGGAGCCTGCTTCCGATTCTGTATCTCCCTCTCTCTCTGCCCCTCCCCCGTTCATGCTCTGTCTCTCTCTGTCCCAAAAATAAAAATAAACGTTAAAAAAAATTAAAGGTATTAAAGGCAAACCATTAAGGAACAAAACATAAAACACAAAACTAAGCTTTATGGGTTGAATTGTGTCCTCCCCCACACCCTTCATACTTGAAGTCCTAACGCCCAGTACTCCAGAATGTAACCTTATTTGGAAATAGGGTTCTTGTAGATATAATCAAGTTAAGATGAGGTCATTAGGGTGTGCTGTAATCCCATATAACTAGCTATCCTTATAAGAGGAAATACCATATGAAGACAGAGACACACAGGAGTATTCAAGCCACGAAATGCCAAGGATTGACAGCAACCACAGGAAGGTAGGGAGAGTCAAGGAAGGATTTTACCCAAAGTCTCAGAAGGAACCAGCCTCGCTTGATAATGAACTTCTAGCCTTCAGACTGAGAAAATGAACTTCTACTGCTTAAGTTTGTGGTACTTTGTTATGATAGTCCTAGGAAACTAATATAATTACTATTTAATTTTATTAAAAAAATTTTTTTTATAACATTTATTTATTTTTGAGACAGAGAGAGACAGAGCATGAACGGGGGAGGGGCAGAGAGAGAGGGAGACACAGAATCGGAAGCAGGCTCCAGGCTCTGAGCTGTCAGCTCAGAGCCCGACGCGGGGCTCGAACTCATGGACCGGGAGATCGTGACCTGAGCTGAAGTCGGACGCTCAACCGACTGAGCCACCCAGGCGCCCCTTAATTTTAAACATCACCCCTCATCACTTCATACCCATTAACAGTCATTCCCCATACCTCCTTCCCTCCATCCACTGGCAACTATTAATATATTTTCTGTCTCTATGAAGTTGCCTTTTTTTTGGACATTTTGTATAAATGGAATCACATTGTATTTTGTGACTATCTTTTTTTTTTTTTTTTTAACTTAGTATTATTTTCAAAGTTCATCAATTATGTAGCATATATCACTACTTCATTCCTTTTTGTTGCCACGTATCATTCCATCGTTTGGATATACCACACTTTTTATCCATTTGCCAGTTGGTGGACATTTGTGCTGTTTCCACTTTTGGCTCTTATAAATAACACTGCTGTGAACACGTGTGTACAAGTTTTTGTGTGGATGTATATTTTCATTTCTCTTTGGTAGGTGTCTAGGAATGGCATCACTGAATGATATGGTAACTCCATATTTAAGGTTTTGAGGAACTGCCAAACTATTTTCCAAAGTGGCCACACCATTTTATGATCCTACCAACAATGAGGCTTCCCATTTCCCCACATTCTGATGGCTTATATCATTCAAAATTAGAGCCAATATCCTTGCAGTGGACTAAATGGACCAACATTGTATTAGTCAGGGTGTTCCAGAGAAATAGAATGATAGTATGTGTATTTAATTAATTAGTTGGCTTATGTGGTTATAGAGGCTGAGAAGTCCCATGATCTGCCACTTGCAAGCTGGAGCACTGGGAAAGCTGGCGTTGTAATTCAGTCTATGTCTGAAGGCCCAAGAACCAGTGGGACCAATGGCTGAAGGCTTGAGAAGGGAGGGGGTGGTGTGCTGGGGGAAGTCCCAGAGTCTGAAGGTCTAAGAACCAGAAGCTCTGACGTCTGAGGACAAGAGAAGATGAACGCCTCAGCTCAAGAAGAAAGAGAGAATTCATCCTTCCCCTTTTTGTTCACCTGGGCTCTCAAAGGATGGGATGATGCCTGCCCATATTAGTAAAGGTGGATCTTCTTTACTCAGTCTGCTGATTCAAATGCTACTCTTTTCTGGAAACGCTATCACAGACACACCAAGAATTAATGTCTTACCGGCTGTCTGTGTGCCCTTTAGCCCAACCAAGTTGACACATATAATTAATCATCACACCCGTGTTCTAGCTTTTCCCTATGTTTTTAGTGTTGTAAGCACATTGGCCTTTTGCTGTTCCTCAAATAAATGAAGCATATTCTGTAGGGGTTTTGCATCTGCTGTTTTATCTGACTTCCCACAGGTATACTCCTTCTTGTTACCTCATTTCCTTCAGACTTCTGAACATATGATCTCTTATCAAAGGTGCCAATCCTTACAGCTCTATTTTAAATAAGAATCCTCTTCCTACCTCTTTACCCTGATTTTGTTGAATCTCTCTCTTCCTGATGCCCATCTGAATGTAAGATCTTTGAGGGGAGAGACATTGTTTATTTTGTTTACTGCATCAAAGAGAAATTATACTGACACTTATTGAATTGAAAAGAAGGGTTTATTTAAGATTTCATTGCATTGCAATATGGGAGAGAGCTTGAGCTTAACTCCCAACACAACAGGGTCAAATGGGGTTTTGTAGCCAACTGATAGGGTGAGGGAGTAAATGGAAAATTTCTAGGAAGAAATTAGTTAGGTATCAAGGTGGGGGGAGGGCAGAGCAGAATTGGGTTAGGTATCAAGGATGGGGGAAAAGAAGCTTGATTGGATCCAAGGGTGGGGGAATTCTTGATGAACTGGTTTAGTGGGATCCTTTGCTAAAATTGGGCTCATTAGGCCAAAGACAAGGCCTTATTGAGAAGAGGATTGAGAAGACCCTGAACAAAGTTTGGTTAAGGAGGGAGGCCTTGTCAAGTGCTCTGTCCTTAGCATCTAGACTAGTGAGTGGCACTTAGCAGGGCATTGGTTAATCACTATTAATTCAGTGAATAACTGCCCCATTCTGAGAAATAGTCTTTCAAATAAGAAGTCCTAACTGAACAAAAGAGATACATTTTTCCTTCCTAATCTGTCCAATACCTGGAGTGTATAAGGAGGATTTTTTTTCTAGAAAATAACACATTTGTATCCATTTATTTTTTTAGTGTTTTATTTATTTTTGAGAGAAAGCACACAAGCAGGGGAGAGGCAGAGAGAGAGGGGACAGAGGATGGGAAGCAGGCTCTGTGCTGACAGTAGCAAATCATTGTGGGGTTTGAACTCATGAACCATGAGATCATGACCTGAGCCAAAGTCACATGCTCAACTAGCTGAGCCACCCAGGTGCCCTGAAAAAAAGTTTTATTTTTTATTTATTATTATTTTTTAAATTAAAAAAATTTTTTTAATGTTTATTTATTTTTGAGAGAGACAGAGACAGAATGTGAGTGGGTTAGGGGCAGAGAGAGGGAGACACAGAGTCTGAAGCAGGCTCCAGGCTCTAAGCTGTCAGCACAGAGCCTGGCACGGGGCTTGAACTCTCCAGCGGTGAGATCATGACCTGAGCCGAAGTCAGATGCTCAACTGACTGAGCCACCCAGGCACCCCCAAAAAACCACATTTTTAAAAAACGGATCCAATCTTGTTCCATCTTCTATGCTAGCAAATAGAAAAATCTTAGTGTTTTGGGTGCTCTGCTTTTCTAACATGCTTTTTTTTTTTTTTTTTTTTTTAACTTGAAATCAAAACAGCATTACTCTGAAACCAATAGGTGAACAAATCAATCATAAATAGCTGCCCCAAAGTAACATAAAATATGCCTTACAGATTTGCATTAGTTTCTAGCATTGGGTACCAATCTTGGCTGCACATCAGAATCACTTGGAAACTTTAAAAATCCCAATGCCAGGACTATACCTAGAGCATAAATCCGGAATCTCTGGAGCTGGGACCAAGGCCCCATTACTTTTCAAAGCTCTCCAAAGATGCCAACATAGGCATACGATGGAGACCCTGAGATCTGACTGCATCCGAGACTACATTTCCCAGGGGCTCCGCGGCCGCTTCCGTTTCCGGCCCTGCCGGCCTCCGTGTGAGTAGAGCGAGGTTTCTGCCTGCTCGCGGTCTCGGAGACCAGTACCGCTTTGGGTGGTCGCAGTTCTTCGGCGCGCGCAGCCTCGTAGGCCAGCACGCCCAGCGCCGTTCTGGAACGGCGGCCGTCAGGCAGGCACTGAGACCTGGTGCGCCCCTCTTTTCCCCAGGGCGGGCCGAGAAAGGAGCCGGTTTACGAGGGGACAGGCAGATGTGGCCGGGGCCCCACCCAGATGAGCCGTACTGTGTTGAATGGCCGCCCCTATCCGGCGCCTGAGAGTTTAAAGGCTTGCCTTGAGGCCCAGAGATCGAGTCACCGACGAGACTTTCCACCGTTTTGGCGAAGGTGCCTGACAGCCAGAGCTTGGCTTGGAGCTTGCTGCCAGGCCGGACTCCAGGCAGCCAGTCCTGATCTTAACCACCTTCACCTGTCTACCCACCTTTGTGCGGAGTAGGGAGGGTGGAGGACTGGTCGGTTCAGCTTGCAGAGAGCAAGTTCTAGCTAGTTTAGGACATGGAGGGACTTCCTCATATTTCCTTTCTTCTTTCCCAGATTGGCTTATTCAGGATTCTTTGCCCTTGCCTGGGAGAACAGTTCAGGAGACAGATGGCCCCAAGGCTACCAAGAGCCCAGATCCAGGCAAGTTTGGTTTTAACTTTTCCTGAGGAATTGCCACCCTTTCAAAATGAAGCTGGGTTTATGCTTGTCTGGAAGGTGCTCTGCCCTGTGTATGGACCAAATTAGGTTCCCTGAGCCAATCCTGGATAGGTGCAGCGCTGCGGAGAAAGGACCCCTCTCCCCACTGTTTTCCCTTCATGTCCTCTCTACACATTACAGAGTCATTCACTAAATAGATGGTTGCTACCCATGCTTTCTAGAGTGCTAGAAACTGAAGAGTACTTTGTAGGTAAGGAATAGCCATTGTCTCAAAGTGAGTTTGCCACCTCGCAGAAGATGAAGGACAGACACATCATACAAGGACAGAGGCTGATAGATATGACACAATGATGGTAATGCCCTCTTGATGTTCAGGGGTCAGAGGAGTCTTCAGGGTGTGTTTAGTTCTTCCTGAAGATTAAATTAAGTTTGCGTAATTGCAGAAGGTGGGGTGACTAGGGGAAGGCTATAACATGAGTGAAGCCATTATATTTGAACCATGAACACGGGTTCCAGAGAAATTTGGAAACATTTGGGATCTAGAATGCCAGGCTGGAGTTTGCCTGTATGCTGGAGAAAACTGGGTTTTGAAGAATTTTGAGAAGTTGACAGGAAGTAAATTAGCATTTTGAAAGGAAGTAAGGCCTACTTGACTATTATACAAATTAAGAGTAAAGGAAAATTTTAAAAATTAAAGATGATCCATATTCCTATTGCACTAACAAATCAAATTATTTCATTTGAAACACTTTTGTATAAGTATTTTTTAGGCTTATCCATTTTTTCCTTTTAATATGTTTTAATATGTTATGACATATTAATATGTTATGAAATATCTTCCTATTTGCTCCATTGTCTCACTATCACTTTTTAAAGCCCCTTTTTATTCTGTAGTCAACCAGCCCTGTGACTTTGAACAAGTTCTTTCAACTCTCTGAGCCTTAGTATCTTTAGCTATAAAATAGATTTACTTTATAGACCATCATGGCAGAAACGCAGAGAGATGGTGTTTATCTTGGGGCTTAGCACTGTGCATGGTACATACTAAGTTGCTATTGCTGTGAAAGGCAATTGACAAATATATATTATTTCCTAGTAAATTCTAGGACAAATCCACTATCATTTTGCATGCCTTTTGGAGTTTCTATTTATTTGTTGACTGACAAATCCTTGAACACTTCTATGTTCCAGGCAGTATTTAAGGCGAGGGGGACAACAGTGACCCAAGTGGTCCCTAAGCTCCTGGAGCTCACATTATAGATGATAAATCTAGTCCTGCCAAGTAGTGAGAAATCCTGTGAAGAGAGTGAAGTGGGACATGGGATGGAGAGTGGTAGAGGATGGGAGAAAAGCGAAGAACATTCTGAGGAGGTGACATTTAAGCAAAGACCTGTGAAGTGAGGAATGAGCAAATGCCAGGCCCAGAGGAGGGAGCATGATAGGCGTGTTGGAAGAACGTGAGGAGTGTGGTTGAAATGAGGGGCCATGACCTCCTCTTATTCCTGGCTGGATTTTCCAGCTTCTTTTGATTTTTTGTTCCTGGGTAGCAAGTCTGCTTCCTGAGCTTGTCATTTACTTTCCCCCTTGGTCCTTTTGTTAACTGTGTTCCACTTCCCTCTGCATAAACAAGCTGAAGTATCAGAAGCTGGCCTTGAAGGTGTTGCTCTCCTTTTCTGATGAGGACTTCCTGGTTCCCTACTTCAGGGTATAAACATTCCTTGGTGAGAAGAATTGGGTTTGACTTTGCAGGGATCACTGACATTTGGGGATGTGGCTGTGGCCTTTACCCAGATTGAATGGAAACACCTGGATGCTGCTCAGCGGGCCCTGTACAAGGATGTGATGCTGGAAAACTATGGGAATCTGGTGTCAGTGGGTAAGGATGTCTTTTTAATTCAAAATTGATTTCCTGGGCAACTGTGTGTTTTCACAGGGTAAATGATTTGGGGTATTTAAATCGTAAATAGGAAGTTTTGTTTGTTTTTAGCATGGACTTAGAGGCTGGAGTTTATGCACAGTCCCATCTCTCAGAAAGTCAGAGCCATACAGAGTTTAAGATGGCAGCTATGTGTGTTGTCTAGCCCAGTTTTCTAAATTTTCCATCTCAGGATTTGTCTGCCACCAACAATAGGAATTCTCATCCGCAAGGAGGCCTGGTTTTCTAACTGACCTTCCCTCCTACCTTTCTATAACTAGCATGATTTGGACATGATTTGGACATCCTCATACCACCCTCTAGGCCTCTCTGATGTGGAAACCTTCCTGAGACTGAGGTCTGGGATGACCGCTTGTGCTCATGACCATAGTCACATTCCTTTTGTGTTTTTCTGTGAACAGGGCTTCTCTCTTCCAAACCCAAACTAATCACCCAGTTGGAGCAAGGGTCAGAGCCATGGATGGAAGTACAGCAAGTTCCATCAGGTCCTTGTTCAGGTGAGTGAGGCGGGGCCATTTCAAGCAGCAGCTCAGCACAGAGTGGTGAGGAGGACTTGTTGGTCACAAGGCTCACCTCAGAGGGCGCGTGTCTGTGCAGCCGCGTGGGGGAACTTGACGCCGCTTTCCTCCTCTTAATGTCATCGCTGCGTCAAATGACTTGCCGTTTTTCTCCTCATTCTATCCGTGCCCGTGGAGAGCTGCTCCCTTCTCGAGGGCCTCAGGCCCATGACTTCTCGCCTGAAGTCCTCAGTCTCTTCATGTGTTTTTTTTTTCTCCCTCCCTGTTTTCAGGCACTTGTCGGGCTGTACTTTGTTTCTATCTTCTGTCCATTTTCAATTCCTTTCAAATTCTCTCATGGTTAGCTTAATAAATGACTGTATATATCCTTTTCTGGTTTTAATATCCATCATCTTTAATCATATAGTGGCAGTGGCAGATTCCAAGTTATAAGCATAGTTTCCTAACTATCAGATAATTACTATTTTTAGCAAACAAGTTGATGGGGAAGCATTTTCTCCCCTTTTAAAATGTCTCTGTTATCCTTTGCTCTTGGCTCTCATCTTTTTTCTGTGTATACTTTGCATAAATTTCTGTAAATCGCTTTCTTTGCATCATAATTCATTTCAAAGTCTTTAAACATGATGTTTCTCTCACCTACAACATTTATCTTGCTAGTATTCCTTTTTTAAAAACTCGTAATTGTCATTTTGCCTATATCATCTTCAGAGAAACTTTTATAATTATATTTCGTGGAAAATACCAGTGATATATTTGTTTAACCTGGGTTTTTTTTTAAATGTTTTTTTAAATTTATTTTGAGAGAGAGAGAGAGAGAGGAAGAGGGAACGTGTGTGTGAGCAGGAGAAGGGCAGAGAGAGAAGGAGAGAGAGAATCCCAAGCATGCTCCATGCTGCCAGAGCAGAGCCCAACTCAGGGCTTGATCTCATGAACTGTGAAATTATGACCTGAGCCGAAATCAAGAGTTGAGTGCTTAGATGACTGAGCTACCCAGGTGCCCCTGTTTTGTTTTGTTTTTTTTTAACGCTTTTCAGTAATTCTTTTGTTCTTACTATGTTTAACTTTTTTTCTCCTAAAATTGTAAAAGTTTTATTTATTTATTTTGAAAGAGAGAGAAAGCACAAATGGGGGAAAGGCAGAGAGAGAGGGAGAGAGAGAGAATCCCAAGCAGGCTCTGCACCATCATTGAGGAGCCTGATGTGGGGCTCAAATTCACAAACCAGGAGATCATGACCTGAGCTGAAGTTAGTCGCTTAACCGACTGAGCCACCCAGGCGCCCCCTTTCCCTCTAAATTTTTGTGTAGATTCCTTATTGAGTAATTCAGTAGTAGTAGTAACTCAGTCTTCCTTATTCTTTGTTCTTTCTGTTTTAATTTTGGTATTTTTTGAAATAAGATGTTTAGAATTTAGATGTAGTAAAAACTAGCAACGTTTCCTTTGATATTTATTCCATCCATTTAGAAGACTAATAAATCTTTAGACAAAGATTTCACAACCATTCCATGTTTCACAGTTCATCCTCCTTTTCTGCATATTCTACTCTTTTAGTTTTTAGAAATACATATGGTACAAAATTCAGATGGTTCAAATTGTATGCAGTCTTCTTCACATACCTTTATTTATGTATTTTTTTAAGTTTATTTATTTTTGAGAGAGAGAGAGAGAGAGAGAGAGAGAGAGAGAGAATGAATCCCAAGCAGGCTCCACACTGTCAGCACAGAGCCTAATGTGAGGCTCATTCCTATTGATCCTGGGATCATGACCTGAGCCGAAATCAAGAGTCAGATGCTTAACCGACTGAGCCACCCACGCATTCCCTTCACATACCTTTCTTAATCATCCAGTTCCTCTCTCTGGAGGCATTCTCATATAAATTTCTTGTGGAAATTTCTGGATATAATGTGTGCTTTGCAAGAATATACATGTATTCCTTTTTTTTTTTTTTTAAAGCACATGGTAGTACAGTATTGTGTATCTTTTGTAATATCTTGGAAATCATTTCAAATAGCTACATCATTTAGAGTGCTGTTTTATTCTTAATGGGTATACAGTGTTTCATTTTATGGATGTACTGTAACTTATGTTATCAGTTCCCTGTTGATGGACATAATAACTATGAATGATGCAGTGATTATCTTTATACACATCAGTTCTCTCAAGTACAAGTAAATCTATAGGATAAATTCTAGAAGAATTTGTAGGTGAAAGGGTAAGTATATTTTTAAATTCAGTGAATATTACCAGTATCCATAGAGATTATATACATTTATACTCCTAATGACAATGTATGGATGCCAATCTGATCATACCTTGCCAACAGTGTCTTATACTTTTTGATCATTGCCAAACTGATAGTTAAAAACTTTAATTTTATTGTAATTTTAGTTTGCATTTCTCTTATCAGGAGTGTAGTCGAGCATGTGTTTTTTTTTAAAGTTTGTTTTATATCGACTTGTTTTTGTATTGTCAACAATAATGGTAATGATGGATAGGATAGTCTTTTTGTGTCTCTAATAAGATTGTGTCTAGGATTCTCCCATTTAGCTGGTTATTGGTTTGGGAAACCTGAATGTTATATGTAGTAAGTATTTAATTCACCTCTTTCGGGGTACCTGGGTGGCTCAGTTAAGTGTGTGACTTCAGCTCAGGTCACGATCTCACAGTTCGTGGGTTCGAGCCCTTTGTGCTGACGGCTCAGAACCTGGATCTCACTTTAGATTCTGTGTCTCCCTCTCTCTCCGCCCCTCCCCCACTTGTGCTCTGTCTCTGTCTCTCTTTCTCTCAAAAAATAAAAAAATAAACATTAAAAAAATTTAATTCACCTCTTTCATTAAGAAATTATTTATTTTAAAATAAGTACGATGTTGAATTTTATCAAATGCCTCTTGGTTATGATGCAGAGCTCGACCTCATGACCATGAGATCATGACCTGAGCTGAAATCTAGAGTTGGACGCTTAACTGACTGAGCCACCTAAGCACCTCTAAATTAGTATAGTATTTTTAAATCGAATACTATGTACCCAACACTCAGGTCAAGGAAAAGAACCCTGGGAATACTACTAAATAACATGCTGATCCCTCCCAATCATTAGCCATGTTCCCCTGCCCTAACCCCTCCCCACCCAGACTAACACTGAAGTTTATTTGGCCATTTTCATTCATTGTCCTTTGTGTAGACCAAGGATTCTTAAAAATTTAGCATTCATCAGAATGCATGCTTAAGTACAATTACTAGGCCCAGCCCTCAGAGTTTTTTATTTATTTGGTTTAGAGTGAACTGAAAATTTTTACCAAGTTCCCAGGTGATGCTGATGCTAATGCTACTGGACTGGGGACCATGCTTTGAAAACATGAAATGAAATGGAGTATTTCATTCATTGTATTGCTATACCATAGCTTATTGCATATATTTGGATGGATATTTGGGATATTTCCAGGTTTTGACTAATATTAGAGATGCTGTGAACAATTTTATGGGTTATCTTTTGGTTCACATGTAGATACATTTCTTCTGGGCACATACTTAGGAGTGGATTTTCTATTTTATAGGATATGCATATATTCAACTTTACTACATAATGCCAAATAGTTTTTTAAAGGTTTGTACCATTTATATTTCTACCATCAGTGTGTGAGAGTACTCATTTTTCCGTATCCTTACCAGTGCTTGATATTGTCAGTCTTTTGAAGTTAGGCATTCTTTGGGTGTGTTGTGTATCTCATGTGGTTTCAATATCCTTATCCCTGATATCTAATGAGGTTGAGGGCATTTGCAAATGTTTATTGGCCATTATATATCATCTTTCACGAAATATCTATTCAGAGAGCCCTTTGTTGATTACATATGCAGTATCACCCTTCTCTCTGCTTTTCATTGTTAATGGTCTTTTGATGAATAGAAGTTTTAATTTTAATGATCTCTAGTTTATCAATCTTTCCCTTTCTTGACAGTGCTTTTTGTGTCCTTTTTAATAAATCTTTCCCCAAGTTCATGAAAACATTCTTCTATGTTAACTTCTAGGAGCTTTATTGTTTGCCTTTTAGATTTATCATACTTTTGAAACTGATTTTTTATGCATGGTAAGAGGTAGCGTTCATGTTTAACTCTCCCAAAAAAGTACCATTGTTCCTCACTGCTCTGCAAGCTACCTTTGTCATAAAACAGATGTCCATATACTTGCATTTCTCTTCATATGACTAATTTGCCTCTACCTACCCTTACAATCAGTATCTTGAAATTTTCTCTAGTTTAACCATTATACATTAAATGTATATCCCTTTAAAGGCCATTTGAAGGATCTGGGCTGTTACTCACCAGGCTTCATTTCTTGCATTTTCCTAAAAAAATAAATCTTAGCTCTAGTATCTGATGTATGGAATCATAATAAATATAAATACAAATAATAAAAATATAAATATATGTGTATGTGTGTATATATCTATATCTGTATATAGGAAAAATTCATTCAGTAAAAGAATTGATCATTGATTGTTGATTTATCACAAATATGGCTGCATTAGTTTTCTGGCATCTACTTGTCAGAATCATCTTGCATATTTTCTCTTGGGTCTTGTGTGTGTACTTTGTGACAACAACAACAAAAAAGTGACAATTTGGTATGTTCTTTTTTAGGTATGTTAAAAACTTAGATTAAAGTCTAGAATCTTTTAGGCCTGAGAACTGTTTTGGTTCCTTAAATGTTTTGTCTGGTTTTTCTCTGATACATTAAATATTGGTTCTCTGTTAAATTCTCACAATGAAATGTTATCCTTAAGTTCTTGGAGACATTAAAATGTTCTCAGATGTACTACCCTACAGGATTCTGTGCTAGCAATCATGGTTTGCTTTGTAATACTTGGTTTTCTCTCCAAATTTGTGTGTATTCTCACATTCTCATCTATTTTTGGAGGGGCGGGTTCTGTGTTACCTTCCTAACTTGCCAACTTCTTAGATGCTCTTTGCGTTCTTTAAATACAAAGTTTATAATATAACTTCCTGCCATTTCTTTAGACACCTACTTAACTTTTATCTTTAGTCTTGCCATCTTTTCTTAGCAAGAGTCACAAGTGGGATGAATTAATTTTACATAACCCTTCCTTGTGTAGAAGAGAACATTATTCTTATCCTGTGCAGCTCACACTTTCAGTATTTCAACATAGAGAGTGTTTGAATTAAAAAAATTTTTTTCAGTCCAGGAGTACTGGTTTGAAACAAAGGTGTCCACCCTAAAGCAAAATACCTCTGAAGGATCTGATCTGGGAGAACAAACAAAAATTGACATGATGGAGAGAGGCCTGGACTGGGAGGGCAGAAGTTCCGCAGAGAAGACACATTATAAATGTGAGGAATGTGGGAAAGTCTTCAAATATAATTCCTCCTTTATTAGCCACCAGAGAAATCATACTGGTGAGAAACCCCATAAATGTAATGAATGTGGGATAGCCTTTATGAGCAGCTCATCCCTTTTAAATCATCGTAAAATCCACACAGGCAAGCAACCCTATAGATGTATTGAATGTGGGAAATTCCTTAAGAAGCACTCAACATTTGTTAATCATCAGAAAATTCATTCTAGAGAGAAACCTCATAAATGTAATGAATGTGGAAAAGCTTTTGGAAAGAACTCTATCCTTTTACGTCATCAGAGAATTCATACCGGTCAGAAGCCCTACAGATGTAATGACTGTGGGAAAGCCTTTGCTCAGAATGTAGCCCTTACTCGTCATGAGAGAATACATAGTGGAGAGAAGCCTTTTACATGTAAGGAATGTGGGAAAGCTTTTAGGGATAACTCAACTGTGTTGGAACATCTGAAAATCCATACTGGTGAGAAACCATATCAATGTAATGAATGTGGAAAAACCTTTAGGAAGAGCTCAACACTTGTTAGTCATCAAAGAATGCATACCGGAGAGAAACCCTATCACTGTAGTAAGTGTGGAAAATCTTTCAGGTATAGCTCATCCTTTGCTGGACATCAGAAAACTCATAGTGGAAATAAACCCTATCAATGTAATGACTGTGGGAAAGTCTTTACGAAGAGCTCAACCCTTATTGGACATCAGAGAATTCATACTGGAGAAAAGCCCTATCACTGTAAGAAATGTGGGAAATCCTTCAGACATAGCTCTGGCCTTGTGGAACATCAGAGAATCCATACCGGAGAAAAACCTTATGAATGTAATGCATGTGGGAAGGCTTTTCCTCAGAGTTCAGCCCTTAAACAACATAAGAAAATGCATAACAAAGAAAGAGCCATCAAATGTAATTAGTGTGGTAAATCAGGCAAAAGTAATTATTCTTTTTGACTGTCAAAGGGGAGACATTCGACAAATCACACACTTAACAAAAATAGTCTGCGTACCTCTATCCTGGAGAACTTCTCACTTGTGAGGATGTTCACTGTAGTATGGTTTGTATTAGTGAAATATTTGAAGAACCTAAATGTTTATCAATATGGAAATAGTTACTATAGAACACTATGTAGCAAGTAAAAAGAATGAAGTAGAGCTCTATAGAGAGCCATAGAAATATCCCATGATACCTTGTTCCAGTTAAAAAAAAAGTTAAGTTGCAGAAAATCTACATATTGTGGTCCAATTTACATTTTAAGAAATGAAGCTATTTTGTTTATATGTATATATCCTATGTATTCAAAAAGATCTAGTAAAATAAAGTCCAAAGGTTTTTTTATCTTTGAGAAGAATGTTTTTATTGGTATGATGAAGTGAAATTTTTACTTTGACTTTTCTTTTGAAATATTTAATCGCATATACATTAATGTATAATTTAATATAGTTAAACCTAGTTGTCTTTCTAAATAAGAAAATACAGAAGCCATAAAAATAAAATAAATAACCACATAAAAAGTAAAAGCTTTTGTATGACCATAGGCTTCATGGTGTTAAAATACAAAGAGCCAGACTTGGAGAGAATATTATCACCATCATAAATAACAAACAATACTTAGAATATCTAAAGGGTTCATAAAGGTACATAAGAATAATATAAAAATCTCAGTGGAGAAATGGCTTGGAATATGAATGTACAGTTGTCAGAAAAAGGAAATATAAATAGTCCAAAAGAAATAACCAGCTTTAGAGAAATGTGAATTAAAATGATCAGATTTTTTTGTCATTATTGACAAAAAATTAATAAGATAAAAATATTTTGTGCTTTTGAGGGTGCAAGAAAATAGGCACACTTACATATTGTTGAAGGAATTGTGAATTAATGAAGTGTTTGGTGATGAGAAGCATAATTTGACTGTATCTGCCAACTTTTAGAAAGCTTCTACTCTTTGACTTAACATTTCTACTTCTTAAAATCCAATAAAGAGTAAAGGCAGTCTTTAGAGCACTATAGTAATGCACAATTTGAGTCACCATAATATCTATCACTAGGGCAATGGTTAAATTAAGATACATGCATTCTTTGGACTACCATGCAGTAATTTAATACATAGCAATTATAAGGCAACCATCCAATCAATAAGCACTTAATGGGTTAATTTTTTAACTGACACGGAAAGATAACCAAGACTTTAAGTGGGAAAAAAGCCAAATTATATAATGGTGTAGGGCCCCTTTTATATAGTTTGTGCATTACTTCAATCTTTTATAATACAAATATATCAGTGGTAGTTTAAAACATAAGCTAAAGCCAGATTATTTATGAATTTTATAGAACAGAAAGGAAAGGAACTAAACATTCAACTCAAGAAACTAAAAATGGTTAGTATTAATTAGTAGCACCGTTGGGCATATGTGTGTTATTAGTGAAAACTGGTTAAGCTTTGGATAGCAGTTTGACAACATGAATGTCAATCTAAATGTATGCTCCCATTGACCCAGAAAATCTACTCTCAAGGAAATAATTTGATTAGCTTAGAAAGCTTATATTACTCATCATAGCATTGTTTATAATAAAATCCTGAAAAGAAGTGGGAAAAACACCTAAATTAGGAAAACGTTTAAATAAATTATAGACTTTCAGACTGGCATCCCAGTTACTGCTGGCACATAACAAGCCACCCAAACTTAGTTATCATTTTGTTATACTCACAGACTTTGTGAGTATCAAGAATTCAGAAAGAGCATGGCAGGGACAACTTTCTAACAGTGTGAAGTTTGGGTCTCAGCTGGGAAAACTCAAGACTGGCATTGACTTAACAGTTGCCTGGTTGAATCATTTAAGGGCGACACAGTAGAGTAGCCACAAGTGGCTATTGAGCAGTTAAAAAGAGGTTAGTCTGAGTTGAGATGTGTTATAAGTGTAACACATACATTGGGTTTTGAAGATGTAGCATGACAAACAGAAACTAAAGTCTCTCAGTCATTTTTATGTTATATATCAAAATGATATTTTGGATATATAGGTTAAATATTAAATTTATTTAAAATGATTTTAATGTGTCTGCTAGAAAATTTAGTTATATATGCAACCCATATTTGGGGTTTGCATCGTATTTCCATTGGTCAATACTGATCTGAATGCCTTCTCACAAATTTGGTGGTAGACACTATAGGCTAGAACCTCAGGTAGGGCTTTCTGTACAGAGGGCACCTGGCAGGACAGCTGAAGCTGAAGTAGGTACAGCCTGGGGCAGTCCTGGGGCTCTCCATGCAGAGGGTGCCCTGGCAGGATAGCTGAAGCTGAAGTGAGTACAAGCCAGGGTGTCCTGGGGTGCTCAGCACAGGAGGCACCCTGGGGAGGGGGGTGGCTGGAGCAGAGGCAGGGCGTGGGTCTAGGGTTCCTGGGGTGCTGCTTGCAGGGGGTGCCCTGGCAGGGTGGCTGGAGCTGAGGTGGGCCATCGGTTGGGGGTTCCCAGGGTACTCCATGAAGGGAGTGCCTTGGCAGGGTGACTTATTTATAAATGGAAGTTTGTACCTTTTGACTCCCTTCACCCATCTAACCCCCCTCATCATCATAGATTAATTTGCCATGTGCTTATTTATTTCTGGGCTCTCTTCTCTATTCCATTGATCTGTGTGTCTGTTTAATGCCAGTACCATACTGTTTTGATTGCTATAGCTTTATAATATGGTTTAAAATCAGGGAGCATGTTGCCTCCAGCTTTGTTCTTATCAAGATTGCCTTGGCTGTTCCAGGTCTTTTATGGTTCTATACAAATTTTGGGATTGTTCTATTTCTGTGAAAAATGCCATTGGAATTTTGACAGGGATTTCACTGAATCTGTAGATTGCTTTGAGTAGTGTGGACATTTTAACAATAATAACTCTTCCATCCATGAGCATGAAATATCTTTCCATTTATTTGTCTTATTTGATTTCTTTCGGGGCGCCTGGGTGGCGCAGTCGGTTAAGCGTCCGACTTCAGCCAGGTCACGATCTCGCGGTCCGGGAGTTCAAGCCCCGCGTCGGGCTCTGGGCTGATGGCTCAGAGCCTGGAGCCTGTTTCCGATTCTGTGTCTCCCTCTCTCTCTGCCCCTCCCCCGTTCATGCTCTGTCTCTGTCCCAAAAATAAATAAACGTTGATTTCTTTCATCAATGTCTTAGAGTTTTCAGTGTATGGGTCTTCCACATCCTTTGTTAAATTTATTTCTAGATATTTAATTCTTTTTGATGCAATTGTGAATGGGATTGTTTTCTTAATTTCTCTTTCTGATATTTTGTTATTAGTGTACAGAAAAGCAACAGATTTTGTATATTTCATTTCTTTTTTAAAGTTTATTTTTATTTATTTTGAGAGAGAAATAGAGGGGAAGTGGGGGAGGGGCAGAGAGAGAGGCAGAGAGAGAATTCCAAGCAGGATCCACACTGTCAGCACAGAGACAGATGCAGGGCTTGAACCCGCAAACTGTGAGATCATGACCTGAGCTGAAATCAAGAGTCAGATGCTCAACCAACTAAGTCACCCAGGTGCCCCTGTGTATTTATTTATACAACTTTACTGAATTCATTTATTAGTCTTAACTTTTTTTGTGTGTGTGCGATGTCTTTAGGGTTTTCTATATATAAGATCATGTTATCTGCAAATAGTGACAGTTTTGCTTCTTTCTAATTCGAAATAAAATGCCTTTTATTTCTTTTTCTTGCCTAATTGCTCTGGCTAGGGTTTTAATTACTATGTTGAATAAAAGTGAGGATAATGGGTATCCTTGTCTTGTTTCTGATCTTAGAGGAAAAGCTTTTAGCTTTTTACTCTGCGTATGATGTTAGCTGTCCTATATGGTCTTTATTTTGCTGAGGGGTGTTTCCTCTTACCAACTTTATTGAGAGTTTTTATTGTCAGGAACAGATGTTGAATTTGGTCATACGCTTTTACTGTATGGGGATGATCACAGGATTTTTACCCTTCATTTGGTTAATGTGTGTCACCTTGATAGATTTGTGGATGTTGAGCCATAAAAATCAGCATGAGCATGAGACAACATGAGACACACGCATGAGCACCTTTCTGGGAAATACTGGTGCTGTGGAGCACGGCAGAGGGAGAACGTGAAGATGACGTCCTCGAGGTCTCTGGAGAGAATTACCATGTGCCCTTACCTGTGTGTTCAATTACAATCCTGCCCTTTGCGCCCCAGCTATGAAGATAAGCTAATAGGCTTCTTACACTGAAACACTGAGTGCCTTGGTCTGTTGTCTCTTGTTGTGCCCTGAGGGTGGTAGCCAGTCAAAAGCTTATTTCTACATTGGTTACAGTCCTGTGGACCCATGGGCATAAGCCCCACTGGGCACCAGGTTCAGGTGACCTAGAGTTGTCCCCCTAGGCCAGAGCTGCAAGAAGTCGTGTGCCAGAGGAGGGCATAAGCTCCCTCCTGGGAGATAACGGGTGAGCTGAACAGTGAGGCAGAGGGACAGTGCAAAGATGGTGCCAGCCATCTTCCACCTCTGGAGATGCAAGGCCCCTAGGGTGTGCGTTCAATTAGAGGCTTGTGCTTCAGGCCATCACTTTAAGATAAGAGAATACTCCTTTTTAATTTTTTTTGAGAGAGAGAGAGGGAGAGAGAGTGCCAGTGAGCATGAGCAGGGGAGAGGGGCAGGGGGAGAGAGAGAAAGAATCCTAAGAAGTCTCCAAGCTCAGCACAGAGCCTGATGCGGAGCTTGATTCCCACAACGTTGGGGCCAAAATCAAGAGTTGGACGCACAATGAACTGAGCCACCCAGGTGCCCCGAAAATACGACTCTTTCACATGAAGTCTGGGCACCTCTCAACTGGCTGCCTCTTGTGCTTTTCTCTGGGGTGAGTCCAAGTGTGAGTGTCCCCTGCCTCCCTTTTTTAAAGTTTATTTATTTATTTTGAGAGAGAGAGCACAATGGGGAGGGAAGAGAGAGGAGAGGGAGAGAATCCCGAGCAGGCTCTGCATTGTCAGTGTGGAGCCTGACGTGGGGCTCAGTCTCAGGAACCATGAGATCATGACCCCAGCTGAGAGCTTAACTGACTGAGCCACCCAGGCGCCCCAAGTGTGAGAGCCCTTTAAGAGCTGTTTTTCAGTTCACTCTAGTCTTGTGGGTCTCATGAATGTGAGTCCTGTTGGTTTTCAAAACTACATGTTTTGGGGACTCCTGTCTTCAGTCTTAAAAGTTGGAATAACCAACGTGGGGCTAAGCTCTTTGCTCCTCAGGTTGTGTATTCCCTCCTGATTGTGGTTTGCTGTACTAGGGGTAGGATTTATGGCAAAAGGGTCTCAGCCTCTTCTACCTGCTTCAATGTGAGGTTTTTAAATTTGTGTTATATATAGGAGTCACTCAGCTAGTTTTTAGTTTTGTAAAGAGGAAATGGTTTCATATGTGGCTGTAGATTAAATGTATCTGTGGGAAGAGGGGGGTCCAGGATCTTCTTACAGTGTCCTCTTAAACTGGAACTTTCTTTTGTTATTACTGTAATATAAGCAGCCAACAATCTTTGAAGAAATCTAATAGTACATGTATCAAGAATAGAAAGAATATTTTTAAAGGCCCTTTATATTTTCTGACCTATTTACTCCTTATTTACTAGTTCTGCAGAACTAGCATTCTATCTATATATAGCTGTGTCTGTATGTATTTATCTCTACCTATCATGCAGAAACTTTCCACACCTTTAAAGAGCTCTTCAGACTTATTCTTGGAAGTCATGTAGCATCAGTTCTGCTATTTTTTTGTGTTTGAAGCAGTCACAAGCCAATCCAGATTCAAGTGGAGGTGAAATAGACTTCCATCCCTTCGTGAGATCAGAGAATTTGTGGGCAGTGTTTTTAAACTGCCTTGTTACTGAAGTATCTAATAAATTTCTTACAGTGCAGGACTGCTAGAGACTAGCATTTACGTCTTCATATTAACTTGTATCTGGGTTAACTACTCTATGTCTTGCCTTCTATGTTGTCAAAATAAATGTTTATTTTTAAATCTTAAGCTCTCCGGGGGCGCCTGGGTGGCGCAGTCGGTTAAGCGTCCGACTTCAGCCAGGTCACGATCTTGCAGTCCGTGAGTTCGAGCCCCGCGTCGGGCTCTGGGCTGATGGCTCAGAGCCTGGAGCCTGTTTCCGATTCTGTGTCTCCCTCTCTCTCTGCCCCTCCCCCGTTCATGCTCTGTCTCTCTCTGTCCCAAAAATAAATAAACATTGAAAAAAAAAATTAAAAAAAAAATAAATCTTAAGCTCTCCGGTGAATCTTAAATCATGATTTCCTGTTTTGGTTTAATCAGTAAGAAAATCTCAAGTTGTTCTCCCAGACTTTTCCTTTTCTTTTCATAGTATCTTATCCTTTTAGAAAATATGTTCTATTATTGCTGTATAATAATCTAAATATTTAGTGGTTATACCATCACTTTTGATTTCTCTCATGATTCTGTGTTAGGAATTTGGCAAGGCTGTTCTTACTGGGGTCTCTCATACAGTTTTGGTCAGATGTCACTTGGGGCTCCAGTCATCTGCAGGTTACACTTGGCTGGACATCTACAATAACTCACTCACGTGGCTGGTAGTTGATGCTGGCTCTCTGTTGGGACCTCAGCTGAAGCTCTCCACTGGAGCACTTATAAGCGGCTTTGTCCATCATAGTGGTCTTAAGATAGGCTTTTCACATAGCAGCTAGTTTTCTCCAGAGTAAGTGTCTCAAGAGAATTATGTAGAAATTTTTCACACCTTTAAAGAGCTCTTCAGACCTATTCTTGGATATCATGTAGCATCAGTTGTTTTTTTGTTTGAAGCAGTCACAAGCCTACCCAGACTCAAGTGGGAGGGACAGACCCCCATCTCTTCATGAGATTAGTGTTAAGGGACTTGTGTGCAGTGTTTTAAAAATATCTCATTGTTACTGAAGTATACTTTACACGTGAGAAAATGCATAGACCCTAATGTTGAGTTCAGTACACTTTGACAATTCTATAGACCCAGGCATCCACCATCTGAAACCTGAAATAAGGTATGGCACTTGTTTTCACTCTATAAGGTTGCCTTGTGCCCTTTTCAAGTCAGTCCTTACCCAGCCCCTCCCCCTATAGTTAGCCACTATCTGACTTCTATTACCATAGATTAGTTTTTCTTGGTGTGTGTGTATTTGTGTTCTTTCACTCAATATAAAGCTTTGAGATTCTTCCATATTATTGTATCAGCTGTGTTATTTTTTATTGCTGAGTTATATTTCGTTATATGAACATACCCCACTATATTATAACTTTACCTATTGTTGGGTTTTATCCAGTTTATGACTATAATGAATTGGGGTGATATGAACATTCTTCTATACTTTTTCAACTGGTATCAGGGTATCTTTGGGAGCAATACTGCATCACTGATCAAACCCATAGTATTTCTAAAACATTTCTGTGTCCAGAGACCTTTGATATAATTTACCTCTTTAGATCATAAGGATTTGCTATCAAGCTTTTTGGGATGAATTCTTACCAGTGGTTTTGAATCCAATACAAGATTGATTTGAACATGTAAAGAAAAGATCTTGGCATTCATAAGGGGCTGATTTTTTTAAAAAAACTAATGATGTCAACTACAGATTTAAAATCTCTATCTGTTATACACAGAACAATCTCCCAGTATGCGTGAGATTAATGGAGTTACTTTGGGAAATCAGGTCCAAATAAACTGACAGAAATTATGAAACATATGTGATAATGATAATAAACAAGACATTTATTTTTCATATTCATTTGGGGGAAAGGAGAAAAGTCAGTATGCCCTACCCAATGATGGTCTTTCTGAAAGAGTCTGCATTCATTCCATAGAATTGGATAGGTTGCTCGATCTGAGGATTTTGCACTTTTAATTCATAAAGAGAACTTCACTTGAAGAGAGTGGTCAAAGGGTGAGTCTTTGTGAGCAGCTTCGCTGGTGCACGGCCAGACTCCCCCTCTGAGTAAAGCTTTTCCCACACTGGCCACACAGATAGGGTGTCTCTCCTGTGTGGATTTTGCCGTGCAGGATGCAATTCCCCCTGGTGTGGAAACTCTTCCTGCACTGTGTGCAGGCATAGGGTTTCAGGCCTGTGTGGACTCTGATGTGAACAATTAAGCTTCCTTTCTGGCTGAAGGCTTTTCCACACTGATCACATCTATAGGGCTTTTCACCACTGTGAACTCTTCTATGAACAGCAAGGTTACTTTGATTCCTGAAGCTTCTCTGACAAATAGCACACTCATACGGTTTCTGTCCAGTGTGGAGTCTTTCGTGAACGGCCAGACTACCTCGTTGACTAAAGCTTTTCCCACACTCCTTGCACTGATAGGGCTTCTCTCCTGTGTGTATTCGCTGATGTGTAACAAGATTGCCTTTGGCCCTGAAGCTTTTTCCACAATGGGTACACTCAAAGGGCTTTTGACCGGTGTGGATTCTCTCATGCAAGGTTAGACTACCTTTTTGCCTGAAGGATTTTCCACATTCCTGACACTCATAGACCCTCTGTCTCACTCCAGGTGAATCTTCCTGTAGTGTCTTAGAATCTGGGGATTTTTGTTCCAGCTTCTCCCTTCTGAAAGAATTCTGGAAATCCCAGCTTGAGGATCCTGTGGCCTCAGAGTGGTCATATTTGTGGTGGGCTTCTGTCATCACATCTGGTAAAATGAGAGGGAAGTCATGTAAGATGCACCAATATGCTGAGTGGGAAGAACAGGGAAAAAAGAAACAATGCTTTGAGTGCTTAGGTGCCAGCCATTATACTATGAACTTTGCATAGATAATTTAATCCTGAGAACAATACTATGAGATTGCTACAGATAAGGAAATGAGAGCATAGGGAGGTTGTCAAAGACCTTGCAGCTAAGTGTAAAGTTGGGATTCAAACACAGGCATGCTCCACAGTAGTATATTGCCTCTAAATTTAGTTTAATTTCGCCTTAGGATCAGAAAAATTATGAAAACTACATAGGATCAAATAGAGCCCCATACCCAAGTTTTATCGGACTCCAAAAAAGTTTACGGATCCAGGTTGCGTAGGGCCTAAAGCTCTAAAATTTTGGAGGCACTCCAGTAAGAAAAAATATAAAAGTTGGTACAAGCTCTGAAGAAATCAATAAATGAGAAATCCATCTCTATACCAATCTGTTTTCCTGACAGTGGAGTAAGCTCCATGACAACAGAAAAAATATATATCAGGTCGCTTTGTACATTACATCTATTATCTAATCCCTGCAACCCTGCAAGGTAGAGTTTATTGTCCCATTTTACAGATGAAGAGCCTGGAGCTCAAGGAAATTAAATAATTTATCTGATACCATAGATCACGTTAGGACAATTATAGAATCTGATCCAAGAAACTTTCCCCTTTAAAATCCATGCTATTTCAGTCTATTAAGCCACAGTGGAACTGAGACCAATTTTGGTTTGGAAGTTATTCTCAAACACTTCCTATGCAGATGCTGACTGACACCGTTTTCCGTATTGCCCTGCCTCTGAGCCTCCTACCGCACTGGGCCCTTCATCACTATTAACAGTTTTCTTGGAGTCATCCTAGGAAGATTTTCTCCTCGTTCTTCTGCCTTACCCTTGTTCAGTGACTGTGCTGAGATGTAAAGCTGCTCATTCATTTTCTCAGAGACTACCTCAAAACTGCGTCCATATCAAGACCATTCTCTTGCTTGATTTCTACCGCTATTTCTAATTTTAGCTTGCAAGCTTTCCTTGTAACCCCCAGGAACAGTGAACTCCTCCAAAGAAATGTCTCCTCTGCTTCCTCAGTCTGCTGACCAGTGCTTGAGGACAGGGACACGGAATGTTGTGAGCTGAGGGCATCTCAGCGATCAACCGACTCACTCACTGAAAAATGCTACATTCTGAGCATATCTTCCGTGACAGTCCAGCAGGGTAGCTGTTGGAAATCCAAACATGTCCACGCCTGCCGTATGACCTTAATCACCACCTCTTCATATGATTCTTCCATGGGCTGTTCTTGAACACCTGAGGAGGAAAAAGCAAACAAACAAAAAACAGAACAACAAAAACAAACAGGAAAGGGCAGGAGAATTGATAAGTGAGAAGGATAAAGTCAACATGAGCTCCAGTTTGGGGTGAGTAAATGGAGGAAATCTGGACTGATATAATCTAAGTCACCTATAATGTGACCGCAAAGTTGGCCAAAAGGTGCCCTGACCACACATAAATGAGTCAAACTGGAAACACGAGGTGGGAAAGCAGAGAACACATAAACATAAATCTCTTCCTGCCAATCCCAAGATAATGGTCACTCCTGTTTGTACTTTAGCCTTGGCATGTGATTGGGATCTCCCACTTCCTTTCCCCATCTAACCACCTTCTCTTTTATCCTTCAAGCCTCCAAAGGAATTCAGAATCTAAAAAACCCAACATTTCAGCCTTCATGATTGGTTTTAGGATGCAAATGGCTCTAGCTCTCCCCTCCAGATCCCCTAGGTTATAAGGACAGAACAAGAGATCTCGTATGTTTACCTTTTAGCAATATTTAGGAGGTTCCAGATCCAGACTGCTCTCTCCTATTCTTCAAGGTATGAGAATACCAATTCTATGTGTAAATACTTGTCAATTCTTGGAAAAGGAAGACCTACCCCAGACTCCCAAAACCAAGCCAAGGTACTCCAACTAGGATAAGTAACCTGCTCCAATTCTCAGAGCCAATAAGGAGTCAACGATAGGCAAAGGATCAAATTAAAGACTTTTGAGGTCCAAAGTCTATGCCCTTACACTAGACAGTTCTTTAATCACTAAAGAGCTGGTGAGAATTTTTATAAAATGGAATCAAATGTAACAGTGCTTGACCAGATTTTACTGATCTTCAAGATCCTAGGAATCCTCTTGCTCCATATTATCTTTTTCTATCCCTCCCCCCCCCTTTTTTTTGAGTATTTCCTTCTTACTTTAGGATCCTCATTACCGAATTCTTACACTGTATGCAGTGGTTCAATGTATAATCCTTATTTCCATCTAATATATTTCATCAAAATGCTCGCCTCCTGATTTAATGCAATAGCAGTGTGATGCTACAGTGCTTTGTTTTGTTAAAGTAAACAAATGCTACACTTGACAGCTGTACACTTGGCTACGTGTTGTTTTGACTGGAGAGGCATTTAAAACTTGTATTTGGAAAAAAATAAAAAAACCCAAAAAACTTGTATTTGGAGGCCTCACTTCCAATTTGGAGTAGAAGCTACAAAGGAATCCTCTGTGAGAGTGCCAGGATGCTACAGGGTGTTCATTTGTTGGTTCAAGGTGTTACTGCTCAACTACTGCACATCCATCAAGAGTCTGTGGAAAAGGCATGAAAACTGCTACCCAGGGTTGGACTCTGTCCCTGGGGCATCCAGCAAATAGTCTGGTCCGAACAAGAGGGTAGAATTTATAGCTCTACCTCTGCGCATGCTGAGATCTTCCAACAAGTAACAACTCAGCTGTGTCTCTTGATTAAAAAAAAGGACATTGTCTTATTTTTCTCCCTGGGTCACAAATCTGAGAAAATGGTTTCCAGAAGATTTTAAAGAAGTAGCTTTATTAGTAGAAAATTGCTTTTCCTATCAGAAAGGCTATTTATCCTTTTGAAAAACTCAGAATTAGGCCATGAGAAACTTGGATTCTTGCCTTGTCTGCTCCATTACCCCCACACAACCTTAGGCAAGTAACCAAACAGCCCCGGCTCTATTTTCTCACTGACTAAATGGGTTAATGACACTGTCATATCACGTCGATCTTGGGAGAACGAAAGAACCAAATGTGCAAAATCTCTGCTACAACCTACAGACTGAAGGCCTGATGCTGAGAGTCCTCAGGAGAGGCCCAGCAGAAGGGGTAAACTTTGCTGTCTTGGTAACCTCTTGGGTGATAGTTTTAGGGTTAGAAGATGAGAGGAGGGTGATTCTTTTTCTCCACACCTCTGAGTCCATTTTGTCCTTTCTCCCATTCTCCACCCTGACAAGTCTGATCTCTCTCCCATTCCCCCTCCCTGGAGATTGCGTTTTCCCCCCCGGACCGTGTCGTGAAACCCTCGCTGCAGGCCCCTGGGCACACCTGCCTGTGGCCTCCCCCTCCCGCGTCTCCAGGGTGCGGGGCCTTCACCCATGCTCTGCCCTGCGGAGCGGCGGTCGGAGGGGCCCCTGCTCCCCCGGGCACACTGTCCCCTCCCGCCTCAGCACCCCACCCCGGGCCCGCCCTGCGTGCTGGACCTCAGCACCCCGCTCTCCGGTCCAGCTAGACCCTTCTGTGCGGGCCGCACGCCTCTCCCCTCGCGGGCGGCCCCCCTCGGGGCTCAGGCCGGCCAGGCCTGCTCAAGGCCACTGGGGCCTCGGAGGGCCAGGGGGCGGCGGCCCGCCCACGCGGCTCCGCCTTGCCTGGGCTCACTGACCCGGCCGGCGGCCTCACTCACCGCAGCGGCGCGCGCCCTCAGACAGACAAAGGCCGGCGCGGAGCCCACAGCAGCGCCGGCGCGAGCGGACCGAACTACAACTCCCAGGAGGCTCCGCGCGAGCCTGCCCGCCGGGTCCCGGGCCTTGGTCGTCCCGGTTTCTCGGAGCACTGTGGGAAACGTAGTTCGGCCGCGCGCCCTGCCGCTCGGGCTCTGGAGGGTCTCCACCGGCGCGAGGTCCACAGGCGGATCCCCTTTGGCCTCAAGGAGGAGGCGCCCTGTCCACTGACCCAGACGCAGCCGCTCAGATTAGCGAGGCCTGGAATAGCAGCCTCGGGAAGCCGTCTGCTGGGCCAGGAAATCGGGAATCCGGGGTTCTTGCAGGGCTTCGTGGAAGGAAACAAAGTCTTGGCCGGGGCGGGGGGAGAAGAGTCTTGGGTTCTTAGGGGTTATGAGTTGAGCCTCTGCATGAGCGAAGACTAAGTTTCTGTAGTTACAGCTCTGAAGCTAGGAGCAGATCTTTCAAGCAGAGACTACGGGGAAGAATTTGTCACAACTGAAGAATTTCGAGGGCCTGGAAGGTCGATACTGCTGTCAGGTGTAGAGCTATTCCCTTCAGATCTCTTTGGTAAGAATCTTGTCTTGAGTTTGCATATCGGCTCCACCACTGATTAGCTACCGGACTCTGGATAGGCTTCCTACCCTGGTGGGGAGACCGGGGTATGATTAGGTGACCGGACAGGTGCCAGGTGGGTTTCTTGGGAGAGCCAGGGCCCAGGCCAGGTGACCCCCATTCTGTTCCGTAAGAGCAAAGACAGGTATGTGAGTGAACCCAGAAAAAGTTATTCTTCATATACCTTGTGAATTATGGAGAAATTTCTCATGGAGAAGTTATGGAGAGAAAACAGTATTTTGTAGGGTAACAAATTAGATTTTTCTTCTTAACTGGAGACCTAACTGAAACGTGGAGAAATTTTAAGTCCTGAAAACCAGCACATGGAGCAAGAGCTCTTTTTTTTATGGGGCGTCTGTGCAGAGCCCACTCAGACACAGGCATGAAGTCCTTAGTCCCGTCGTGTGATACTGCGAAGGGACAAGATGGCTTTTGAGCATCTAGAGATAAAGGATCTCGAAAAATACCCTAAGACCCCTTCAAGTGCACTTTTATAGGATCCTGGCCTCCCCAAGAGGGGATTTGGACAGGGAAGGATGGCTGCCAAGTTCCTGAGGACGGAGGCTGCTGTTGCCTGGGGCTCTTTCTTTCTTGGAATCACCTTTGCTTTCCTTCTTCCTGGAGCTCTCTTGCTCTTTGTACCTCTCTTCAGGCTCCCTCCTCCAGAGCTTCTAGTTGGAGACCCGTCTCCTCTTGCTATTATGTTCTTGTCCTTTACCCCAAAGCCACCTACCTGTTAAGCAAAACAGAACCAAAAATTAATTTCACAGAGTATATACAAAGTGTTAAGTAATATTAGTCATTACCATCACCAGTAATACATCATTACTTAAGTTCATTGAATCTGTGTGTGCCGGGCCCATTTTGGTGTATGTGCTGCCCACGTGAGCACATGCTGAGCCCGTTTTTTTTTTTTTTTTTTCAACGTTTATTTTTGGGACAGAGAGAGACAGAGCATGAACGGGGAGGGGCAGAGAGAGAGGGAGACACAGAATCGGAAACAGGCTCCAGGCTCTGAGCCATCAGCCCAGAGCCTGACGCGGGGCTCGAACCCACGGACCGCGAGATCATGACCTGGCTGAAGTCGGACGCTTAACTGACTGCGCCACCCAGGCGCCCCAACTGAGCCCGTTTTAAGTGTCAGGTACTGCGATGGATGTTGGGGACACAAATGCGAAGACGCACTCCCTTCTATGAAGGGAGCTGACAGTCTAGTTGAGAAACAAACACACTACCTTCCTTAAAACCTGGGCCAGCAGTTGCCTCACTGAGAGGTCCCTGCGTGTGCAGTGGAAACTTCCCTGATGTCTCCTACTCCTGAAAGACCCCTCAGCACCACTGCACAACTCCCTGTGGTGCCTCCTGTCATTCGTTCCAGAGTCAGGGAGAGACAGGGGTATTGCACCAGGAGATGGGGCACAATCCCTACTCTGTCTCTTCCTTGTAGAGCAGCCACATACTCTTATTTTTTCAAAGCCCAGGAAGCACACAGCAAAAGCCAGACCTCATGTCTGATTGGGCGATGCTGTATGAGTGTCTCTGCTTTCTTCTCTCCCAAGGCCGTGCCAGTAGGGCTGCGTGCATCACCTCCCAGACCCCAGGACCAGGAGTCATTTCATCCGCTGATAAACAGCACCAGGCGCCTGGAAGTCACTCTGGGTCTATTGGTTCTGTGGAGGGCAGGATCAGCTGTGGACATTAGGACAAGTTTCAGATCTCACCAGGAAAGTAGATGACAAAGCTTTGGTGGGAAAAGGTGGCTGTAAAGGAGGACTTTAGTTACTTTTTTCACAAATCTACATAAATTCTCTTAAGGAGTCTCAGGAAAGTAGGCATATTGAATGGAAATAGGGGAGAAAGCAGTTAGGCCTGGAGTTGATGCGACCTAATGCTCCCTAGACAGACACTTAGCAGTCTTCACCCTCAGCCTAAATGGGGCCCAGTTTTCAACCACCACCAGCAACTTAAGGCCCACACTCAACAGGAGGCGGGGGATCCGGGTGATGGTGTCGGCAGTGTAGATTTGAACAATTGCTGAAGAACTCTTCCCCGACTTTGCGTGCATTTCAGAATGGTAGGCAAGGACAGATAATTCAATAAATGGTGTTAACGACAAAAGGCTAAACATTTGGGAGAGAAATAAAGTGAAACGTTAATCTTACTATAGTCAAGATAGCCTCCAGATGGATTAAATACAAAATGTAAAACTCAGATCCACAAAAGGCCCAGAAGAATGTGTGGATTAATATTTTTATAATCTTGGCTTAGGAAAGGCTTTCCTAACCATGGTAACAAAGGTAGAAATAATAAAGAATAAGATTGCTGGATTTGACTGTATTAAAATCCAACACTTCTGTGTGTCAACACCATTTGTGAAGGTAAAATATGACAAGCTGGGAAAATATTAGTAACTGTCATACTTAAAGATAACATACAAAAATAAAACATTTCATTAGAAATCTGGCAAAGGACAGCACCTCACAAAAGAAAAAAATTGAATTAAAGAAAAATTCTCAGACTTGCTATTAATCTTTTTAAAATGCCAGGTGAAATAGGAAATTTTTTTCCCTAACTACTTAATGGCAAAAATTACAGAAGGGAGTAGGGCAATGGACATTTTCATCCATGTGTAGACTGAGACAGTCTTTCGGATTAGATATTTAGTGATATGTATCGAAAAGTCCTAAAAATGTACATACTATGTCTAGGATATTTTCCCCAGAGGGGCAAAAATCAGATAATTGTATTCTAAATGTGGAATGAAAGCTGCAGGATCCAAGTTTATAAAGTAAGTTATTGACTTGCAAGGGACTTGTGGTTTCTTTGAAGGGAGGGGCTGCCCCAGAAGTTTCCATGAGATGGCATGATGCTCAAGTCCTTCGCTTGCTGCCATAGTTCTGAGCAGTCTTTGGGTCTAGAATGGTAGAATTTGCCCTCCTGGAAGAGTTTATCAGAATATTTCTCATTATGTCTCAAGTCTGTGTTTATTCTAGTCCCTGTCAAAAATGCAAGCCCCTTTAGTCATTTGTCAACAGCTGTGTTTTATGTCTTCCGTCCCATTGTTCTGTATACTCACTGAACTAAGCAGCCTTCCCATCCCTCCAAAACCATCCCACTATGTCCATCATGGAGGCCAGGGCTTGGCAGAAAGCTGGCTGTCTCTCAGGCCCCTTTTGACCAGTGGCCAGGCTTGAGGAGCTGACCCTATTGAAAGAGAGGGATCTGTGCTTTAATGCAATTCTCTGGTAAGTTTGTTGAATTCTCAGCTAGAGCCATCCAAGTGTCTCTTGACTTGCTAGCTATTTCTCAGGGCTGGAAGTCATCCTGGCCTCTCCTTGGACTAGCCATTCCTGTTCTCTACAGCTGCTTCTGTCCCTTCGAGCAGATATGTCTTGTGTTTGATCTCACTATTCTTACCTGATACTAATAATTCGGCATTAGAGACGCCTAGTGTGTGCATCTTCACTTTTGTAACTTTGTAACTCCCCCAGCTGTTCAAGTCTAAATCATTAGTCCTTGTGGAAACTGTGCAGGCTTCAGACAGATTTTTATCCTTGCGGTTTATTTCTGGCATGTAACTAGTTATGCCTTTCTTCATTCAGTTTCTTGATGGAGTTGCTTATAAAGCAGAAGATGGGAGGGGCAGTTTGGGGGTAGGGATTGATGCCCCACACTTAGTATATATTTGGGTCTATTCCCAGTGCTAGGCCCCAGGCCATTCTTTCCTGCTGAGGCTTTAATACCCAGAGCTGATTATCCTTTTTGGTATCACTTAGTGGGGCTGTCTTTAGGATCCCTTTAGGATATACTTATGGTGCTGCTTGGCCCAGAAAGAGGAGGTGGCCTTTGTTGTGTGGGTGAGTGTAGTCCTCTCATAATGACCCATTTGAGGAGCTGTCAAGGGCGAGCATGAAATACTGTGTTTCTGTAAGCCCATTTTGTAGGAAGGCCTCCCAAGCAGCCCATGACTGGGACTGCAGGGAGAGACAGAAGTTGTTCTGCTCAGATAATCTGTTGGATGTCACTTCCGGCCACACCCAAGTCCTAGCTGCAGCCCTTGGAGCCTGGGTTCTTCACTGGGGGCCTGTGGATGGGCCGCATGTGGGTCTGTGAACTTGCAAAATGGCGTAAGTGAACTTTCAGGGCAGATAGTACTTACTTTTCATCAAAGACTTGGTTGACCTCTGAAAAGATTAAAATGATTATTTTAGAGAATCCGTGAGTAAACAGATCATTTAAAACTCTTTTTTCTTTTAACTTTTTTTTTTTCAAGACAATTTTAGACTTACAGAAGAGTTCCAAGAACAATACAGGGGTTGTCATATTTATCTTTCACGCAGCTTTCCCTCATAATAACAACTGAGAGAATTATAACAGCAATAGAAACCAGGAAATTAACATTGGCACAATACCCAACAGTAACACTTGCTGTAAACCACTGGTCTTACTGAAATTTCACCAGTTTTATCCCTAGTGTTCGTTTTCTGTTCCTGGGTCCAGTCCAGGATCCCACATTGCATTTGGTCATTGTGTCTCGCTCATCTTCTCTTATTTGTGGCATTTCCCCACTTTAAAGAAGAAAGTAAAATCTGTTGGGAGTGATGACATTACAAAGGCAAGATAAACGTAAGGACATACAAATGATCTGCCTCCCTCTCTTCTTTTTTCCCTTCGTACTCATTTTTCTTTCCAAGTAAAACTTAAAAATTAGTTTTATTTTTATTTGCTGTAATGGAAGTAAAAAAGTTATGATTTTTATTTTAAAATAAATAAAAAATGCAACTGTTGGTTTAAAATTAAAAAAAAACCATTTTTTTAAACATTTATTTTTGAGAGACAGAGAGAGACAGCATGAGCAGGGGAGGGGGAGAGAAAGAGAGGGAGACACAGAATCTGAAGCAACCTCCAGGCCCTGAGCTATTTGTTAGCACAGAGCCCGATGTAGGGCTCGAACTCGTGAACCATGAGACCATGACCTGGGCTGAAGTCAGATGCTCAGCCGACTGAGCCACCCAGGCACCCCAGCAACTGTTGGTTTTAAAGGCTTTACAAGCTTCGACCATGTTTCAGAATAGTCAAACACATTTCTTGAAATACAAACCAAGCAATTGTAATCATCATACACCTGACTTTACTGTGTAGTAAAGAATTTAACCTTGCCCCCAAAAGGTCAGACTTTTGTCCTTGGGTTCCGGAAGGGGACCTCTAAGCTCTTGGAATGTCATGCTTGATGGTGTCTTCATCTGCCTGGAAGCTTTCAATTATACTGAGTAGTATAAAAATGTGATTTAGGGTGTGGGCTGCCACACTAGATAGTCTCAGGATGGGACCTGGACACTCCAGGTAGCAATAGTATGACATCGGGTGGGAGTTTGGGGTTACATGGAGATTGAGATTGGCCACATGGACAATAAATCATGTCTGTGTGATGGACTCCAAATAAACAGCCTGGACATCAAGGCTCAGGCGAACTTCCTTGGCTGGCAATACGCTGTGCGTATTGTCACACGAATTCTGGGAAAGCAACGCTGTCAAAACTGAGGGGGTTTTTGGGAACTCCACAAACCTGAAACTGATGTCAGAAGTGAGGTGGTCTTGTAGGCTGTTCCCTTGCTTTGCAATTGACCTAAACTTTTGCAGTGACTTTGAGAGCTGAATATGAAACCCATGAGTCTTTGCATTTGAAGATAAAAATAATTCTTCTTCCAAGACAAACAAGAGATTGTTACTGGTAAAGTGTCATTTTATATTTAGCAGATGCACTTCAGCTAAAGTTTCCTTCCTCATTTCAACACGTTTCATTTGTAAGAATACAATAGGACAGAGCTGGTCACTTTCAGACCCGAAGTTATCTCACTTGCATTGAGGGTTCATAAGAAACATTAGAGTTCTTCTAAATATAGATTAAACTCAACATAGAACCACTGTCTTGAAAGACCCTGATCGTGACCTGTGGGAGCCTTCATTGGTAGGTCACACATGTAGCCTGTCTAGATTCCAGAGCTTTTAAAAATTTCTTGAATGCTCCACCAAGATCTAAGTTCTTCAGGCCTAAAGAACAGCTACATAGATTTGTTTTCTTTCAGAAACTTCCATCTTAGTGATAAATGCATGATGGAGGTGGTGGTGGTGCAGAGCTTGGTAATGGAAGTATCTTTCCAAATGTTCAAATCTGATAAAATTGCTATGAGTTGAGTGCATCTTTTCATTATGGAAACCAGGCGCACTCAAGTGCATAGTATTTTTCAGACACTCAAGCGTACTTTGATGGTTATTCCATTTCTGAAAACAGAAGTCCTAGTGTTTACTTAACAAGAGAAAAGATAAATTGTAGGGTGAGTGCTAAATGTATGCTTCACGTTATCAAAGACTGCTGTTTTCAGAGCACTATGGAAATGGACTCTAATTGAGAAAATGGTTTATGCTATACCATTTTGGGACATGTTTTTCATTAAAAAATGTAAATATCTGGCAAAATATGCCAGTGGGCACATGTGAACACGTCATTTGTGCTTGTGTCCTTTTTGTTTATTTCTGAAATCCTTCCAGCTATTTAAAAATTTCAACTATTAAAAAGCGTTGTAGTTGGCATTTCAAATGTCGGTAAGTTTTTTTTTTTTTTTTTTTTTAACTTGAGTACAGTTGACCTACAATGTTACATTAGTTTCAGGTATACAACATAGTGATTCAACAACTCTATGTGTTATGCTATGCTCACGATAAGCATAGCTGCCATCTGTCACCACACAAGACTACTACAATACCATTGACTATATTCTCTGTGCTGTACCTTTTATTCCCATGAGTTATCCCTTCCATAACTGGAAGCCTGTATCTCCTGCTCCCCTTTGCCTGTTTTTCCCATACCCACTTCTCCTCCCCTCGGGCAACATCAGTTAGCGTTTCTAAGTCTGATTCTGTTTTTTTTTTCTTGTTTTGTGTTTTTTATTTATTCATTTGTTTTTTAGATTCCACATTTAAGTGAAACCATATTCTCTTTCTGACTTACCTTACTTAGCATAATACCCTCCAGGTCCATCCAAGTTATTGCAAATGATAGAGCTCATCCTTTTTTATGGTTGACTAATATTCCATTGTATAGTATACAAACGTTGGTAGGCGTTTATGACTTTTCCAGTATTTGATTCTGAACTTGCTGGTTTACTAACTAGAATGCTTTTAAAATAAAATTTGTTGTACTAGGAGCTGAAATGAGGTGTTTTAATTCATAAAACAAGCTGTTAGAAAGTATTTTCCTACATTTTTCTGAATAACATTTTCAGAAATGCCTTTAGTGATAAAACTTTATTTATTTATTTTATTTTATTTATTTATTTTTTAACGTTTTATTCATTTTTGAGACAGAGAGAGACAGAGCATGAACGGGGGAGGGGCAGAGAGAGAGGGAGACACAGAATTGGAAGCAGGCTCCAGGCTCTGAGCCATCAGCCCAGAGCCCGAGGCGGGGCTCGAACTCACGGACCGCGAGATCGTGACCTAAGCCGAAGTCGGCCGCCCAACCGACTGAGCCACCCAGGTGCCCCAAAACTTTAAAGTATTTAGTTACAAAATATTTAACATTTAAAAGTGCTTACTCGCAAAGCAAGGGACATAATATTTTTCTGTAATCTTTCTACAACTAAAGAGGAAGTTGATGTAATTTGGGGACTCTCTTCTTGTTCACAGGCCTGGAGGTCTCTGGGGAGGGTGTTCTCATGGCACAGGCTCCAAGGACAAGCAGCACCACTGTGAGGTTACTCCCAAACATGTCCACTTGGCAAAGCCAAGTGTTTCTTGTGGGACTTTATAAAATACCACCCTTAGCAGATGCTGTTGGTGCCCCTCTTGTATCTCCTGAGTTCACCTTAAGCTTCAGTGGGCAAGGTTCCCATTTGTGGAGGGCTCCTTACCTCAAGAACCCAAGTTCCTGGCTTAAGGATTTTCTTTGGCCATAGGAATTTGCCTGGCTTTTTTTGAGTGTGGCAGACCTCAAGTGATGGGGATTTAATGTCTTCAGGAATCACCTTCAACCAAGGAGGAATAGGAATTCATGGAGAAATATCCCAGCTTGCTCCCTTCCCAGCTGTGCAATTCTGGAGTGTGTTCTGTATTTCCCAGAGGGACCAGCAGGCTTGTATTCCGTTTGCCCACAGTGGTACCCCATTCTGTCATGTACCCTCGATTGATTTTCCTTCCATTTCTCATTCATTTTCCCACTGCCTAACTGTGCTTCTCAACTTACTTGCTCCTAAGTCTTTGTCTCAGGGTCTCCTTTCTTGGACACCCAACAGGAGACACCATACTAACTAAGTAACACAACAGAACCATCAGTCTTATTGGGAGATAAAAGCTCTTGGTGGGCCTCAAAACCACTTGGAGAAATTGGAGATTAAAGAAAATCACCAAATCCCAATAGGTAAGGCTAAATTATTAACAAATCTGGTGGACTAAGAGAAATGGATGTAACAGCAACAATAACAACAATGCATACACACACACACACACACACACACACACACACACACACACTGGGAGAGAAGATAGTATCATTTTATTTTATTAAAATAATTAAAAAAAATTTTAACACAACATTTCAAATTCCAGTACACTTAACATACGGTATTGTCTTAGTTTCCAGTGAACAAACTAGTGATTCAACCATTCCATACATCTGCCAGTATTCATTATGACAAGCGCACTCCTTAATCCCCATCACATATTTCATCTATCCCTCCCCCACCCTCAAGATAGTATCATTTTATGTATTTATGTATTTATTTATTCATTTATTTTTAAATTTGAGAGGAGATTTCTCTTTTAAAAAATGTTTATTTGTTTATTTTTTTGAGAGACAGAGGCCCTAAGCAAGGCAGCGGCAGAGAGAGAGGGAGAGAGGGAATCCCAAGCAGGTTCAGCACTTTCAGCACAGAGTCCGGTGTGAGGCTTGATCCCAAGCATAGTGAGATCATGACCTGAGCCAAAATCAAGAGTCAGACACCTAGAGCTATCCAGGCTCTCCAGCACTTAAGATTACAGACTAGGTAATGAGACAATAGGAAGGAATGGGAAAGTGGATTGAGAGAAGCCAAAAATCATTAGTCTTCCACTTATCTAAAGGGCAAATAGGATTTTGTGCATTCATTGCTATTTTAAGATATTTTAAATGAGGCTGATACTGTTTTAGGATAACAACCAGAGGATTAGAACTGAACTGTTTTCCTGTTTAACCTTAGTAAAAGATTAGTGGGAATACATTCACTCATCTAAAGACAAGAAATACACAAGGAATTACTATATATAAAATATTGGGTGTGGATTGGGAATGTTCACAGTATGTATCCTCTGATGCCAAAGAAGCTCCCCTCTCACCTCCCACATTCCAACAAACCCTATCCTCCCAGTGTTATTCCTAACTAATGATTAGATCTGCCACCCCCGCTCTTGCCTCTCTGCCACTCCACCAATGTGTGACCTTCCTTCCCCTGGATTTCCAGGATAGGTTCCTAAATGTTGATTAGCCTAAAAATTACAATTCATTGTGCATATTGGGTCCCCCATAAATACTAGCCCATGGTGACTACACAAAAGTTTTCAAGAATGGGTGTCCTGGGTGGGGTGGCTTAGTCAGCTGAGTGTCCAACTCTTGATTTCGGCTCAGGTCAGGATTCCAGGGTCGTGAAACTGAGCCCTGCGTTGGGCTCTGCGCTGAGTGCGGAGCCTGCTTCAGATTCTCTCTCTCTCTCTCTCCCTCTTCCCCTCTCCCCCTCTTGTGCTCACTCTCTCTCTCTAGGAAAAAAAAAAAAAAAAAAGCTCCCAAGAATGTACTTGGGAACAGTCCCAAGACTGATGCTTTTGGAAACAGATGTGTCTCCGTAGACATTTATGTATATTACATATAATTTATTCCTCACAACAATCCCATGTAGCAGGCAGTGGCACTCTCTCTACCTTAGAGAGGTGTCCATTGCACATCCAGGGTCTCACAACCATGAAGTGCTAAGTTTGGGATTCTGCCCAGTTCTGATTCCAAATGCCTTGCTTCTTCCAACTCCCTGGGTCATCTTGACAGGATATGCATTGGACTGCGGTAGGAGCACCTGAAACAAAATAACCCTGCAAGGTCTTATCAAATACAAACACAGCATTGTTGATATTAAGCATTGTTTAGTCAATAGAAATCGGCTATATATATGTAGCATTTAACAAAAATTATGATTTTATTAAAGACAGTGTTTTAAAAAGTTTATGAACTTTGTTACTTTTTGACACAAAGGTATATAACATTTAGAATTAAGCAGTATTTGGGGCGCCCGGGGGGCGCAGTCGGTTAAGCGTCCGACTTCAGCCAGGTTACGATCTCACGGTCCGTGAGTTCGAGCCCCGCGTCAGGCTCTGGGCTGATGGCTCATGATGGCTCAGAGCCTGGAGCCTGTTTCCGATTCTGTGTGTCTCCCTCTCTCTCTCTGACCCTCCCCCGTTCATGCTCTGTCTCTCTCTGTCCCAAAAATAAATAAATGTTGAAAAAAAAATTTTTAGAATTAAGGAGTATTTGACAAAATATGCTGTTTAGAAATTTGAATTTACCATTCTCAGTTAATATTATTAAATCAAGCTGGCAAAAATTAAGTATATATTACAAAACAATAAAATAGAATGAACTGAGAGAATCTGAGTCTGAAAGACTTTCTACTGTCTGAAATTTTTACAAACCTAATTCATTACAGTATGAAGACAACCAACACATTACAAAAAATAAACAAAAATCTTAAGGCCACAAATTCTTCCCATAATATAGCAAGCTAATAACAATAAATGTTTCAATAGAAATTGCAAAATTGTGTCATTTAAAATGTGTTCAATTCTTTCACTCGTGGAATTTAAGAAACAAAACAGATGAACATATGGGAAGGGGGGAAAAAGGAGGAAAGAGAGAAGCAAACCACAAGAGACTCTCAGAGAACAAACTAAGGGTTGATGGAAGGGAGGTAGGTAGGGAGATGGGCTAGATGGGTATTGGGTGTTAAGGAGGGCACATGTTGGGATGAGCACTGGGTGTTATATTTAAGCGATGAATCACTGAATTCTACTGAAACCAATATTACCCTATATGTTAATTAACTAAAATGTAAATAAAAATTAAAAAATGTGCTCAATTCCATCAATAAGAATTGGCTAAAGTGGGAAATTAAGAAATATAGCAACATGCTGTTTATTAAATGACAACACTACATATGAAAATCTGTAATTTTTTAAAGTTTGTATATTTATTTTGGGGGGTGCAAAGAGAGAGGGAGAGAGACAATCCAAGGTAGGCTCCACGCTCAATGTGGAGCTCGACGTGGGGCCTGATCTCACAACTGTGAGATCACAACCTCAGCAGATATCAAGAGTCAGATGCTTAACAGACTGAGCCACCTAGGTACTCCCAAAATCTGTAATTTTTATCAAAACAGTATTCAAGAGAAAATTCACATGTAGTGTTTTTATTATCACTAAAGGAAAAAACCAAAAGACATTCAATATGCATTTCTTGGAAGGGGGATTCAAAGAAGTATAAGATAAAAATAATATGAATAAAAGGAAAAAACAAGTTAGAAAAGAAAACCTTAAAATTGTAAACCTCAAAAAGACAATTCACGAAAGAAAAGATCAAGAAAAACAGATCAAATAGGTACAAATAGTACTGTAATTAAGAAAGAGTAAAAAAAAGAGTAGTGGTAAATCTAAAGAGTAGATTTAATAATTATAGATATAACTTATTTTGTAACATTTATAAAGATGTAATTGATGGTAAAGGTATATTTTATAAAATTATAAGCAAATATTTTTAAATGTAGCTTAAGAACTTTTGGGAAATTTGATATTTTGGTATGTTTGGTTTCTCTCATGACCACCAGAGGGCACAGTAGTTTTAAGTTTCTTTTCCCTCCCTTTTCTTTCCTGAGAAGTCCTGGATGAGTTCTGGGCTGTTTGTTTTGTTGACAGACCCCAGGGAAGCAGACTGCTGGAGGCTTAAATGGTATTGTTTGGAAGGGATCAATGAGGTTCTGGTTTGTTCACCCTCCAAAGGAGGGAACATCAAAAGGAGAATCCTAGGGTCCAGGTGGGGAAAGAAAAAAACATGGAATTTATAGAATGAATTGGTTAAGTTGGTATAGTTTCCATGAAAAAAAGTAGTGGATTTCCGAACAGGAAATAGATGTTGGGTCAGACTGTAGGTCAAGTCCGGTTGAAGAGCACAGGAGAGGGAGGGACTTTGCTTCTCTTCTGTGTGTTGAAAGTGCTTCTGAAACCCAGAGGGGCATAATTAACTGGCTCTGATCATGTCTGTGCCTCAAGAGGGCAAACAATCTTCTAGAGTAGCAGTGCTAAATTAGAAAAGAGGTTCATCAGAGGTCCTTTCCAGCTTAATGGTTTTAATCATTAGATAACTTCCAAGGACCATCTTTGGCCCAATGGTGGGAAGTGTACAAATATAAAAATCACGCACCCAGCAGAGATCCATCATTCTGCCACACTGGGCACACCATTGAGACCATTGGGTCTCAAATAATGACAACAAACCTTGCCTGTGTCACGGAGCTGTGAAGCTTAATTCTGGCAGTTATGTTTCACTTTGTGAAAAACAGAGCTGGTTGTGAACCTAAGGGTTTCATGTTACCCAGTGATTCTAGAGCTCTTAGACATCCCACAGCACTTTGTCATTACGTATTTTATGATCTTTGCACCTTTCTGTGCAGCTTTAATAATATTTAGCTACATCTCCTCTTGACTATGAGAGCAAGATCTTGACCAAGCGCACTTGCGTGTATGTAGAAAATCCTATGGAATATAAAATAAAACTACTAGAATAATACTGCAATTGGGCAAGGTAACAGGACACAGTCAATAAACAATTAATTGTATTCATACATAATGGCAACAAATTAGAAAATGAAATAAAGTATTTTTTTACAATGGCATCAAAATATCAAATATCTAGGGGGTACATGGGTGGCTCAGTCCATTAAGTTTCGGCTCAGGTCATGGTCTCACGGTTCAAGCCCCTACATTGGGCTCTGCGCTGATGGTTCAGAACCTGCTTGGGATTCTTTTCTTTCCCTCTATCTCTGCCCTTTCCCCCCCACTCTCTCTCTCTGTCTCACACAATAAATAAGTAAAAAAACTAAAAAAAAAAACCCCATCAAATACCTAGGAAGAAACCTAACAAAGTACATACAAAATCTCTATACTAAAAGTTACGAAAGTATTGCTGAGAAAAATTAAGGCAAACCCTCAAGAGTCAGGAAAGCCATGATAAAGAGCTTTCTCATAGCCCCAAAGCCAGGGGAGTGGGGCCACCAGCCCCTGCCTGCCATCCAGTGCCAGATTTATACCTCTGACCGAACACTAGACTCCTGTCCCCTATGTGTCTCCTTTGAGCTCTCGTGGCCACTCCTCAGGCTCCAGTTTCTCGGCCAGCAGCCCTTTCCTCAACAGAGGGCATCCTGTCCTGTTCATGAGGAAGTGAGAACAATCAGGCCGAGCCCCCAGCTCTTCTGTATCCTTGCTGTCAGAATGGACATCATGTAGGCCACCTTCCACCTCTTTGGAAGCAGATGGAGTTCTCTTTTTGCCCAAGGTCAAGTACTCTAACCTGTGTGTCTATAACCTCTCTTATTTCCAAGTGTTCTTTTTTTTTTTTTTTTTTTAATTTTTAAAATGTTTAGTTATTTTTGAGAGAGAGACACAGAGCGTGAGCAGGGGTGGGGCAGAGAGAGAGGGAGATACAGAATCCAAAGCAGGCTCCAGGCTCTGACCTGTCAGCACAGAGCCAGATGCAGGTGTCGAACCCATGAACCGTGAGATCATGATCTGAACTTAGGTCAGACGCTCAACCCACTGAGCCACCCAGGCGCCCCCTCCAAGTGTTCTTTTTAAAAATAAAGATGTTTTTAGGATTACAAGAACAATACAGCTTGTAATATAAGAATATAGAGAATACAAAGTGGAAAAATTTGTTACTAATCCTCTCAAACAGAAAGTCACCATGAACATTTCTGGTTTTTTTGGGTGCATTTTAAAGGCACAGTGTGGTCACATTAGTAAATAAAAACTGTCCCCTCTGTTAAATGGCTATTACTAATTATAACATACCCATTCCCACATTGTTGGACACTCAGGAACCTTCAAACGTGGTCTTTAATGTTGGGTAGTTTTCCAAAGGTTTGCTTGTATTTTTCTGATTATGGCACTTTTACACTATCTCTGTGCAGCTTCTGCTGCTGCCCCTCCCCCTCAGGAAGCACTTGTGCCCAATCAGAGATTTGGGGTCCTCTTCCCAAGCTGGGCCCAGTCACTTCCTGGGCTCAGAAGCCATGTCATGTAGGGGTCCTCTTCCCTGCTATGGAAGGCGCTTTTTCTGATGTGCTAGCAGACGGTAGAGGGGACAGCCCCGGGGGACTCCAATGGCAGCAAGCCGCTCATCCTTGTTTGAAAACACGTTATCACCTCCTTGAGCTTCCCCTCGGTCCAGGCTTGCAACCCACAGTCAGCCGGCCGGTCTGGGCGCTGTGGTCCGCAGGTCCGGCTGGGGATCCCAGAGCAGCTCCCGGGCCCGAGTCAGCGTCCGGATGCAGCGATTTCCAAGAATTAAGAACGGCTCTACTTAGAAGGTCGCCTCGGAAGTGTTTTGTGAAGACAGACGGGTTATGGGGGAAGCGCAGACGCCTGGGCGTCTTTGAGCGCTCTCGCGGTGCACACCGACAGCCCGTGGCCGAGGCGCGTTGGTGCGGGAAGTTTCCAGCAGGGGGCAGTGCAGGCACGCTTAGGAACCTTTCCCAACGGCTTTGGGCTTTACACTGCAAAATCGTCCGAAAACTTGGAGCAGTTTGCTCTCTGTTTTATGGTCTGAAGTTTATTGACTTTCACTCCACACGGATCATTCGAGTCCGAAGGAATCCTTTAAAAACAGCAACAGCAGCGTAGATTACAATCATGCGGTTTTGATGGAACCTGCTTTCTCTCCTTTGCTTTGGACATCTGTCACACTGGTGTGACAATGGGCTGGGACAGGCCTTCAGGGAAGGGCAGGGTAGGTGGATTCTACCTGGTGCAGCCTCTCCATGGGGACTTACTCAGGGTGCCGATTAAACAGACTGGCGGACTGCTGGAAATGTCTTTGTAGTGGGCCAGAGCTCTCAGTTAGACTGGGTTGTAAAGGAAATGGCACTGCCATTATTTCCTGTAATCCCCGTCTAGTTTCTTTCTCTTTTTTGCCTGTTACAGATACATCACCACTTCCTGGTTAACTCTCCCGAGTTAATGATTGCTCAACCATTTTTAGGTTTAAAACTCACTGGTTCCCTCTCACTGTATCCTTGGACTGGTTCTAACTAGAGTGTAGAGGGTTGGACGCCACCACCCACCTGGGACCACAGGCTGGCCAGCCTCTACTAAGGCCTTGGTCTCTCGGGGGCCTCTGCTGATCCCTGCCTATTTCCAATTTATGTTCCTTATTCTCTTGGGCCACCCACAAACGGGCTGGGCAGGGCTCTGGGAGCGATGCCTATGGTTCCCTGGCTCCCTGGGCAGAGAGAGCTGCTGAGGTGGTAGCAGAATCTCCACTGGGTCTCAGTGGACAGTGAGGCTGTCCAAGTGGGTTCTTTGATGCAATTTCCCATAGGCCAGTTTCAAGACTCTGAGTAGATCCACCCGGGTTATCTAACTTCCAAGTCCCCCTTGGTCCCTTTCGAACTTAAGGATGGCCTCTCTTGCCTGTTGTGTGGGTCAGGTGGGGCTGTTATGTGTCCTCTGGTGCCTAGACATACTCAGACCCACTTCTCCCCTGAGGCTGGATGACACAGGTCTCTCTAAGAGGCTCACCGCTACTGTCCTCTGGTTTCCGTTCTAGATCAGACCTTCAGACTTCAAGTACAGTCTGCTTTGTGTCCACTCAGCCTACAGAGGGAAGGGGGGAGAGTATGGCCTTGGTGCTGGGCCTGAGCCTTATGCTTCCTCTCCCGTCAATTCCTTCAGTTCCCCAGCTTGGAGGGTGCACACATACTCCTGCACACACAGAGACACTAAGACACAGACACACACAGACACACACACACGCACACACACATACTGACACACACATATACACACATGGTACACTCTGATACCCACAGACGCATACAATAGGTTACATATATAAAGAAGATACATTCTTAGCTTCCCATTTCACATATATGGATGCATTGAAGATGAGGACAGTAGTCGTGGTGGGTAACAAAACTCTGTATCTTTCTATTTCAAATATTTGGCTTCATACCTGGATGGTACCTTTTAAAGTAAGAAGCTAAGTCTGTCTTGTCTTTGTGTTTTGATTCCACAGTTGACTCTCCTTCCCCAAATCATGGGGCAAATCTATGTCTACTTGTCTGGGGAAGGAAAGGCCCTTGGGCGACAAGGAACACTTCTGCCCAAGCATCATCATCATCTATCTGCACTCCATCCTCTGTGCCTCATGGTGGGCCATCAGGTCAAGACCCCAAGGCTCAACCTTGAGTGGAGTGGGTTTGTCTTAAAGAGAATGGGCCTTTATTGTCAATCATCCTGGGAAATGGTGGATTCCGGGGCAGGACATGGGACTTGGGAGATGTTGGGGTCTGTGAGCAGATCCAGGTATCCCAAATGTCTGAATTCTGAACAAATTGAGAAACATCCCCCATGAGTAGCAGATGGAGGCCGGATCATGGCCTTGCTAGCTCTGGTGGCTGGTCACCTTTGGCCGTACAGAGGATCCTGAGTAAGGTAGACAGTGTCAGTTCGTGGCCAGATGTGGGCTTACTTCTAAGTTATTCTCTGTTATAGCTCCCTTGGCTCATTCCAAGTTCTTCAAATTCCCTGAAATTTACAATCTGGGCTCAGATTGTGGTGGGGTATTGGGGGGTGGGGAGGATTTTGTGCCTGTGGCTTGGTGAGCAGCACAGGGTACAGTGCCCACTCTCCGAGGACAGAGTCATGGAGGCCAAGGGTAGCTGTGCCCTGTGGACCTGGCTCGTGGTGGCTGCTCGTGGTGAAGGGTGATGAGGGATGAGAGCAGCAAGATGTGAAAGGAGGAGAGCTTGAATCCTGCTCCTGAATCTCTTAAGAAAATTATAGAAAGCATGGCTGGTGAGCCCTTGGGGCTCCTGCCTTCCTAATTCAGATCAGAGTGGAATTGGACATTGTCTATGTTTTGTGTGCCATGTGTGTGCTGAATGCCCTTCTGGGCTCGAAGGAGGAGGCAGTCTCTACAACATGCCAGACCCAGAGAAACCCCAAGTTTCCAGACAGAAGCTTCAACATGGAAGTTCAGTTATGGTATGTGGATGAGGAGATGGAAACTGGTTTTTAAAGCTGGTCAAAGGCCTTGTCAATTCATGGTAGACAGTTTGGTGAACTGTAATGCTCAGCCCTTCCCATGCAACATTCCCTTCCCGGGGTCCTGGAGAGGCCCCCTTGCACCACCCCCCTGCCTTGCACCCACAAAGGACCCATTGTCCCCACACAGGCATCCCCGGTGCTGAGCTGCCCCTGTGCAGCTGTCACAACACTGGGATCCTCTGGCTCTTCCTCGGATGGTTTTGTTACCAGATCTGAGTCTGATGTTTGCACTTTATGCTTGCTCCCCACCCCAGGCCTGACATGGGGCTCTCTGCATCCCAGGCCCCCCGGGTTCCATCTGACATGCTCCTTGGGTTTCCTGAGCCTACACTGTGCCCACACCTGTTTTGCTGTGGGAACTCTTGACCTGGATTCTCTCCCTGCCTTAGAATGCTGGGAATTTCAGGAGACTTGGGGGGCAGGGTGAAACAGATCACCCCCTGTTTCTTTCTTCCCTTCCTCCCCAGAGTAAATAGCAAAGGCTTTAGTTTTAAATTAGAGATGGTGGACCTTATAGTCTTTGCAAATATGAGTTGGTCTCAGTCTCTGACCCTTTTCCTTTTTCATTTGGACACCTGGGGATTTGTTGCTAGGTCCTGAAAGCCTGGACTCATGTTATCTCTTATCTTGCAGTGTTTCCTGGTTTTTCGATTACACTTTATTTAAGTAGAACCAGACCTTTTCCATTTACTTCCTGTTCTCGCTCCAGCCTTTTGGTCGCTGGATTGCACATTCTAATTATAATGCTGTGCAAACGGAGTGCATACCATTGTCACATGACCTCCATGAGATAGCATCATTAGTAGTGTTGTTCTTATCAGAAAGACCAAGAAACTGAGGCAGGAAGAGGCCAGGTGCTCACTCAAGGTCATAGAGTCAGTGGGAAAGCTTAGCCTTACTCAGGTTCTCCTGGCCCTCAGCTCAGAGTCCTTTCAAAACTAATAGGGCTTCAGTGCTGTGTGCCCCTTAGAAGCATGTTCAAATCAGCAGGTGCTGATGGTCTCCTCTCTTCTCAGCCTCTCCAGAGTCCAAGCAAGTTTGTAGGAATCCCATTTACCTGAGAAAGACTTTGTGTTTTCAGGATGCCTTCAGTGTAGGGCAGAGTTCCAGTCTCATCCTGCAAAGATTGGATGAGAACAGCAATGAGATCTCTTGCTTCCCTTCTCCCGTCTGCCTCCTATCCCACAAACTCTAGAAAGTTGTGGAAGAGAGATCTTTTTGTCATTTACATGATATCTTCTGGAAGTCCTGTGAGTGAGTTTCTTCCCCTTCTATATTTCCTGAACTCAGGGCCACTGCTTAAATTGAGCACAAGATCATCGCAAAACTCTAAGGGAGTGCTACTCAAATGCATAGTTGGTGTCGCTCTGTTTATTATTATAACAGTTTTTCCAGTAGATGGCAGGAAAGTGTTGTGAAGAGCAGGTGACTTGTTCTAATTTGTGCGGCATCTCTGTGACTTAGCAGTGGGCCCACACTTGGTACATGACTGTTACAGCAGTCATGACTAAGCTAGGGCCCCAGCAGAAAGTTGACCATGGTAAGCATAACCTCGAAGCTCTGTGCCCAGCCTGGCTGCACTGGAGGGGACAAGGCAGGCAGTTGGAGAGCTGGACAGTGAGACCTCACCCTTGGGACTGCCATGGTGGCCCATGAGGCCCTTTTGAGATGCGTGGTTTAGTCTGGGGGTCCTCAAACTATGGCCAGCAGGCCAAATCCAGCCACAGCTTGTTTTTGTTCGGCCAGCGAGGTAAGAATAGTTTTTACTTTTTAAAATGGGTGGAAAAAATCAAAAGACTTGTGACTTGGGACAGGTGGCTACAAAGCTTAAAATATTTACCATCGGGCCTTTTACAGAAAGATGTTGCCAACATTTGGGACTTCCATTGGCTCCAGACTATCATGATATTTTTGGGAATGTGTCCAAAAGCAGAAGGTAAGCTAGAAGACGGAGTAGCCCAAGGGGCTGCTGGTGCGCCGTGGGTCCTTGAGAACCCTGGGAGGTGGTGCTTGGGCTCTCCCATCCCAGATCATATCGAGAGGGTGCAGTGCCTTGTGGGGGGGAGCCATCTCCCCTCAGCCCTGGGCCTGGCTTCAGCCACTGCAGCCCTAATTGCCAGGATGCATTTTTGCTTTAGCATCTTCTGTCTGTCCATGCACCAACTATGACTCCTGGACCCAACAGAATGCTTCTGGCTTTTCAAACACCTTGGTGACAATTTCCAACAATGTGTAAGAGAAATCCCGTATGACCTTCAGGGTAATAGGATAATGTACTCAGACAAGAGGTCTGGACATGCAGCCGCTTGCCCAGTAGTCCTGGGTTCTTTATAGAAACATCTCCAACAGACCAGTTCCACAGAAGTAATGTCCACAGCCCAATGGTTGATGCCTGGACCACATTTTGTTCAAAAAAGGATATGCTTATGATATCGGATCAAATGTCCACCATCTGTCAGGAAATATGGCTGTCTCTACCTTCAAAGGATGTTCAAGTTTCCATTTTACAAAATGAAGAGTTATGGGATGGATGGTGGTGATGGCTGTATGACAACGTGAATGTATTTAATACCACTGAACCACACACTTACAGATGGTGAAGATGCGGGGCTCCTGGGTGGCTCGGTTGGTTGGGTGTCTGACTCTTGGTTTCCACTCAGGTCATGATCCCAGGGTCGTGGGATCAAACCTCACATCGGGCTCTGTGCTGAGTGTGGAGCCTGCTTGAGATCGTCTCTCTCTCTCTCCCTCCCTCCCTCTGCTCCCTTCCCCCACATGCACTCTCTCTCTCTCTCTCTCTGAAATAAAAATTTAAAAAATTTAAAAATGGTGAAGATGATAAATTCTATGTTATGCCATTTTACCACAAAAAAAGAGAAAAATGAAAAACATGTCTAGAATCTAATTACTAAACCTCTCCTTTGTTGTTCTTTGGTTGAAGACACAGCCTGCTTGTAACTAAGGATTATTTTGGGAGATTCTACTTTTTTTAGGTTTATTTATTTATTCTGAGAGAGAGCACATGTGTGTACTGGGAAAGGGCAGAGAGAGAGAGAGAGAGTAAGAGAGGGAGAGAGAGAATCCCAAGGAGGCTCCAGCACTTTCGGCACAGAGCCTGACGTGGGGCTTGATCTCATGAACTGTGAGATCATGACCTGAGCTGAAATCAAGAGTCCACCGCTTCACTGACTGAGCCACCCAGGTGTCCCTATTGTGGGAGCTTCTTAACAGAAGCTGCTTCAGTTTCCTCTGTTATAGGCTACTATCAACAGAACCATTGGAATGATCCTTTAAAATATCAGAGGGCTCGTGGCCTTCTTCTGTTTAAAGTCTTGCAGTGCCTCTCAACTCACCTAGAGCAGAGGCTAAAACCTTTTCAGTGGTCCACAAGTCCTCCACCATCTGGCCCCCATATCTCTCTGACCTTTCTTCTTCCCCTCATTTCAGTCTGTTCCCCATGGCCTCCTTGCTATTCCTCTGGGGCACTAGGCACGCATCCATGGAGAACATTCCTACCGCTAAGCACCTCTGTCTGCAAAATTCCTCCTCCTCCTGATATTCCCCTTCTAGTCTTTGCTCAGATGTCATTTTCTTCACGAGGTCCCGCTTTGCTTTCCTTAACATTGCAACCTGTCTTCTCCTCTCTTTTTGTGCTGTTATACCGTAGTACTTACTTGATTTGCTTACTTATTATCTACTGCTTATTCTTATAAGATGTAAGCTCCATGAGGTCAGGCATATTTTTTCATTGTTGTAACCCAAAAACATGAGCGGGGTGGAGGCAAAGAGGGAGAGGGACAGAGGACCCAAAGCAGGCTCTGTGCTAACGGCAGCAAAAGCCTGCTGTGGGGCTTAAACTCACAAACTATGAGGTCATGACCTGAGCTGAAGTCAGACACTCAACCGAGTGAACCACCCAGATGCCCCTCAACATGTTTTTTTTTGAACGAATAAATAAACAAATCTTTGAGAGGCGAGCCTTCCCATGTACTGAAGACTGTGTTAGAATTACAGGCGCCTCTTCCACCAACAAATTATCTCAGAAAAGTTGGGTGTTGTTGTAACAGGGTTTTTGGCCAGGATCCATAAGGTAGCTTCTTTAAGTGAGGCAGATACTCCTACTATTATTGTTAAGCAGAGGAGGAAACCAAAGTAGTTAAGGACTTGAATCAAGGGTTGTTGGCTCCAGGGTCCATGCTTTCAATGCTACATGATACCACCTTTTCTGTAGTGCATCAGAACTTGAACTTGTCTTCTCTCCAGACAAGGGTACTTCTGCTTCTGCCTGATTTGGCTTTTTCCTTAGTTGCACCATTCCTGTGCCTCTACTTTTCTGGGAGGGAGCAAAGATAATTGTCTTTTTACGAGTGGGGAAACTGAGGCCCAGCCATTTTCATTAGCTTGACCCTATCACGGTGTTCACAGGTAGCAGAACTGACCCTGGAACCTAGGAATTCCAGACTCTACAGCTGAATACCCATACTGTGCTGCCTTTTGTTTTACTCCTCATTCTTGTCGATGAATTTGATAAAGATATGGAGTGAATGGCAATTAGAGTAACAGTAGTAGTAACTGGGGTGGGGGGTGTTGGGTGGATGGGGAATGGCCACCAGAAGGTGAGTGGGATAGAGAAAGGATTCAGGATCATGGAGAATGGTGGAAGAAGCAGAGTGTTTTAGCCTTGAGGGAATTCCGGGTAAAGGGTAGGGGCATCTGGAAACTCCTGGTGTTTGAGTATCTATGTGGAGGTGTTAAGAGGTGGCCTGAGGTCCTAGAAAGAGCGTGGGGTCTGGAGAGATGCCCTTCTAGGAGGGGGACAAAGTCTGTGAATTTGAGTTTTCCTGTCAGTTCAATGAGCACCCACTAGGACCCACTTTGCAGAGTTGCGTCAGAAAAACACATGTGAAAGGAGCCCAGCCGGCTCCTCACGCCCCATGAATGCCATCCACCATGAATATGGTTGTGAGAAGGTCACGATGAAGGCTGCAATCTACAAGACTGGTAAACCACTTTGGCAACTTGATGGGGATGGTTCCAAGGACTAGGCTGGAGGATGCGCACCACCATTCCATTCTGAGCGGTTTTATTTTGTTAAAACCAGTGTAGCTTAGCACGACGACCACAATATCTGCAGTATTCTACAATTCCGTTTCATTTGGGGCAGAGAATGGAAGAGATATTATCTTCTATATGACAGAGGGCGTAGCTAGGATGACTGGAAATGAAACGTCATGCATTCGGATGGTTCTTTTTATTATAACATACACTGTGTGCGTATTCTATGGCTTACATATAATCAGTCAATATTCTATCAGTTATTCCTCTTCAGAAACATGTGGAAAGATGAACAAAGAACAGCCCCAACATCACAGCATGACAGGGTCAGGGAATTTCAGAAATGGAAAGGACGTTAGAAACGGGTTTATAGTGAAATCGAACATCTAGAGGAAGGATTTAGAAGTCCCCCTGGAGCCCCTCCTGGCAATGTGCAGCAGTCTCCCATCTTGCTAAAGTGTCACATTTGGCACACGCTCCTGGAGAACCAGCAGACTTTTCAGTCTTTTTCAATTAAATTCCATGATGCTGTCCCTCTTGCCAACCTGATGTTAATTTGCCTCCTGTTGCTGCACCTTCAGTGGTTTCCCATTTCCTTTAGGATAGACTCCAAAGACATTCACAATCTGGCACCAATATACCTAAGGCTGTTACTTCCCTTCACGTGTCCTCCGTTCCAGTCTTGCCTCAGTGTGAGCTCAGGTTTCTGAGACGGGGTGGAGGGGGCGCAGTGTTTTGGGGCTCCAGAGCCCAGGGGCCACATGTGTCCCTGGAGGCACTGCCTTATCTCTGCTGCTCTGGGGTTCTACTCTTACCTCTTCCACACTTCTGTGCAGGGGAGGCTGAGACGAGCAGGGAGTGAAAGTCACTGTTACTAAATGACCATGAGCCTCTGTGAATCCAGCAGAGTCGAGACGCTTTCATGTCGCAGGCCTTCGGTAACCAGCGACTCCCATGACTGGCCCATCCTCGTGTGCACAGGTCTATTTGACCTTCACAGAAGAACCCCTCCTGTAGCTAAACCAGCCCACAAGCCCTTCTATGCCATCTGCCTGGCAGTCTTAAGCCTGCCTGCCTCCACTGTCCCACATAGGACAACACCTTCTCCCTTCCTTGAAGTTCAGGCTGGCACAATGTGCTTCTAATGTGATCCTTTTTGCCACCTTTCTTAGTGTTCTTATTTTTGTCGCAAGAAGGCCGTCGATTCACATCAGAGGAGAGAAACACAAAACAATTCATATCAGAGTCAAATAGGACTAGAGCAGCACCGCCCAGCAGAAATTTAGTGTGAGCTACATATGTTATTTAACATTTTCTAGTGGCAGGCGAAATTACTTTTGAAAATATTTTATCCAGCCCGGTTTTCCAAAATATTATCTTAGCCCATGATATTAAAAAATGATCAGAAAGATCTTTCTTTTTTCTCTGTTCCAAGTCTTAGAAATCTGCTGTGTCTTTTATACTCAGAAGACATCTCAATGAAGACTTACTGCATTTCAAGTGCTTGGAAGCCACGTGTGGCTAGTGGCTCCTGTACTGACCCAGCAGGTCTGCAGAGTCTGCAGGCTAAAGGGTGTGAGCTCTAGAGTCACATGGAACTGAGTTTGAATCCTGGCTCTGACACTGATAGGCTGTCTAGATGTAGGAAAATCCCCTTACTTATAAGAGGCTCAGTTTTCTAACCTATAAAATGATGATATTAATTATTGCCACAAAGAGCTGTTGTGGAGAGCAAATGAGATAATACATGCTCTGGTCCACAGTGAAGCTTTAGTGTTCACTGTTGTTATTATTATAGATTTTAAACTTGAGCATTTATTTGCAAGACCAGCGATGCTCTATTTTCTTGCATCAATTTCAGTCGTAAATGTCTGTGGGTGATGAAGACAAGTGAGGACTTGTTTTGAGGACTTTAGTTTGGTGGGCATTCTTAAAGCACACATCCATGAAGTTGGCTTTAAAAATGTTTATTTTGAACATTTTAAAAATGTTTATTTATTTATTTCAAGAGAGAAAGAGAGTGAGCGAGGAGAGGAGGGATATAGAGGGAGGGAGAGAGAGAATCCCAAGCAGGCTCCGTGCTGTCAGTGCAGAGCCTGATGTGCGGCTTGATCCCGTGAACTGTGGGATCATGACCTGAGTTGAAACCAACAGTCAGATTCTTAACCAACTGAGCCACCCAGGAGCCCCTGAACATTTTATTATGAAAATCTTCAAACAGAAAAGTTGAAAGAATTATACACTGAACGTCTGTATACACACACTATCTAGAGTCTACAATGAATATTTTGCTGTTTCCTTTATTAAATACCTATCCATTTTTCTATCCTTCTATCCATTCATAAATCCATATTATTTAATTTTTTTTATTTTAGAGAGAGAGAGAGAGTGTATGTGAGCGGGGGAAATGTACAGAGGGAGAGAGAGAGAGAGAGAGGGAGAGAATCTTAAGTAGGCTCCATTCTCAATGTGGAGCCTAATGCAGGCTTGATCCCATGACCCTGGATTCATGACCTGAGCCAACATTAAGAGTCAGACGCTTAACTGACTGAGCCACCCAGGTGCCCCGTACTTATTTTTTTTTGAATTTTGTAATTATTGCAGCCAATGTTCATCTTGCAAGAGTTAAAAAACCCATTAAGATGTGTTAATCATGTGTGCTTTTGCACATACTTCAGAAAGTGGCCAAAATAGTGACAACAAATGTGTAATAATTTGGATGATTTGAATAATACAATTAATATAACTGATGTACTATAATATTTAATAAGCAAGATACATGTTCTTTCCCAACACCCGGGGAAATTTTATGACTATTATCACACATATAAGAAAACATACATGCTATACCTTCTGAAGGTAATACCTACAAAAAGAGAGTCCCTCTAAACTGATCGATCCACTCTGAAAAAAAAAAAAAACCCAAAAAACCTAAATCAGTGTTTTAAACAACTCTTGACTATAAAGAATATCAGTTACAAAGTACAGACTATTTAGGAATAAATACCACCAACAGCATGACATATTATGTTTAAATGCAACTCAGAGGAGTGTTCCTGCTTTTAAATGTATTTTAGAAAGGAGTCATTGGGGCGCCTGGGTGGCGCAGTCGGTTAAGCGTCCGACTTCAGCCAGGTCACGATCTCGTGGTCCGTGAGTTCGAGCCCCGCGTCGGGCTCTGGGCTGATGGCTCAGAGCCTGGAGCCTGTTTCCGATTCTGTGTCTCCCTCTCTCTCTGCCCCTCCCCCGTTCATGCTCTGTCCCTCTCTGTCCCAAAAATAAATAAACGTCGAAAAAAAAAAAAAAAAAAAGAAAGGAGTCATTAAACAACAAAAATCACAAATTAATGAATACTGACAAATGAAAAAAATTATAAGTATCATTATAGATCAACCTCTTGACAGTAGTCAAGAGATAAAGAGAGACAATATTAGGACAGAAGAGTAAGAAGCTCAGTGTGGTTCATGAAACGTAAAACATTTATTCTAAAAAGAAACCCTTTTAAAATATATTTAAGTTATCTAAATGGAAAGAACAAATTCCGGAAAATTAAACTTCTACATTTGATTCCAGAAAGCTCCAAAAGATCCCAATGACCGTGGAAAAAATTGAAGAGGTAGTTCAAAAAGTACTATGAAAATAGTATCCTAAAAGGAATAGATACTTTCTGTCATTTAAACTGGTCCAGAACACCGGAAAAGATGAAATAGTCCTCATCTTTTTCTAAACTGTGAACATAACCTTGATCCCACATTGGAAAAAGAACAGCATGAAAAGGAAAATATATAGGTTAATCTCACTCATAAACAGAGATGCAGAATGTCAGTTAAAATGTTAACAAATCAATGTTCTTAGTAGTAAGTCCTGGGGTACCTGGGTGGCTCAGTTGGTTGAGTGTCTGACTTTGGCTTGGGTCATGATCTATAGTTCGTGAATTCAAACTCCACATTGGGCTTGCTGCTGTCAGCTCGGAGCCCGCTTTGGATCCTCTGTCCCCCTCTCTCTCTGCCCCTCCCCTGCTCTCTCTCTCAAAAGTAAACAAACATTTTGAAAAAAATAGTGAGTCCAGACCAAGAAAGGTTTGTCTAAGCCATGCCAGGATAGTGCAACAAAAGGAAATGTGTTAACATGATTCACCATGTTACTAAGGTGGAAACAAAGTAACTGTGATCCCCTGAGTGGATGCCCAAAAACATATTTGAGATGCTGTAAAACTGCCCAAGAGCCACCAGTGAGGGAAGTGCTTGAGAAGGTAAACAGATGCCACTAAATGGATGTGACAATGGGGCTTCATTGTTCCCAAGAGAGTAAGTACATGCTTATAGGGTTAAATGAACATTGTACCTAGGCCACGATTCTCTGAGTGATTCTGCCTCAGTTGGTTAAGAAATATTTTACTCTTGGGCGCCTGGGTGGCGCAGTCGGTTAAGCGTCCGACTTCAGCCAGGTCACGATCTCGCGGTCCGTGAGTTTGAGCCCCGCATCGGGCTCTGGGCTGATGGCTCAGAGCCTGGAGCCTGTTTCCGATTCTGTGTCTCCCTCTCTTTCTGCCCCTCCCCCGTTCATGCTCTGTCTCTCTCTCTCTCAAAAATAAATAAAAAACGTTGAAAAAAAAAAAAAAGAAATATTTTACTCTTTCTTTAGCTCTTTATTTATATCTTACGGATATTTATATTGTTTGAGTGAATTTTAAACGAAAAGGCACAGGGCCCACAGCTAGTATCACTCCAGGCTAGATGTGGGGCTACAGGTTCCTGAGATTCCAGGAGGCACATGCTTCCGTGCTAATGGCACAGAGCCTCCAGGTGAAGTTAGGCGAGCTCTCATTCCAAATGGAAGAATGTGAGCAAGGCCCCAAACCATACGTCACACATGGTCATACCTTGACCTTTCTCATTATGTGGGGTAACTGGAGGATTCATACAAACGGTGTTTTAATCGTAGCCTAAGTTATTAATTTAAACCAGACAAATGCCCTTGGGGATTCTTCATTCTGTGTAGGGGTTTTTATAAACTTCCATGATTTTTCACCTAATTCTCCCTTGTTTACTTTTGTTGAGACATTGAAATATTTTACAATTTAGACTTTTTCACCTTTGGAAATAAACCAGACTTGGAAAAAAAAAAATCTTTTGTCAGAATTTTGGATGAATTCAGAAAGCTGTGTAATTTGGCTGCGTAATCAACACGGCTAATTTGAGGAAGTACGATAGAGGGAGCACGGCCTGGGCCTGGGTCAGCATTGGCCCTCCTGACCTGGTCTCAGCCTCAGGCACAGTGAGACTATGGCCTTCTGGGCCACATCTCCATGTTGAGCCCAGTGGAGCCATCATCCTGGATTTTCATGCTGCCCAGCACAGAAACACTTGGCTGAAAGGGACCACACGAGAAGCCTGTTGATCTCTTTGGATATTTAATTAGTCAGCAAATGATTTCTGACAGAATAGCTCACCGGCCACCCTTCAGGCAGAACTGGCCTGCTCGCATGTGGCAAATCTGTCTCAAAGGATCAAAGGATGTGTATGGTGTGCACAGCTAATTAACTATCCAATGTTTGCAGCCGGAAAAACTCACTCAGGGATACAGCGAACACAGTGGTGAACTATTCGGCACTTACTACTATTCACTATTCAGCACTATTACAACATTTATTACTGCCCACATTATCTCTTGAATTTCCCCCCTTTTCTGCCGTCTGCCATCGGAGGGGAAGGTGAGCACCCATCCCAGTTCTTGCTTCAGGTAGGCACCAGCCCTTCCCCTGGCCACAGTCTTCAGGGACAGGGGTGCAGAAACTTATGTTGAAATAGTGGGACCTCCTCTAGGCAAGAATGAAGAAGCCTATCGTCTGATTTTTACAGGCGGCCAAACTGTAGTCATGAGAAGATGGAACAGTGCTGTGGGAGAAAGACAGAAGCTTAGAGCTTCATGACATTGGAGAGCCCCTGGGTCAACCAACTCTAAAGCTGTATTAACTTGGATCGCAAGTTGTGTGTTTTGATTATTTTTAAGCCAGGCCGAGCTGGGTTTTCTCTTCTGTGCATGTTTAAAGCTCTTGAGTAATACAGACTGAGAATTATTCTCTGAAATTTTCTGAGTGTAAGATTTCTATTTCCTTTCTTGGATGCCCCCACACTTACAGCCTTAAAGTTGCAAATCTCTCGCACGAACCATTTCTTCCTTTGAATTGCTTCTTTTTAATAGTGTTTTTAAGCCCTGGATGATGTAGCAGTAGTAGTAGTAGTAGTAGTAGTAATAATAATAATAGCTATTACTGTGCATTTTCTATTTGTTGGGCACTTTCAGAAGCATTTTATGTGTACCGCATTTCCTACTGTAAAATAGTATGAATTTAGAAGGAATAAATGTGCCTTTTACCTATAACATTTTTTCCCCAAAGGGAATAAATATTTCAATGATTCCCAGTGTGGATAGATTGAAATTCTATGTATGTATTTAATAACTAACACCTACTCTAACCTTCTATTCAGTTGGCCCCATAGTACTCTGAGGCCACGGCTGTCATTTCCCCATTTTATTTTTTTATTATTTTTTTTTTTAAATTTTTTTTTTCAACGTTTATTTATTTTTGGGGCAGAGAGAGACAGAGCATGAACGGGGGAGGGGCAGAGAGAGAGGGAGACACAGAATCAGAAACAGGCTCCAGGCTCTGAGCCATCAGCCCAGAGCCCGACGCGGGGCTCGAACTCACAGACCGCGAGATCGTGACCTGGCTGAAGTCGGACGCTTAACCGACTGCGCCACTCAGGCGCCCCCGTCATTTCCCCATTTTAAAGAAGAGGACGACTAAGGTATAGAGAGGTCACACTGTGAATGACAGGGTTGGAGCCAGGTACAGCCCGTTTGATCCCAGGGACTATGCACTTCACTGTCTCTCTGTGTAGATTTTATAGGACATGACTGGGCTGTTGGTCTTTCTCCAGGACATGTCATAGGCAGGCTGAGCAGAGACGTGAGTTTTACAGTGAAGATCAGAATTAATATTTCATTTTCTCTTTGTAATTGAAAACATGATTAATTGTTACAAGTCCCCCTACAGCACTCTTCTGAAATAGCAAAAAGTAATGTGCATACTTCCGAACCAGGGACAGATTGTATATTATTTGGATTCTTTATGTCTTGATTTCTATGTACTTGAACTGTTAAAAATGTGTATCAAAGTAGATACGTTAAAACCTCCCTAGGACACTGGTTTATTCTATTCTGTCCTTATAATTCCTGGAGGAGTTACTGTATGTGTTGACCTGTGACGTAAATTGGACGTGAAACCACAGTGAGGATTGATGTTCTTTTTGACTGTGCTTCCCAACATCATAATGTGACCCTCCTCGTGCCATTGCATATTTCCCCCCTAGAATTCTACATTGTGTGTGTTGGGTAGACCGTAAAAAACAAAAAAACAAAAAACAAAACCACAGAGGATTCTTGATGACATCTTTAGTAACAGACCGGGAGCAAAAAGCACAACTTGGTTTCTCTAAGAGATTGTTTCTTCCTCATTTGGTCTTTATTTGCCAGCAAGAAATTAGCAAAGAAAAAAAATGGAGACATAGAAGGCCAAAGGGAAGGCGGAACCTTAGATATCTCACAGATGCAATGGTAATCGAGTACTTTGGGGCCTTCAGAAGGAGAGGAATAGAAAGCAGGGGTGCCCTTGGGAAACCTGAGGTGCAGCGGTCCATTCTTGGTGTCTGGCGTGAGATCTTCCTCTTCTCATCTGGCTTCAGTCAGGGCATGGAGTGATGTCCAGGAGTCTGGGCCACCAGTGTGACTCAGGCAGGGGCAGGCGTGTGCCTTCCTAAGTGTCTGTGGCCTCCCGCCATGTTCTCTACCCACCAAGTTCTCTACCCACCAAGTTCTCTACCCACACGGTCTGTGGCCATGTGTATCTCTGGCCCCGCCGTGCCCTGTGCCCCTGTGTTCTCCCTCTGCAGGCGCCTGAACCTCGAAGATGTCCTTCCATCTCCTCCCTCCCCCCTCCCTGAGGCTCCTCAGGCCACAATCTGTCCTTAGCACTTAAATACTCTTTCACATAAATGGACTTAACCTACTTACACATCTACGTGTATTTTCACTTATGGAAATAGCTGTCTACTTTACAATTTGGATTTACCATTAGCTATATTTCAGACTACTCCTGATCCAAAGGGGCAATCCAAACAAAGTGTGGTGAATAGAAATGGAGCTAAACGAATCAAGAATTTCCCAAAAAACCGCTCTCTTGCACGGTTTGGTATTAATATCATGGCCTCTGCTTTCCTTAGATTTGTATTTGTCCCTCCTTTGACTTACAGGTTTTCTGAGATTTCATTTTAGGGATCTCTGTTACAGTTGGACTTAATTTTTTTTTCTACCGAAGTATTCATGACTCTGTGCCTCAAAATGATTTTTCCTGGTATGTCAAAATATGGTCTTTTTAGTTGCTGTTTTTGTTTAAAGCCATGGTAACATAGTTGAATTACTGTTGGGAGTAACCATTTCGTAGAACATTTAAAAATGTTGAGCCAAATCTGTTTGACATAGCACTTTACAGCAGTAGGATTAAATCGTCTTTGACAAATATTTTAATTGCAGAAAAATGAAGCTTGGGGAGGGGTCTGGAGGAGTTTTGGCGGGTGTCCTTTGTGCCTGCCGTCAGATGCTCACAGGGCCATGAGGAGTTCTGCTAAGCAGGAGGTTCTTGGCAATCAGAGCTGCCGACTTGGTGTGTGACTCCTGCAGGTTCCTGAATCTTTCTGTGCCTCTGTTCCGTCCCTGGCTGTCGGGCAAGGCAGGACTCACTGGGGCTCCACTCCTGAGTCAGGTCAGAATGAACTGAGAGCCCTTGGTGAGGGCGTGAAGAGTATGAGACAGGATTTTCCCCTCACTTCCCCAGCACATGCATCCCCTGCACAACTGATGAAGTCTCTTATTCAGAATTGCCTCAGTGCCCATGTAGTCAGCCCAGAATAAGGTAATTGTCACTGGGTTCAAAGTTGTTTTATATTTATTTATTTATTTATTTACTGTTCCCACCCACTTTATTTTTTTTATTTTATTTTTTATTTTTTAAAAATTTACATCCAAATTAGTTAGCCTATAGTGCAACGATGATTTCAGGAGTAGATTCCTTGGTGCTCCTGACCCATTTAGCCCATCCCCCCTCCCACAACCCCTCCAGTAACCCTCCGTTTGTTCTCCATATTTATGAGTCTCTTCTGTTTTGTCCCCCTCCCTGTTTTTATATGATTTTTGTTTCCCTTCCCTTATATTCATCTGTTTTGTCTCTTAAAGTCTTCATATGAGCGAAGTCATATGATTTTTCTCTTTCTCTGACTAATTTCACTTAGCATAATACCCTCCAGTTCCATCCACGTAGTTGCAAATGGCAAGATTTCATTCTTTTTGATTGCTGAGTAATACTCCATTGTATATATATATACCACATCTTCTTTATCCATTCATCCATCGATGGACATTTGGGCTCTTTCCATACTTTGGCTATTGTGGATAGTGCTGCTATAAACACGGGGGTGCACGTGTCCCTTCGAAACAGCACACCTGTATCCTGTGGATAAATGCCTAGTAGTGCAATTGCTGGGTCATAGTGTAGTTTTATTTTTTGTTTTTTGAGGAACCTCCATACTGTTCCAGAGTGGCTGCACCGGCTTGCATTCCCATGTTTTATTTTATTTTTAAAATTAACATACCAGTAAGAATGACACTTTTGGGGAGTATAATTCTACGAGTTTTAACACAAGTACCCACTTGCCACTATCAGCGTACAAAACTGTTCCACACTCCAGAAACTCCCTGGTGCTGTTCCTTTATAGTCACCCCATCAGCCCCTGGCACCTACTAAACTGTTCTCCATAGTTATCATTTGGGCATTCTGAGAATGTTACATAAATGCAATGACAGATGATGTAACCTTTGAGATTGGCTTCTTTCACTTAGCATAATACCATTGAGTTTCATCCAAGTTATTGCGTGTATCAATAACATACGTGTTTTTTTGTTGCTGAGTAGCATTCCATCATAGGGGGTACCATAGTTTGTTTATCTGCTCAACCATTGAAGGGCCCTTGGATTATTTTCATTGTTGGTGTCTATGAATAGATTTGCTGTAAACAGTCATGCATAGGTCAAGTTGTTTTTAAGAAGTTCTTTTTTAAGAGGTTTCTTTTAAAGAGGTTCTTTTTTTAAGTATTATTGCTTCCTGTGGGGATATTAAAACATGGCTGCAAATTCTTTGACACTCTTCCCATGAGAGGTGGTGTCTCTATGCCCCTTTCCCTTGAATCTGAGTGGGCTGCTAGGAACAATAATATATAGCAGAAGTGATGCTACCATTGACTCTGAGACCAGGTCATAAAAGGCCATGCAGTTTCTGTCTCATTTACCAAAACACCCAGGCTCGCAATCCCGAGGCCCCATTTGAGAAGTCCACTTACTCTGAGATCACCATGCTGGAGAGGGAGTGTTAGAGCTCTGGCTGACAGTCACCGCTGAGCCCTGTCCCCATCTTTTCCAAGTTACCAGATGTGTGAGTGAAACCAGCCTGGTCCCTCCAAAAGAGTCCACCTGCCAGCTGAATACCACAAGTGACCTCTGCAATGCCACGTGGAACAGCAAAATCACCCAGCCAAACTGCCAAGTTTCCTGGGCCCAGAAATTGGGAGAGATAAGAAAGTGGTTGTTGTTTTTACCCACTAAGTTTGGGTTTGTTTGGATCACAGCTGTGGATCATTTGGAACACTCTCCAATGAGTATTTAAGCTTCACAGAAACAAGGATGATGTCCCTTGACAAACCTAAACTTTGGATGCAGTGGTGCTCAATAAGCATCATTTCTAAATTTTTTTTAAAACTATGATTTCTGTACCATGCTTAACAAGCCGCCTTGTAAATATTGTGTAGGGTAATGACCAGGAAGTGGAATTACTTTGATAATTACCTTGGTGATAAGAAAATTATCCAATAACTATCAAATGCTATTAAGTATGTTACTCATGGACTCATCAACTGCAGAATCTGGAAAGGGGGTTAAAGGACCATCTGGTGTACCTCTGTGTCAGGCAGGTGTGCAGTGAGGCCCACGTGGGGAAGCGGCAGCAGGAGGAAGGACTTGGAGCCTGATGTCTGGTTTCTGACTCCAAGTGGATCAGTCAAGGCCTCTGCTCACAAATGCGGATGCGTGGGAAAAAGCCACTGGGTGGCTCTGTGAGCCAGCACTTTGGCATAAGGAGGGGTCTAGCCCTGCAATCCAAGCAAGCCCCCCCAGACTCAAATAGTTAATGCTGAAAACAGAAGCGTCTTTTCTGGTCTCAGAAAGCGCTTAGGAGCCACTGCTTTGATTAAACACAAGCTTAGGCAGTTATGAAAAAGGAGCAGGAGAACAAGACAGTGTTCTTGGAAATTAAAAAATAGTCCACAATGGCACAGATTAAATGAAAACTCACTAGCAGTAATGAATGACAAATGGACTCTAAAATCTGAGGCAGAGAAAGAGAAGAACTGGAGGGATCCTCACAGATCAGATCAAATCCAGGGGCACCTGGATGGCTCAGTCAGTTCAACGTCCGACTTCAGCTCGGGTCATGATCTCACAGTCTGTGAGTTTGAGCCCCACATGGAGCTCTGTGCTGACGGCTCGGAGCCTGGAGCCTGCTTCGGATTCTGTGTCTCCCTCCCTCTCTGCCGCTCCCCCACTCACGCTCTGTCTCTATCAAAAAATGAATAAAAGTTAAAAAAAAATTAAAAAAACCACAAAAGGTGATAGAAATTACAGGAAGGAGAGAAAGTGAAGAGAGACCTGATTTTTTATGCATTTGTTGACAAAGGTCTATTGAGGCCCTCCTCTTGGTCTTTGCAGTAGACATCAGGAAGTGAATAAAACAGAGGAAAAAAATATCCCAGCTTGCTTATGTTCAGTGAGGGATGGAATGGGGTAGAAGAGAGAAAATGAGCAAATAAACAAGTTAAACTATATCAGATGAAGAAAAGTAATCGGTGCTCTGGAAACACAAGAGAGCAGGGAAGAGAAGAGAGTTGGGTGGGTGGAGGGAGGTGCTGACAGTTTTAAATAAGGTGGCCAGGTAAAGCCTAGATCTGAAGGGGCAAGGGAACAAGCCAGGAGGAGACCTGGGGGGAGCCTATGAAAACCCTGAGATGGGACCCAAGACCCGTGTGGGTGGGGCCAGGATGAGCCTGACAGAGGAGTCCTTGGGGATGCTGATGGTGAGGACTTCAGGCCATGGTAATTATTTGGGCCATTTTAAGGACTTTGAGAGGGAAAGGCATTGAGGGATTTTCAACAAAGGAGTGACATGATTTCACTTAAGCTTTAAAAAGATTATTCTGGCTGTTGTGTTGTGTCTAGATTGGAAGAGTATGTGGGTGCAAGGGCAGAAACAGGGGGAAGAGGGAAGAGTCTCATGTAATGATTTGGGAAGAGAAGGTGGTGGTTTGGACTGGCCTGATAGTGGCCGAGATGATGAGAAGGGGCTACGTTTTGGAATTACTTTATTCATTTATTTTAAAAAATGTTTACTTATTTATTTTTCAGAGAGAGAGAGAGAGAGAGAGAGAGAGAGAGAGAGAGGAGAGGGGGAGAGAGAGAAGGAGAGAGAGAATCCCAAGCAGGTTCTGCACTGTCAGCACAGAGCCCAATGGGGGACTGAAACCCACGAAGCATAAGATCATGACCTGAGCCGAAATCAAGAGTCAGATGCTTAACTGACTGAACCAACCAGGCGCCCCTCGACCATTTTTTAAGTATTTTGGATCAAATGGTTTTTAAGACTCTGGTGAAGAGGCACAAGACTCCGGGAAGGTGTTTAAACAGTGGCATTCTTTTCCATCCTGGCTTCCTGTCTGTCCCAAGCCTGGGCCTCTGATGTCGGCTTGGCATCCGTCTGGAAGCTGGAAAGACCCAGCACCCTGGGTCCACTCATTTTTTTTTTTTTTTTCCCTAAAAGGATTATAATTTCCATGGCCATGTCTCTCACTCTGTGAAGAGCTCTCATAGTTGAATGTTTCTCGCTTTGCATTGGGGGTGAGGGTCCCCGGAGGATGCATCAGAAATGGTTGTAGACTGGCCACTCAACAAGAAGGAAGGGCCATGAACTGCTAGAGTTTTGGAGGCATTAAGCCCCTCCAGGTCCTAGGCCTTATTTTCAAGATAAAAGGATAGAGACTGCTGCAAGGAGAAGAATGTGGAAGAAGACGGTTCCAAGCAAGCTGAGCCTCCAAGGACACGCTTACCAGTTCTGGAGGAGAGCAGCACTGGCAGTCCTGAGTTCCCCAGACCCGGCGTCACTTGTGCGCACGGCACGGGCCCGGAGAGCTGCCTGTGCGTGTAGACGGTTCACGCTTTCCTCTCTGCATCCTAGATGGCCCTCTAGCTTTGCTTTCCTCTGTCTCCTGAAGCAAACTGGGAAGTTTGTCACTTTAGCATTTATCTTCTGTGTGTTGAAAGAGAGGTGGGGGTACAAGATTAGGGAACCTTGAAACAAAGCATTAAGGAGAGCTATCTCAACGTTGTTCAAAACTGAGCTGAATTAGACTCCTGATGATATAAAAGTCTTGCCAATTCCCGTCACAACATACATGGCAACAAGCCTTTCTTCTGGTAAATGTCTTTTCCGTGTCGTGTCCCGCCAGTCCGGTGGGATCCCTCTCCCCCTTGACCTTCTGCCAGAGCCCAACTGTGAACCCGCAGAGCCGTCTGCTTCCCCCTCCTTGCTCACCTGCGGCTGAGGGCTGGCCAAGGAGACGGGAGGGTTACGTTCTCCATGCGACGCCAGTGTGTGGTCTTCACGCTTCACTGCACACGGGACTCTGGCCGGCAGCCGCTTCCATTCCTCCCGTCACCTCGCTCCTCCTCGCCCCCATCTCCGTGGCTGCCCACACCCCCTGCTTTATGTTTGATGAGGGCTCCTTCGGCTTCCTGTCTCCAAAGCCACAGATCTATCTGCTTCTTGGCTCTTCTCCCCGTTCTTAGGTCTCTCAGCAAAGGTGCCCCCACCCCCTCATCCAGGAATAATAGTTCCTTCATTTTAGATCTTGAGGCCTCACCTCCTCTCTCTTAGATACTTCATTTCTTCCTATATTTAACCCCTTGCTTTCCTGAGTCCTTGAGTTTTCCTTCTTTGACCCCTTCTCCACAGATGATGAGCTTGTGCAAGTTTCAAATACCAACAGCAGCAAAAACCTGGGGAAACAAAAACGCTCTTGCTCCGAAGCCTGGGTGAAAGCACTTTCAACTTCTCAGTGAAGCTCTGGAAAGAGAACCTGGCGTTATGTTGTTCCCCTTCCAGTCTCTGCTTCAGTCACTCAATGCAGCTCCTACCTCCCAAACCCCAGGGGAACTAGGCCGGCATTCATGCCCCGGATGGATGTCAAAGTGGTCGGGCGGTTTTTCAATCCGTCTCTCACCTGTTCTCTTTCCAGAATCTGAAGGCGTGACCTTGCCATTGTCAGAGAGTCGTGGTGCTGCTCGGCACAGTGGCAAGAACTCAGGCTTTGCAGTAATCTGAATCCCAGCTCTGCCGCGTAATAGCTGTGTGGTTACGGGCTAGTCACTTCACATCTCTGAGACTTACTTTGCTCACCTACAAAATGGGGACGATAGCAACAAGGGACAGTCTTTAGGACGACTGGATGAGGCATTAGAGAGAAAGCTCTTGACACAAAGAAAGAAGCCCACATGCCTACTAGTCTGCTCTCTCTCTTTCTACATCTGGGGATGTTTGTTCTTCAGTAGTCTCTCCAAACTATGTCTTCTTCTCTGCACCCAACTTCTACACATCTGAATTCTACAAACCGTAGGAAAATGTACTCCGCATATCTCTGCTCTCTGCTAATTTATCAAATGCTCTGAGTAACTCAGATGTCCTGGATTTTTTCCTACTATGGACCCTAATTCCCTGACCTCCACAGGAGCAAGGCCCAGTAAAGACCTGCCCTGGACTGTCCCACAGGCATGGTCAAGACTGAACTCATTTCCTTCCCTGAAATTCTGCTTCTTCCTATTCCCAGTTTCAATCAGACACCACCTTGGCTCCGGCTCCTCAGCCCTGACATTGTCAGGCTCGATGCCTCTGCTCCTTCACTCCCATTATGGAAGGTCTTTGGAATTCACTCCCCTTTAATGGGTCTTGTATTATTCTCCTCCCTATATTTATATTGCTACTTCCTTAGTTTAATTCTTCAAGATCTTGGCTTTTGCAAGAGGCATTTCCTCTTTCTGAACTGCCTTTCTCTTTTTCTCTGCCCAGCAAATTCCCACCTGTCCTCCCTGTCCCTGCTCCGTGCCCTTCCTGGGCTCGCTGGTCACCCTCCGCGCTCGGTGTCTCCCTTGTCTCTACATCACATGTCAGTTTTGACAGTCAGCCCTCCAGCAGCAGCCAAGTTATTCTGGTCTCCAAAGGCCTCTCTTCCCAGCACACATGTGGCATCCTCAGGGACTCATGGAATGAATGAATGTTTAGGAAAAGAAGCCTCTGAGTAGTGCATCTATCTCAAACAATATTCAGTAAAATAAAAATTCAATTCACTAAGGAAAAGGCAATCTCTATTAACTTTGCCTGTGATATTAGCATACATAACATTGTCTGTCAAGGCAGAAATGAAAGCTCTATTTTCATGAGCTTCTGGGATCTCCAGTGATAAATTTGCCTGAACAGTTTGAATAAATGATGCTCATGTACTGAAGCCCACCTCTTTTTGCTGGGGGAGAATCCCCTGCAGCCAAAGGCCCTTTCTGGCAGGGGCCAGTGAATGGTGAAGTTGTGATGTGGACACTATACTGTGGTAGGGAAGTGGGTGCCTGACCACTTAGAGCACGTGATATGAACTCCAGGGCCCTGCATCAAGTCTTATCAAAGGCAGGTTTTAATCTTGGGCCTTTCCTGGGATTCTTGCTACTGTGTACATTCTCAGCCTGACCCTCCTCCTCCATGGGTTCTCTTCCCCCAACCCCAGCCTGCTCTGGCCTCCATGCTTCTGAGACCTCCTCTTCTTTTCTCAAGCATGCTTTCAACCTGTATGGTTCTTCATGCCAACTGAATGGTTAATGCGAGCGATGGTTTTGGAACAGTCAGCCCTCTGGTGATAAGCAGAGGGTCTGGGAGGAGGTGAGGGAGCATGCATGGCTGACTCTGAGCAGGACTGATACTTGTGGGTCCCCAAGACTCTTCTTTCATTAGCTCCCCCCAGGACCCCTCACCCACTCTGGGTTTTACTGGTGCCCATGGCTCCTCCTTAGTCATTTTAAACAGTAAAAAAAACATGCACAGGGAGATTATAGTAAAGAAGGTATGACAAATACCTTGACTGTGATCCCACTGAACTACTCCATTCCTCAAAGTAAATCATTTGATCACAATATGAGGATACAGTTGCCACAAAATGACAATGGAGTTCCAGGGAAATCAGCATGGCAGTATGGGTGTGTATGAAGAACTCCCAGTGATTAAAACCCAAGAAGGAAGCAAGATTAGCAAAGGGTTTGCCACGAGTAAAGGCATGGTCCTGCAAAAGCAGAACTGCCCAGTCTGCTATTTAAAAAAAAAGAGTTAAAACCCACATGCATATACTAGGAGAGCTCATATATGCATTCTGGGGACCACAGCATCCTTTCTTCCTCACGTTGGGTTTACTTTCTTCTTCTGGGTTTAATGGTTCTTTAGCCGAGAATAGAAGAAGGGTGATAAAGGAGAATTGCTGTTCCCCTCCCCCCCTTTTTTTTTTCTGCTGATAGAACTTTCCCACCAGGATAAGTGGACTGCTCTTTATGTCTCTAGAACTAATGTCTTGGGGGGGATATCTAGGCCTTTTCTTTATTCTGTTTCTGTAAATGGCATTATCTTGGGAGACTTTTTGACTCCTTACAGTTACTCTGCTAGTCTGAGAGAAACTCCGATTCTGTCCGTAGTCCTCACATTTGCAGCTCAGTGGCCTCAACCACAGCCTCAGCTGTCTCTAGGGTAACTCAGTTCAGACCACTTTCCACATTGCCACTGGAAGGCCCTCCGCGAGACACATACCTGGGGGGTGTCACTGTCCAGTACTTGTCCTTCACAGACTTTCTTTCGCCTGTGTAATAGCATTCAGACTTCTGAGCACAGAGTTCAAGGACCTCCGCCATCTGTTACAGACTACCTACACCTCAGTCCCTGCCTCTGAGAATGTTCTTGTTTTCCCGCCTTATCATCTGAAGTGCTTCCATCTTCAAGTCCCACTTCCTCTATAAAACACTCTGACCTCCTTAGACCAGCCTGTTCTAGAATTATTTATGGGTGTGCTTTAGCTCTTCCAGCAGTGGGAAGCCTCAATAGAAGGTTCTGCTGCATCTTATTAATTTTTAATTTCCCCAAGGCAGCTAGCACAGGGCCACGTGTGTGTGAGTGTGAATGAGTGTGTGGATGTGAGTGTGTGAGTGAGTGGGTGAGCGAGTGTGCACGTGCAGATGTTGATTCTCTAGGCTCAGTCTTTAAAGCTTTGAGGAAAATTAGTTCTGACTCATCAGGTTATTCCAGATAAATTGAAAGGATCTCAACATGCTTTTCTTTCTTTCTTTCTTTCTTTCTTTCTTTCTTTCTTTCTTTCTTTCTTTCTTTTTTTTTTTTAGTGTTTATTTATTTTTGAGACAGAGAGAGAGGGAGAGGGAGAGGGAGAGACAGTGTGTGAGTAGGGGCAGGGGAGAGACAGAGAGAGGGAGATACAGAACTCAAAGTGGGCTCCAGGCTTCGCGCTGTCAGCACAGGGCCTGACGCGGGGCCCGAACCCATGAACTGTGAGACCATGACCTGAGCCGAAGTTGGACATCCGGCCGACTGAGCCACCCAGGTGCCCCTCAACATGCTTTTCTACAACCCAGCGAATATTTCCAAAAGAAAAATAATATCATTCACACTTACTCTTTCCATTTACGATAGAGGGGAGGTTTCTGATAAACTTTAATGATAATTGACTTGAGGAAAGGAACCTATTATGTTGATAAAATTACATTAAGCTGAGAACATTTTGTTTTGATTTATTTTGAATCTAAACATCTAGAAATAAAGATGTACAAAAACATTTCATGCTAATTCTGCATTATGGGGTGGATATCTTCCACGATTTCATTGATCTATTATTATTTAGTTAAAAAGCACATCTTTTAGAATGTGAATCTTACCATGTGTCATGTTCTAAAATAGAAAGAGAGAAATGTTCCCACACAGAGAAGTCTTCCTTAGGTCAAGCGGTGGGCTCTCTTTGCCTGCCTGCGTGAGTGCCTGTGTTCTCCCAGATGGGCACCCCCACCCTTCTCCACAGGCCCTGTGGCCGCTGTGTGACCTGGCTGCTGGATGCCCTCATTGGTAAGACTAGCCAAGCTCTGAAGGGACCAACTGTCACTGTTCAGGAGAAGCAGTTTGTATTCTATTTCGGGGCTCCCAGGAGCCAGCCCTCCTTTTAGCATCTGCCCTCTGGTGTGGTTTCTCCCGTCAAAAGAATTTCTCCAATGCCTGAAAATCCCCAATTTCACCTCCAGCAGACATAGCTGCTGCCATCTGAGGGGTTTTAATGTCCACGTGCAATGTGATAACAAGATTTGAGTTTAATAGAGTCTTCTAGATGTGACTTTATCTGTGTTAATCAGGACTCACTCGAGCTCGCTGCCCTCAGGCAAAGTCAGGCCTCCCTGCCCCCACCCTTTGTGCTGACTTACCCTTTCTCTGAAGCAGGGAGGGGAGGGCGTGGCCACAGATGACCATGGTCCTGTCATCCACGTTAGCAAATCTAGAGGAAAGAGTGTCTCTCTCCCAAGTCCCAACACAAAACTGCAGAGCAAGACTTGGATTGGCCAGGCCAGGCGTCCCCTACTCACTGGGGGCGCTGGCCCCTGTGCCCTGAGGAGGGGAGTTCGGTCCCATACCCTCCGTGGATCTTCTCAAAGAACGCAGGCGTCCTTATGGAACAGAGAAGGAGTAGGGCTGTGGGGCGGAGAGAGAAAACAAAGCACCCCGTGCCCACCACATGTTACAAAATGTAATTCTCAAAATCCCAATATTTGGTTTTTTTCAGTGAGCATTTTGTAAAATTTTTGACTTTAAAATGGGGGACATTGGAGGTTACCAAACAATGCTTCTCCACCTGGACAGGGTTGGGCCGCTCCAGGCTCACCCTGCACATCTTAATGACGCGCGCTTTTCGGGGAAGAGGTCAGGGTCTGCCCCTCCACAGAGACCCTGAGGTAGTGTTCGGGCACCGAGCATGCCTCAGAGCTGGGGGCCACGAGAGGAGCAAACCCACAGGGCCTCATTTTCTGTGGCACTCAACGAACCCCGGGCATTACTGTTTCGCTACTTGGGGCCAGAGAATTCTGTATAAGGCGCTGCCGGGAAAGATCTCTGTGAGATTTTGCGGGGACTCTGGCCCTCCCGCTCCCTCTCCGTGACACTCTGCTCCAGAGGTTAAGCCTGACAGCCACGGAGAGCCACCAGCGCATTTACTGCCGGCTGTGGGTGCCTGTGTTGTCTTTGTAGTGTGCTCATGTGCACACAAATCAGGATTGACTGTGTGCGAGTCTCTGCATCTGTGCTTTTTCGGGGTCTGCCTTTGTGTGTCCGTGGTGCTTGTGCGTACAAGTAAGAGAGGATGCGAGAGTCGAATTAATGTTTATGTTTAGACGGCGTGTGTGAGTGTATCCGAATGGCCGGGGAAACAACATTCCTTTACTTACATTTACTAATTTTGTCCTTAATGTGCTTAATTTATGAATCTGCCAGCTGCCGTCCTCCCTGCTCCCCCCAGCCGTGCAGAAGGCAATGTGGTCCAGCTGTCTGGCTGGAATGCACTCTGCTCTTCTTGAACATGCTTTATTATTTTTATTACTAGAGCTTTTGGAAGGTCTTGTGAGAGAGGTGCTGAGGTTCATCGCAGATTATTTTTAATAACAGAATTCTAGAGGGAAACAGAAAACTGTGTTTTACTGGCAAACTGTTTTCTCCATCTTTAAAGTAAACACGACCCTGCTTTCTACATTATTTAATGTGTCATCTTTCCCTCCCCCCTTTTAATCATCTCCCAGATGGACTCATGAGGTCCAAACCAATGGGCGTAGAGCCCTCTCTGTGAGCACGTGCGCCTGGGACCCCTATGGGAGAGGGTGCATCCAGCCCAGCACCTCTAGATTCCAAACCTGCCGTGATTCGGGGCCTCTGTGGTCTCCACTTGGAACAGCGGGCCCCGGAGAGTCCCCGCCTCTGGCCCGAGTTGGTTATGTGTAAAGCGTGGGAAGAATTAGAAAGTGGGTGGAGGAGGGCGGCTCATCTCATCTAGAACAGCTTCTGCTATGCTCTGGTGACAGCCTCTTGGTCCAAAGTGCCACTTGGAGCTTACACTAAGGAGCACCTGCTTAGTTCAGGCATCGTGCTAAGCCTACATGTGTATGTGTAAAGGAATCCAAGCTGAGACGCCTACCGCCCCTGAAAATGTTGATACGTTGATATAATCGGCCCAAACCTCAACTCCTCAGACTGCAGTAGAGACCTGGCCGCATCTGTGGGCCTGGCTGCCCTCTGCAGCCACAGCCCCGCGTCTTGACGGCTTCTCTGCTCTGCCAAGTTCACAGGCAGGGAAGCCCATTTGCCACTGGTTTCTGCAAGTCCACACGTAGCAGGCACCTCGTGATTTCTGCAGTCTTGTACCGAGGGCGTGGAGTCACAGGCTGGAGGCTGGCCCCTCAGGCTTGCCTGCTTTCCCCTCTGCCCCTCTTTCTCACACCCATCCCTGCCCAGCCCGCCTTCCAAACCTCAGACACTCAGCTTTTACCCTTCCTGGGCTTAATAAGAAGTCTTCTCAATAAACAGGGACGAATTGTGAGCAATGCCCTGTTCTGCCTGACTACATATATAAAGCTCGCAGCCAGGGAGCAGTTGCTTTTCTAGCTATTTTTGTAGGATACATGACTCAGAAGAGGAAGAACTTAGGGTCAATCCTTTCAGGAAACTGTTCCCTCAATAATTCCGGGATTCCAGGAGCTGCCAGGGAAGAGTTCAATAAACCTGTTTCTCCAAAGCCTCTCTTTCTATCCTTCCCCTTCCTCGTCTTTCCTTTTCCTTTCTCTCCTTATCATAAAAACGAGAAAGCCAGTTCCCTGCGCTGTGACACATTCACGAAACCAGACGATGCGGTTAGTGGGAGAGCTTGCAAACCACTCGCACCTTCAGCCACCCTCAAAATTCTTGAGTGTCCAGGTGCCAGGAATAGTGTGAGGTGTCGAGGGGCTGTGGCTGCCGTTGACGGGGGGGGGGGGGGGGGGGTGGCGGGTCTCTAAGGGACGGAAGATGTGTACGCAGATGATCATAAGGGAAAGTATAAATGTGGCAGGAAACCAGGGGTTCGAGGACCTTCCTCCTAGCTGAGGCTCAGGCCTAGCTCTCTGGAGAAGACGGAATTTACGATGTCCTTGTGGGTTGGGTGGGATTTTGACAGAAGCCTGGGGAAAGAGAAGGGTGGCCGACGGGTGGCCCAGCAGGCAGAGGTGCAGGCTGTACCCAGTGCTAATGGGAAAAGTAATAACGCCGCTTTTGGAGTAACGGGAGAGCGGCACGGAGAGAATCCTGAGCAGTCACTGGAAAGGTGCTGCGTGTGCAAAGCCTAGGGTTGTGCCCATGTGTGTACGCGAGTTAGTGACTTTCTTAAGGCTCAATATTTCTAGTGATAGTAGTATCGGGGACATTATCTAATCCTCTCTGTCTCTATTCATACGTTAAGTTTCTTTCCCCTCATTTTTCTCCCTAATAAAAATACTTTTTTTTTAAAAAAAATTTTTTTTTTTTTCAACGTTTATTTATTTTTGGGACAGAGAGAGACAGAGCATGAACAGGGGAGGGGCAGAGAGAGAGGGAGACACAGAATCAGAAACAGGCTCCAGGCTCTGAGCCATCAGCCCCAGAGCCCGACGCGGGGCTCGAACTCACGGACCGCGAGATCGTGACCTGGCTGAAGTCGGACGCTTAACCGACTGCGCCACCCAGGTGCCCCAAAAATACTTTTTATAGGTGGGACGATTCCATGGTTTTAAAAAAGTAAGGCGAGAGGCTTCTCTTGCTTTCTTTTATTATGGCTTTGAACTTCTGTCTTGGAGCTTCTGCGGTGTCTTACAACGTGGGAAGTTGCAATGTCAGTGTTTTTCTGGTATGTGCCTGTGGCATGTGGACGGACAGGTCAGAGGTGTGGGACATAAATCAGCTTGGAAGGTGTGTGTTCGCAGGCAAACCCCCCTCTGCCTCCTCTACCTCCCTCCCACATGCTCATCTTTCACCCACTTAACTGAGCTGGGGATTCTCAGAGCTCCCAGAAGTCTCCCTCGTTGCTTTAGGCACGATATTTAACCTCCCTTTAATGTGTATGTGGAATGTGCTCTAAAATAACTAGTTGCAGTTGCACATGCCCCAAGAAAGAATGATTCTTTCCTGAAAGCATTTGCAGAATCCCTCTGTCCCGACTGTGACAGGAGGTGGGACGGGAGCAGGTTTGGGAACCCTCCGAACTCTGACCGTCACTGTCACATGCAGGCTAGGGTCCTGCAGAGCTGGCGACCCTTGGTGGCTGACACGTTCACTCGCACCTTTCCGGGAGTAGAATGTGGGGTGGGGGCAGTTTTTCTTCCAAGGACTCATTCTCCAGGGCAGAGGAGGTCGGAGTGATTGGGCACATGTGGCGGGACCCGGGGGCTGGCTCGGTTCTCAGAGCAGGAGGCTGTTTCAGGGTGCTTTGATGGCATCGTCGCTCTTCCGCCCCTCCTCAGTTTTCCTTGCTTGTTTTCCCTAGTGACCTGGGCAAAGGAAATGGAGAGACTTATTCTCGCCTTCCTCTGGCCCTGCTGCCCTCAGCCCTACTGAGCAGAGGAAGGTAGGGTTTTCAGAATCCTGCGTCCCTCCTGCCACGGCCACCCCCAGACACTGCCCTACGCCTTCGCTGGCTTGCCCGTGCTCAGTAAACACATGTGGGGCGTGTGTGTGGGGTGACCTGGGCACACACATCTAGAAGTCACGTTTTGTGAAGACATGGGGCTCAGAGAAGAGGACTCTTAGGGTTCACATGACCCCAGTCTGAAAGTCTTGGGGTGGAAGGAGGAGGAGACTTGGTAAGCACCAGGAGCAGGTGGCTGGACCACCTGCTGGGAATGGAAGCCTCGGTCCCTGGATGCTGAGGAGCTCCCTCAGGGATGGAGCCTCAGATGCGGAGATGTTGCAGAGGGGCCAGGAGGGCTTGGCTACACGGTTTGGGTCTTACATCCTGCTGCCCTGAGGCCCACACCGCAGGTCAATGGCATTCCCAAGCCCAGCCGTTCCCAATACTCTCCTGAAGGAAGACGCAAGACCTCAGAATCCTTGATGGCCCAATATCAGCTCCACATGGAGTCCCCAGCCTCTCAGCTGACTCTTCCTGGGCAGCCTCCTGTCCACACTGGACTCGTCTCCTGCCTACTTCCCCTCTTGTGACCCATTACATCCGGACCCCTGACCTAAATCCTAGGCTGGTTCCAGGTCGGCTTCTGGTTCCAAATGTCTCAGACCAAACTAAATTTTTTCTACTTTCCTTACTGAGAATCTACCGTTTGCCAGCTTCTGGGCTCTGTGTCATGGAAGAGTCAAAGAAAAGGAGGCTAGCTGTGGCCTGAGGCTATTTTAGCCCCACTAGTCTCTCTTCCAACTTGTCCTTAAAATACACATGAAAGTACAGAAAATCACCAGAAAACAACACACAAAAAAAGCCACAGGAACACTGTCAACAATTGTTAGCCTTGGGAGGGATTTCTATTATCTTCAGCAACAATGAGACAGATTTCAGGAGCACAATTGATGACATTTTCATTGTTAGCGGCTCAGTTGGCCAGAGGTAGGTGAGAAGAGGCCTTGGTGTCCCCCCTCCCCCAAGATCTGAAGAAGCTGTGAACCCAGCAGAGTATTGAAGAGCATCCCCATCCCTGCCTCCCTGCCCATTGCAGTCTGGGGGAGATAAGGCGAGAGCCTCGAGCATGTCACAACAAATCCTGAAAGGTGTGGTGCCCAAAGACCAATGCTGCAGACGAGGCTGAGGGAGGAAGAGCATCATTATGTCTTCTGTGCACTGTATCTGGTGGAAGAAAACCAAGCCCCTCCCTTTATTTGTGAGGACATAAATTGCCCCTAAGTGCGTCAGAGAACCTGACCATCCTTAGCCCCCCAAATGAGTATCAGCCACCAAACCACTGACATTGGGACAGGGGCATGAACCAACTTAGCTCTGCAGGGAACATTCTCCAGGGGACCAGGGGATCCATAGAAGGACACAAATGGTAAAATTGTGATGCATATCTATTGTCAAGGAGATCTTTACAGAGGATGAATATACCAAAAAAACAGAATCACTGGAGAACCAATGAAAAGCTCTCAACTGAATGAATACACAGACTACATTTGAAAACACAACTTTTGAACTATTTATTATTAGGAGGAAATAAAAAAAATAATTTAAAGATCAATATTTCACGATCTTTGTGAACTTGAAGAATATGTGAGGTTATTGAAAGAGATCAGGAGGAAGACAAAGCAACAGGCTGAGATATGAATTCAGATTAGAAAAAGAATTCAGGGGCACATACGTCTATCAGTGTCAGTGAAAGGAAGGATTGAACCAGCAGAAAAATGCTGTAATGTCGAGGGCAAACTTAAATTGCTCTCCTAGAATTCACTGAAAAAGGACAAAGGGATGAAACTAATAGGAAGAAATAGAACAGTTACCGAACCTAATAAAAGCATCAATCTTTGAATAATGTGGCTATTGTGAGGAAGAAATAAAAACATTCAGAAAGAAGCAATATCCAAGGATACAAGGTTTGAAAACGTCTCTGACCTGGGAAAGTATACTTGGTTTGTAGACTTACTTAAATAATGATATTTATTATCTGCTATGAAAAACCCAAACCCAACCAAACGTAGATACATCCTCATAATCTAATCAGTGATTGACATTTTTTTAAATGTTTTTTTTAATTTTTTTTATTTTTGAAGGAGAGAGAGACAGAATGCGAGCAGGGGGAGGGGCAGAGAGAGCTGGAGACAGAATCTGAAGCAGGCTCCTGGCTCTGAGCTGTCAACACAGAGCCCGATGGGGGTGGGGGTGAGGTGGGGCTTGCACTCACTGAGTGGTGGGATCATGACCTGAGCTGAAATTGGATGCTCAACTGACTGAGCCACCCAGGCACCCCTAATCATTTAAAAGTAGGTATAAAAGTATGGAATCTGAGCACACATGTTGCTCCGGGAGGAGCAAAACACCCATCAGGATAATGGTACGATTATTCATTCACAGCAGTAAGTTTTGGAAGACAATGGGGCAGCTTCTAAGTTTTCAGAGAAATTGTGTTTATTACCCCTAATTTGACTTTTATATATTAAGGCAAAACCATTTTTATATGCAAAGGCTCTGAAAGTATGCTAAACCTTCTACTATTCGAACGGAAAGCAGAATCAAACATTAAGAACTCCAGGATGGAAAGGTCAATTGGTACATGTGTGCATGTTATCAATTTGAATGGAAGAGCGGGAGATCAGAAGGAAGGCTAAAGATACCGAGTAAATAAACAGTATCACTTGATAACAATGGCATGGCTCTTGAATTCTGGTGGAAGCCTGCAGACTGAGAAGTCTCTCTGGGCGGGCACAGTTTAGAAGCCAGGATGAAGACAAATAGAATTCCTGCTTTTATGAGGTGCACATTCTAAATAATGCACTAGAAAACAAAGGCATCGATAGGACCATTTTCAGATAATAATGAAGTCACAAAGAAAATAGCACAAGGTAAACTGATGGAGAGGAGTGGAGCCACTGGAAGGCTCCTGGATGGCAAGGAGGTGATATTTGAGCTGTAGGGCGAGAGTCAAAGGTACCATTCCCAGCATGATCCTGGGGAGGGACTTTTGGTAGCTGGGACAGTGAGTGCAAAGGCCCTGAGTGGGGAATGAGGCCGGCACTTCCTGGAGGGAGAGAGGTGGAAGCCAGTGCAGCTGGAAGGTGGTGGAGAGGGGCAAGGTGAGGGCCGATCATAGGGCCCTGGGTGCCAAAGTGAGGTGCATGGATTGTACTCTTACAGCCACAGGACATTGTTGAAGGGGAGTCTGCACAGAACAGTGGCACTCTGACACCATGTGCAGGGCAGGCTGCAAGGGCCTGCACAGATTCGGGGAGCCCAGGGCAGGGGATTGGTTGATCAGGGGATGGGGAAATGTGGGCTGATGTGGGTTATGCTCTGAAGTGACAAACCTCGCTTTGGGCTTGAAGGAGAGACAGGAATTCATAACTTTTTTAGCCTTTTGGACTGAGCAGCTGTGGGGCCATGTTCTGAGATGGGGGAGTGGGGAGAGAAATCTGTTTGTGAGGGCGGAGGAATATTAAGTTTCTCTTTGGGGCATGCTAATTTGGAGATGCTAACTGGGCAGTTGGATAGGAGTCTGGGGGAGAGGTCTGAGCTACTAATGTCACTTTGGATATCACTAGCTTGGTATTTTAAGCTGTGGGATTTGAGGAGGGCGTGGGCCTGAGCCCTACATTAATCCAGTGTTTAGAGAAGGAAGAACAATAGAGCCCAGCAAAGGAAGCTGAGAAGGGACAGGCATTTGGGAGGAGCAAAATCCAGAGATGGCCAGGTCACAGAACATTTTCAGTTAGAAATGTATTTGGCTTCTAGTAACATAAACCAAACATAGTAATATCTGGAATCAGATAGAAGGGTATTTCCCCTCTGCCATGTGAAAGGTGAGATGAGTGTCCAGGAACATTATGGTGGCCCCACAGATATCAGGGACACAGGTATCTTCTTTCTAAGTCTTGCTACCCTTAGCTTGCAACTTCTTCTTCAAGGTCAACTCAGAGCCTGTAGTGGCTGCTGAAACTCCAGCCATCACATCTCCATCCTCACACCTAGAGAGAGGAGAGACAGACTCGTGCTACTTGTCAGTCTCCCCGCTAACCTGCTTTCCTGAAAGCTCCACTCACAACATCCACTTATATCTCCTTGGCCAACTCTGTTTCAGGGAGGCTACATAACATAGTTTTTCTGACTCTTAATATCCTCATTACAAAAATGGGGAGTTCTTCACTCATTTGTGTTTCATTTTCACGTATGCACTCATTTATTTGTGAACTATATCAAGCATCAGGAAGATACTGCTTAATGCACTGGGGCCTGGTGATGGGAGTAGTGACCCTATTCCTGACCACTGCTGAACACTGACCATATGACAGGTTAGGTGCAAAGTGCTCTGTGTTTAGTACTTTATGCTCACCATGACCCTGTGGTCTGCTTTGGCTCTCATTTCTGCGGGAACACAGTAGGCTTGTTGGGGGTGAGCCTGACGGTGTGCACACTTCGGTGCCGTCAGTACCTGTGGGGCCAGCGCGGTGGGCCTGCCTCCTCCCACAGACCCTGTCACAGACAGGCCTTGCAGACTTGCTGACGACGGGACAGCTCTGTACAGGGCGCAGGAAGCGTCGGAACAATGAATGGCTGTAGCCTAGAGGTCTGGGCACGCCCACGGAGATTTCCCCTGTGTGTTCTGGAATGTTGAGTATGGTTGACCTTGCCAGTGGTTTACGAAACACCTTAAAAATAGTTTTTACCTAGAGGTAAAATATGGCCCCGATTCTTGTATGTACAATGACCATTGTGCTTGTTGATGACTTCAGCTACAGTTGTTTGAAATCAGTATTATACTCACCCAGAATACTTAATAGTTTCCCCAGCAAGCACCAGGTTTCTGAGGAGAATTTCCTCCACTGGTACAAGGAAACCATGTCTTACCCCTAAGAGGCGATGGATAAAATTATCCTGATTACGAAGAAATTGTCCTGTGCATAAAATCTGCCGATTCCATTGTGTAGACACCCTCATTTTTCTGAGTCTGACCTCACTCAGCTCCAGTCCTTGGTCTGGGACGCCCCCCTGATATGGTCAATAAGAGGGTTCCTTCGCACCAAGTCAGGCCTAGTCTGGCTCTGGCCTGGACCTGAATCTTCCTAACTTTATTCCTGAACATATGGAAGGGACCTGTTTTAATTTTTACGTTACCAGCAGACAGAAAGGCGGCAGCCTCCAGTGCTACCTTCGTTCTGCATTTGGGGCTGGGCTAGTCCCTTCTGGCCTGTCATATGGGCACACTGAGGGCCATCACCTCTTGCTGTCCACACAGAATCGGCCCAGAGACTGGGAAAGAGGAACTGCTTGTGGTGCAGGAGGCCATGCGAGGCCAGTGCTGGAAGGCAAAGCTAAGTCAGGGACCACTTTGTTTTCTTTTCTTTTTCTTTTTTTAATTTTAATTTTATTTTTTAAATTTACACCCAAGTTAGTTAGCATATAGTGCAACAATGATTTCAGGAGTAGATTCCTTAGTGCCCCTGACCCATTGAGCCCATCCCCCCCCCCCCACCCTTCCACAACCCCTCCAGCAACCCTCTGTTTGTTCTCTATATTTAAGAGTCTCTTCTGTTTTGTCCCCCTCCCTGTTTTTATATTCTTTTTTGCTTCCCCTCCCTTGTATTCATCTGTTCTGTGTCTTAAAGTCCTCATATGAGCAAAGTCATATGATATTTGTCTTTCTCTGACTCACTAATTTCTCTTAGCATAATACCCTCTAGTTCCATCCACATAGTTGCAAATGGCAAGATTTCATTCGTTTTGATTGCCGAGTAATACTCTATTGCGTATATATACCACATCTTCTTTATCCATGCATCCATCGATGGCCATTTGGGCTCTTTCCATCCTTTGGCTATTGCTGATAGTGCTGCTATAAACATGGGGGTGCATGTGCCCCTTTGAAACAGCACACCTGTATCCCATGGATAAATGCCTAGTAGTGCAATTGCTGGGTCGTAGGGTAGTTCTATTTTTAATTTTTTGAGGAACCTCCATAGTGTTTTCCAGAGTGGCTGCACCAGTTTGCAGTCCCACCAGCAGTGCAAAAGAGGTCCTCTCTCTCCACATCCTCGCCAACATCTGTTGTTGCCTAAGTTCTTAATTTTAGCCATTCTGACAGGTGTGACGTGGTATCTCATTGTGGTTTTGATTTGTATTTCCCTGATAAGGAGTGACGTTGAGCATCTTTTCATGTGTCAGTTGGTCATCTGGATGTCTTGTTTGGAGAAGCGTCTATTCATGTCTTTTGTCGATTTCTTCACTGGATTATTTGTTTTATGGGTGTTGAGTTTGATAAGTTCTTTACAGATTTTTGATACTAACCATTTGTCTGTTATGTCGCTTGCAAATATCTTCTCCCATTCTGTCGGTTGCCTTTTAGTTTTGCTGATTGCTTCCTTCGCTGTGCAGAAGCTTTTTATTTTGATCAAGAGGGACCACTTTGTTTTCATGCACTCATGAGAAAACGGGTGGGGGAGCCAGAAACGACAGGACTCCAAATCATAACGCTGCCAGTCACTGGCATGAGACCTTGGGCAAGCCACATAAGGTTACCTAACCTCTCCAAGTGACACTTTATTTAAAAAAAAAATAGATTTAATTTTTTAGAGCAGTTTTAGGTTGACAGCAAAACTGAGAGGGAAGTACAGAGATTTCCCATGTGTCCACGGCCCCCCTCTCCCCCTGCGCCACATGAATAGCCTCCCCTGCTGTGGACCTCCCTACCAAAGGTGCTACTTTTGCTACAAGCGATGAACCTAGACTGATACATCACAGCCACTCAGAGCCCACAATGTACATTCTGATGCTGCACATTCTGTGGGTTTGGACAGATGTATAATGACAGGATCCACTGTGATAGTATCACACAGCAGAGCTTTACTGCTCTAAAAATCCTCTGTGCCTGTTCATCCCTTCCTCTCCCCTAACCCTGGCAACCACTGATCTCTTACTATCTGTAGTTTTGCCTTTTCCAGAATGTTGTATAGCTGGAATCCTAAAGGGTGTGCAGCCTTTTCGGATCGGCTTCTTTCACTTAGTAATATGTATGTAAGTTTCCTTCATGTCCTTTGCTGGCTTGCTAGCTCATTTCATTTCGGTGCTGAATAATATTCTGTCATCTGGAGGTACCACCGTTTATCCGTCCATTCACCCACTGAAGGGCATCTTGGTCGCTTCCAGATTTTGGCGATTCGGAATAAAGCTGCTATACACGTCCCTACGCAGATTTTCAAGTGTCATTTTCCTCATCAGCAACAACATGGGAATTTGGGAAGCATTAAACCAGATAAGACACAGATGGCATCTGGCACACATTGCTTGGTGGCTCGCGTGTCCCTACTTCTTGCTCCTGAAACGACTGTTATCGCTCCCTCTCCTGTGCTAGTGACAGGCAGGCTGATGAGGACATGGGACACGGCCTTCAAGGTTTCATTCACTGGGAAGGGAAGAGAGGTTGAAGTAACGTGAGCTTTCAGAGAAAAAGAGCACAACAACCATGTTACTCAGGGAACGAGAATGCCCCTCAGGAGCTTTGTACTTCCCAGGGTTTACAAGAGCATGGAAGGATGGAGAACAGGCTGCAAATAGATTTACTTCCTGGACCTAAGAGAGGACAAGGAGAGTACTCAGCTCTGGGCGCCTCTGAACAATTGTGACTCTCAGCATCTGAAGCACAAGCTCTAGAATCAAAGAAAGAGTGACAGTTAAAAGCACAGCACGGAAAAGGGATGTGAGGAGCCCCGAAGCTTACTGCTGGAGCATCTTTTTTTTTTTTTTTTTTTAATTTTTTTTTCAACGTTTTTATTTTATTTTTGGGACAGAGAGAGACAGAGCATGAACGGGGGAGGGGCAGAGAGAGAGGGAGACACAGAATCGGAAACAGGCTCCAGGCTCTGAGCCATCAGCCCAGAGCCCGATGCGGGGCTCGAACTCACGGACCGCGAGATCGTGACCTGGCTGAAGTCGGACGCTTAACCGACTGCGCCACCCAGGCGCCCCTGGAGCATCTTTAAAGTGGCCTAAACAGCTCCCAGCCCTCTCCCACTGCAGATGCTCCCTGCACATCCACAAGGAATGTGGGGAAGATGGGGGAAGACCTGGGTTTTCTAGTTCGGCAGATAGGAGTTCCAGTCCTGCTCTGCTGTGCAGCTTTGGGGGTATTCAACCTCTCTGATCCTCAGCCGCAAGATGGCACTATAATACCTACCATGCGTGAGGTGGGGGTTGAATGAAGTAATATTTACGAAGTACTCTGAGAAGCATACGGCCCTGATAGATACTGGTTGTTTTTATAGCAGGCCATCTGGAAAGGCAGAATTGGCCTGGGCGTTGCTCATTGTGGAAATCACCATCCAACGTAACTCATTCCCCCTGTGATAAATGTGCTCTTAATCTAAGCTGAACCCAGTCTCCTAGTAGCTGAGCTGAAATTGATTCTCCTGTACATATAGAACATGAAATTAGAACATGTCTAACTCCTGTCGTGTGAAATGTTTTGAGATATTTGACAGTGATAAGAGGTTCATTCTCTCTCTTGGCTAAAGTGTCCTCAGTGCTTGCAAGCATCCCTTGTGGAAGAGGGTTATGTCACTCAGGGAGCCTGAGATCAAGGTCTAGAATTTGACAAATGATAGCACACTTATCTGAAGCAACACTAGGATAATGGAAACAATGATATCTTATCCGTATAGAGTATTTGCAGCAATATTTCCCCAACATTTGTTATCTCATTGGATTCACATTAGAGCCCTGTGAATTGACCATGGGAGTCACTGCCATCCTGTTTGAAAAAATTATGAAGGTGCTGTTCAGAGTGGTGATTTTACTTGCCTGGGAAATAGAAGGGTATGGGACTGGTACCCGGTCCAGAGGTCAGGCTGCATCTGTGCCCATGTCACAGGGCATGGGGGTTATCCCCCTGCCCTGGGAGAGATCACTAGTCCATGAACAGCAGGGATCAGTTCTGTACATGACACCAGGATGGGCACATCATCGGCTCTAAACTCTGTATCTGGAGAGACATGGCAAATATGGCAGAATGTTCTTAAGACCACTTTCATTTGCTAAAAAGGCACACATCCAAGTTGACATGGAAGCTTGAGAGTGCCAGATTTGCACAGAAGGTCTGACTGGTCCATTTGGGGAAATGGTTGTTGTCACATAGGGTCAAGTCGGACAGAGACAGAGTTGAATCTTAAACAGGCCTGACAGGACTGAGACCATCTATCGATAGGGTGGAGAAGGCATGGAAGGAATGAGGTATGTGGGAGGATTTGGAATGAACACCGAAAGTGGCCTTCCAGCAAGTGGTGAGTGGACAGGGTGACACAGAGGCCATTTAGCCACGCATCCTCTTCTAAAGTATGTTGGCAAGGGACCCCTATGAAGCAACGCGAGAGCAAGCAAACAGGCAAATAAACAGCATTGTGAAAGGCTACAGGGCAGCGTCTGAACTGCCACCAAAAGCTAGCTAAACCCGTGGAGGGGAACGTGCAGGTCTCCTCTGCGACCCCCCAGGGCTCTAAAGTGCCCGCAGATCCAAAGTCAGTAAACTGGTGGCATCAGAGTGGGAGCACGAGGAGGGGGAAATGGAGGAAACAAGGGAAAGTAGAAGTATGATTTAGTAATACTGGAAAGAACAATGTGTCTGACCATGACAGCGTAGTTATTTCAGTGGGCAGTGAAAAGAAAACAAAAATCTTAAAATCTGAGAGGGAGGCTAATGGGGGGGCAATGAAAAAAAAAATGAAAGTGTAATGATTTCATGAGTTCTGGAAAGAAAGCGCAGAGCTGAATGGAGCTGATGGGATGGGTTTTGGAAAGGAAACAGAATCTTCAGAGAAGCTGAGAATGTCTGAAATGGTTCCTGATTCATCAGTTTTAAATTAAAATTTTATATGTAAAAATTAAGTTATATTTAGCCATTGCTGACAGGATGTGCGACATCTCTGTTGATATTATTTGCTGCCGCATGGGTTTGTAAGGAGGCTAGAATTCAAAGCGAGTTGCCATCTACCCCTCACCCCCTAGAGGGAAAGCCTGGAAGTGATTAGGAAGGACTTTTCTTTGGTTGCTCCAAGTTGCAGCTAAGACAATGAAGAAAAGAACTAAGGAATAGGAAAATAGGTGTGTGCTTCCTATGGGCTGGGATCTGGGTGGTGTAACTGGGTCTTCAGAGGCAGAACTCCATGGGCAGAAGATGGAGTGGGCAATGGAGGGGACATCTGACCTAGGAGGCAAAAAAGTGAGGGAGAAGTCCTGAGGTCCCAGGTGATGAATCTCAGCCATGGGGTTGAAGAGTGACAAACTGGCTGTTACCTGGCATGGAAAGTTACCAGCTCTAAGGCACATCCATTGGGGCCAGCTTGTACAGGGATGTCAATGTCAGTCCCAGCTCTTGAGCATTACTCTAAGAGGCAGGGAACATTAGAGGCATCGTAGCCAAGAGAAGTCTGGATCAGGGTTGCCTTTAAGAATGATCACTGTATGGGGCGCCTGGGTGGCGCAGTCGGTTAAGCGTCCGACTTCGGCCAGGTCACGATCTCGCGGTCTGTGAGTTCGAGCCCCGCGTCGGGCTCTGGGCTGATGGCTCAGAGCCTGGAGCCTGTTTCTGATTCTGTGTCTCCCTCTCTCTCTGCCCCTCCCCCGTTCATGCTCTGTCTCACTCTGTCCCAAAAATAAATAAACGTTGAAAAAAAAAAAAAATTTTAAAAAAAAAGAATGATCACTGTGTGACGACTGTATGATCAGGGTTCTCCAGAGAAACAGAACCAATAGGACACACACATATGAGATTTATTACAGGAACCGGTTCATGTGGCTAAGGGGGCCAAGAGAGGTCCCACAGTCTATCTGCCGTCTGCAAGCTGGCAAGCCAGGAAGGCTGCTGGTGTGACTCATTCTGTGAATTCAGGGGAGGAGGCTGAGGAGGTAAGTCCCCATCTGAGTCTGAAAGCCAGGCAACCAGGAGCACTGATGTCCAAGGGCAGGAGAAGATGGATGTCTCAGCTCAAGCAGAGAGAGCAAATTCTTCCTTCCTGCACCTTTTTGCTCCATTCAGGCTCTCAATGGAATGGATTGGATGATTCCCACCCACAGTTCACCAATTCACATGGTAATCTCTTTCTGAAACACCCTCACAGACATACCAAGAAATAACATTTTACCAGCTATCTGGGCGTCCTTTTGTCCAGCCAAGTTGACACGCGAAATGAACCATTACAACCACCCCGGCAATACTGATTCCTCTCTCCTCCTATCCTTTTAAAAAGCTACGCGGAGTCATAGTTCCCCAGTATCTCCGAGAGCCTGGGTCACAAGATAGATCATTCTCACCTACGCCACGCGGCTGGTGGGTGATGTCAGGAGGTACCACGGCGGAGGCAAGGGGAGGAGTGGTGGGTCTCCACTGAAGCGGGGGTAGGAGGGCAGAGGAGTGGAAAGATCCAAAGGGGCATCAGCTGATGCATAGCTGCACACACATTCACAAGTGACTGGGGTAATGCTGAGGTAATTCAGCATCCTACACAAGGGCAGTGTGGAGCTTGTCTTCAGACATTTAGTCTGGTGACTGAGAGGCTGAGCTTGGGGTGGGGATTTAAAAATTTTTTTATTTGGAAATAATTTTAGACTTACAGAAAAATTGCCAGAATAGATCGGAGAGCTCCTGTATACCCAGATTTCACAAATATTGATATCTTGAAGAGCCATAGCGCAATGATTAAAACTAAGAGATTAACAGTGATACAATATCATTAATTAAATTACAGACTTTATTAGTATTTCACCAGTTTTTCCACTGATGTCCTATTTCCATCCCAGGATTCTATCCAGGACACCGCCTGCAGTCATCATGTTTCCTTAGTCTCCTTCCATAAGTAAGTTTTTCTGTTTTTCCTTTCTCTTTCAAGACCTTGACACTTTTGAAGGATACTGGCCAGTTATTTGGTAGAATGTCTCTACTTGCATTTGCCTGAAGTTTTCTCATGATTAATTAACTTCATTTCAAACATAATTATATAGGCAGTTAAAAGCAATAAAATAGAAAAGTTTATGGCATACAAATATCAATCAAAAGAAAGCCGGGATGGCTATATTAATATCAGATAAAGTAGATTTCAGAGCAAAGAAAATTACCAGTGACAGAGAGGGACATTGTATAATGATGATGGGTCAATAACCCAAAAAGATAAGGTAATCTTAAAAGAGCTGTGAAATATGTAAAGCAACAGCTGATAGATAAATAGACAAATCCACATTTATAGCTGGAGACTTCAACATCCTTCTCTCATTAATATATAGGACAACTAGACAGAAAATTGGTTAAGGATATGGAAGAACTCAGCAACTCCATCAATCGCCTATAATTGGCACTTATAGAATATTCCACCCAACAATAGCAGAATACATACTCTTTTCAAGGCCTACAAAATATATATCAAGATAATATATCAAAATATATATCTAACCAGAAAATAAGCCTCAATACATTTAAAAGAATTGAAATCACACAGAAAACATACTTAGACATAATGGAATCAAACTAGACATCAGTACAGAAAAATATCTAAACACTTGGAAACTCAACAACATACTTGCAAAAATCTTTTGGGTCAAAGAGAAAGTCGCAAGAGAATTTAAAACATACGTTCATTGAGTGAAGATGAAAATACAACATGTGAAAATTTATGGGGGCACAGCACTGCTGAGAGAGAAGTTTATATCACTGAATGAATGCATTAGAAAAAGAAAAAGTTCTAGGGGTGCCTGGGTGGCTCAGTCATTTAGGCGTCTGACTTCAGCTCAGGTCACGATCTCACAGTTTGTGAGTTCAAGCCCCACGTCAGGCTCTGTGCTGACAGCTCAGAGCCTGGAGCCTGCTTCAGATTCTGTGTCTGCCTCTCTTTCTGCTCCTCCCCTGCTCATGCTCTGTCTCTCTCTCTCTCTCTCTCAAAAATAAATAAACATTAAAAAACTAAAAAAAAAAGAAAAAAAAGTTGCAAATCAATAATCTAAGCTCCCACCTTAAGCTTTGAAAACTTCAGAAAGCAAGCGAGGGAAAGAAAAAATAAAGATAGGAACAGAGTTAATGACATTGCAAACAGAAAAACAATAAAGAAAATGTATGAAATAAAAAGCTGTTTCTTTGAAGAGATCACTAAAATTGATAACACTCACTCTAAAAAGACTGACAGAGAAAAAGAATGGACACACAAATGACTAACATTAGGAGTGAAATCTCACATGTCACCACAGGCTGGCAGACACCGGTGTGGGAATAGTATAAGCAATTCCATACACATGAATTTGACAATTTAGATTAAATGGACCAATTCCTCAAAAAACACAAACTTCCACAACTTGCCCAGAACAAAATAGTTCATGCAATTATCTCTATAACTTTAAGAAGATTGAATGTATAATAAAAAATCTGCTAAGCAAAGAAATGTCCAAGCCCAGATGGTTTTACTAGATGTCTCTATCAAATGTTTAAAGGTAAATTAATAGCAATTCTACATAGTCTCTTCCAGAAAATATAAGAGGACACACTTTACAATTTATTTCTTTGAAGCCAGTAATACTCTGATATCCAAAACCAGACACACAGTAAAAAGAGAAAAAGAAAGGAAGAAAGAAAGAAAGAAAAAAAGAAAGAAAGGAAGAAAGAAAGAAAAAAACTCTTTAGACTAGTATCTCTTGTGAATATAGACACAAATTGAACAAAATATTAGCAAATAAAATCAGCAGTTTATAAAAAGAATCATACATTGTGACCAAGCAGGATTTATCCCAGGGATATACCACTGGTTCAATATAAAAAAAAAAAAAATCAATGTAATCAGTATAATTCACCATAGTAATAGACGGAAGAAGAAAAATCACATGATCAGCTCAGATAAGCCAGAAAAGGTATTTGCCAAAATCTAATATCCATTAATGGTAACAACTCTCCAAAAAATAAGAATAGAGAGGGACTTTCTCAACTTGATAAAAAGCATTCATAAAAAAAAAAAAATCTATAGTTAACATTATACTTCATGGTGCTTTCTTTCTGTGATGGGAAAAAGACAAGGATGTCTGTTCTTTTTTTTTTTTTTCCTTTTTTTAAATTTTTTAATGTTTATTCATTTTTTTTGAGAGACAGCCCGAGAGTACAAGCAGGGGAGGGGCAGAGAGAGAAGGAGACACAGAGTCTGAAGCAGGGTCCAGGCCTGAGTTGTCAGTACAGAGCCTGATGTGGGGCTTGAACTCATGAACTGTGAGGTCAAGACCTGAGCAGAAGTCGGCTGCCTAACTGACTGAGCCACCCAGGCACCCTAAGGATGTCTGTTCTCATTACTCTTATTCAACAAATGCTAGAAGTTCTAGCCAGGGCAGTAAGGCAAGAAAAATATATAAAAGTCTCGCGGATCTGAAAGGAAAAATAAAACTGTCTCTATTTGCAGATGACATGATTATCTACATGGAAAATCCTAAAGAATGTGCAAAAAAGTTCTTAGAAACCAGTAAGTGAATTCAGCAATGTTGCAGGAGAACTCCATAATGGAGGTGATTGGGAGTGCGGGCTCTGCATTGATTGGTTTGCATATGAAAGACCCACTCACAGTTCAGTTGTTTACTATCTCTAGGAATTGGCTAAACTTGGCATAGGCAGTCCCTTCAGGGTCAGCAAGGACTCACATGTCAAAGTGAGAGTATACTGAAAAGAAAAGGCGTGGTTAATGTACCCAGGTCCAATGGCTTACATTGGTTCTGATGTCTAGAATGGGCTTCCCTCACTGTGCGGTCGGCTTCTCTTCATCCTGCAGATGTCAGCTTAAATGTCATCTTTTCAGAGACAGCTTCTAGGACCATAAAGTCCAGATGCTCCTGCCCACATCATGCTCCAGTGAAGTGCCCTGTTTATTTCATTCACAACATTCATATCTTTGGTTGCTTGTCTGTTACACATTTGGTTCTCTATGAGTGCAGGAACACACCTGCCTCACTCACTGTTGAACCCCCAGGGCCTGGCACAGGGACCTGCCCATAAAGGGCACTCAATAAACATCTCTTGAATGAAAAAACAAAAAAAAGTGAATGAGGATCACAGAGTTTAAGTGGTTTACCAAGGGGGTAAGGCCGGAAAAACAGATAAAGTGGAAATAAACATAGTTTTTTAAATTTCAGTTAAAAAAACTTTTTTTAGTCAAAAATAAAAACATTTTTTTGTCATAGGGGAGGGGTGTGGGGGAGTGGGCAAGACAAGTGAAGGGGGTGGGAGATACAGGCTTCTAGTTACGGAATGAACAAGTCATGGGAATACAAGGTACAGCATGGGGAATATGGTCAATGGTATTGTAATAGCGTTATGTGGTGACTCAAGGTAGCTACACTTGTGGTCAGCACAACATAATGAATAGACTTGTTCAATCACTATGTTTACGCTCAAAACTAATGTAGCACTGTGTATCAACCATACTTCAATAAACATTTTTTTAAAAGATTTATTTGGACATATCATGGCCCTTTCCAAAGCCACAAAGCAATCACTGAAGCAGCTTTGCCTGCATCCAGGTCCCATAAGAAGCTTTGGCAATGCTTGTCGGTATGTTGTACTGAGTTCCCGCGAGTCTGAGGGAGGCTGTGCCGCTCTGGCAGAGGGTTTGGAAAAGGACCCCTCCCCAGGGTCCCACGCTGATCAGAACTGATCACTAGAATTAGATGAGGATTTGTTTGAAATTTTGGATTATTAAGCCAATCCCAGGGGCCCTAGAAAGACTTAATTCCATGGGCCTGTTAGGTTTGCCAGATTTGGCAAATGAAAGTACAAGATGCTCAGCTAGATTAAATGTCAAGTAAACAATATTTTAAAAATATATATCTCAAATATTACATGGGACATATAATAAAAATTATTCATTGCCTATCTAAAATTCAAGTTTAACTGGGCATCCTGCATTGTATCTGGCAGCCTTACCTGGGGTAGATCCCAGGAGACTGTACTGATTAAATAGGTGCTTCAGTTGGTTCTCATCACGTGAGTAATTTACTAGATTCCATTTTTGCTTCAGTTATTGGCAAGTTTTTACATTATTAATTCAATTTACGAATCTGGAGAACTTGTCTTTGATATTATCTCTCATTGGCACATGAAACTGGAGAAAGCACTGTTTTCCAGGATTTATAACTTATAAAGGAAATTCATAACAGGCAGAGATGTAGTCAGATTGCCTTGAAGGCAGGCAATAGGACTTATTGGCAACTGTTTTGTATGTGGTCTGCTCCTGCTGGAAGGTTAATGGGATTGTTAGCCAACAGAAGGGGAAATGTTGGAGAATGACATCTAGGATGATCCTTTGCTTTTACTGGAGTGGGTGGGTAGATGATGGCACCAATAACCAGAACTGAAAACATAAAGAAGTGGGTTGGGGGGGAAAGAAACACAGTGAGATCATTTTTGGAGATATTCGTATTTCTTTGGTTCATTCAAGTGGAGAAGTTTACCAGGAAGTTCAGTGTTTGGGTCTGACATTCCAAATAGTAGTCTGGGCTGGACCAGTGGTCTGAGCTGAATGTTTGGGGGTCATCAGTGCGTAGGTCACAGAAGAGACGGGGCTGTGAATGTAGTCACCCGAGGGAAAAAACGAGGCATAGGGAAATCAAGCAAAGAGCCTGGTGCCTTCCTGTTTGTGCTGATCTTTCTTCCTCCTGAACATAGTCTACCTAATTAACTCTTTGTCTTACACACGAGTTTCACCCAGGCCTGCTATGGAAGAGCATGTCCCTGTGCCCACCCACGCTCTGTAGCCCCAGGGGGTTTACCTAGGGGTGGTCATTATGCTGGTGTTATGGTATCTGTGATCCATGAGAGCAAAGTCATGCTGAAACACTGCCCTGATCTCCCACATAGTTAACAGAGCCCATAAGTAGAACCTTTACGTTACTTATGTACACAGAAAGATGATCACATTTATGGGGCGCTCAAAGACTAGTCTCTAGCTCTAGAGCTGGCAAGTTGCAAGTGCTCAAATGATGTATAGGAAGGATAAATGAACTAGAGGCTAAAAGTTCATTTGACTTACCGGGATGTTGGGCAAATTAATATTTTTGTATTCTGCTTCCTTATGTGTAATGGGCCAATCATAGTAACTTCCTCAGAGGGTTCTTCTAGAGTTAAGTGAATATATGTACATACGTTTATATGTGTGTATATATGTATAATGTATCATTTATATTTGCATATATTTATATATGTGTATGTATACATATAATATGTATACATACACACACATATATGCTTACACACATAGCACTTAGAACAAGGTATGACACATACAAGTGCTCTATAAATATTGGCTGTTATATGTTGGATTCTATTAAATAGAGCATAACTATTCAATTGCCTTTTAGCAAGACTGTGGGCTCTTCTGTGGCCTCTTTAGGCCAGAATGGAGTCAGGGAGACAGATTGAAAGATTCTACTGGATTAGGATTGGAGCCTCCCACCATCTGGTCTTCATTTGTTTTTATTAAGTCTAGAGCACTATAAAATCTTCAGCCTCTCCCTTTCCCTCGTTGGAAAGAGCCCTGGGCTGGGAAAAGGAAATAGTGGTAAGGCTTGATCCACCTCCCACTTATAAAAAGGTAGCAAAACGACTTGTTTTCCTTAACTCACAGTGTGGTTGTGAGGGTAGCAGATGCTGTCGTGTGCCACCCAGATCCCCCTCCAGTACTGAGGCATTCCATGTTGGTTGCTGACACTTCTCAGCTAAATCCCTTTTTGGGCATTGCCCTCTGGCTTGCCCAAGGTTACCCACTTCCTGTGGGCAGCCTGCATCCAGTGACTGCTTGAGTAGGAGAAGTGTATCAAGGCTCTGACCTCTGACCTCAAGGGAAAAGAACACCAAAGGGCCATTCCAGCTCCAAGGATTCCCAGAGGATCAACTGAACTTTTTGCTGCAGTCAACTCGCAGTTCTTCCTCTGCCCAGTCTTGCTTCTCTCACCTCTTACAGATGTAATTCCCAAAAGTAATTCTAATAAACATTTGCATTAAAGTCTCACAGCTTTAGAGACCTTTTTTTTTTTTTTTTTTTTTTTTTTTTTGGTGATATTTGATATTTAGTACCAGAAATGAAATGGTCCTAGGAAACACAGTGTAAGATTTTGAAGACAGCCTCTATCGTCACAACCTCTCTACCTTGAGGTGTCAGGCATATATTCTGGGTGTTCATCCCCTAAGATTCTTTGACTAAGTTCCCAGCTCCCAAAAAGGTATGAACTTCCTTCTTGCTTTTGAAGGTACAGGAGAGAATTGAGAATTCTCTTCTGCTCCTTGCTCTGTAAGCGAAACAAAAACTGGTATTTCTAGAGATGAGAATACTAGAAGGTCAAAAGCAAGTGCAGGTGCCATTCCAAAGGTGGAGCTTCTCCCAAAGGGGAAGCCTGAGCCCTAGGCCTTGGGTTCATTGCCCTCTTCCAGCATCTCATTCCTTCTCCTTCCATTGATGGCTCTGAGTGGAACTGTGGTCCTAGTCATGGAATGACCTGCTGATTTACTGGTGGCAGTTTAGGGAAATCACAGAGGTGGAGGTCAGATTGCCCTGAATGAAGAAGGAATGGGTGGGAGGTACTGAACGAAGGGAAGGAAGGTGATAGAACACTCTGCCAGGACAGTAGCAGAGTTGGTGGTAATGTCTCCTGCCATTTCTAAGTGGGCGGAGAGGCACCTCGATAGTAGCCTCCACTGAGAGGGTGAGCCTGGCAACTGAGTGTTCTTACTCCTCTCAGTGTTCCTCTAACTCACAAAATGGAGGAATTGGTGCAGTGGGTTCCTATGAGCCTTCATATTTCTTCACAGCTGCTTATTTTATTTTATTCTCTTTAATTAAAAAAATTTTTTTATATGTTTATTTTTGAAGGAGAGAGAGAGAGCGTGAGCAGGGGAGGGGTAGACATGGGGCTTGAACTCACGAACTGTGAAATCATGACCTGAGCTGAAGTCGATGCTTAACTGACTGAGCCACCCAGGCACCCCTTAATTTTTTTTTTAATGTTTGTGTATTTTTTGAGAGACAAAGAGAGCATGAGCAGGGGAGGGGCAGAGAGAGAGGGAGACACAGAATCCGAAGTAGTCTCCAGGCTCTGTGCTGACAGCTCAGAGCCCAAGGCAGGGCTTGAACTCACAAGCCATGAGATCATGACCTGAGCCAAAGTTGGACACTTAACCGACTGAGCCACCCAAGAGTCCCACAGTTGCTTTTTTAAATCACAAAAGGAATATGTGCTCATTGGAACAATAAAATACAGCAGAGCATAAAGTAAAAACTATAAGGCCTTCCAACACAGAGCATATATAGGGCTCCTTATAAACAAAAAATGAGGGTATATTATGCAGATTGTCTGAAATAATCTTCACTCCACATGTATACACATATCATGGGCACACACCTATGTTAGTGCTCGGAGATCTACCTTATTCTACTTGCTGGTTGTGTAGTGTTCCACTGGGTGGACTTATTAGTATGTATTTAATCATTTTCCTCTGGATGGACATTTAGGCTCTTTTCTTTTTTCCTAGCTCAAATAGCATTGCAGTGATCATTCTTTTGTACGTATCTTTGTGCATGTATGTGAGTGGTTCTGTAGTAAAAATCCTAGAAGAGGATTTTCTGGGTTGAATGGTGTGTGTTTTAAAAATATTAATAGATGTTATTCTTCAAAACGTTCCACAAAATATTTCACTCTCATCAGCACTGAATCATCCTCTTTGTTAATGAATCTATAACCATTTGTATTTCTTATTCTCTAAACCAGCACTGTCAAAAGAAATTTAAATGCAAGCCACGTACATAATTTTAAACATTTTAGTAGCCACATTACAAATAAGAGGAAATGGATGAAATCCATTTTAATAATATATATTATTTAACCCAATATATCCCATAGAGTACCATTTCAACATATAATCAATATAAACATTATTAAAGAGATATCGTACATTTTCAGCACTGTATTTTTCAAATCCATGTAGAGCAGACTTCAGTTTGGATCAGTTATGTGTGGTTAGTGGTAGCACATGGGCCAGCAAATTTCCAAACTGTCTTTAAGTTTTTTGCAACTTTTTCACTTTTTATTTAAAAAAAAAAATTTTTTTTTCAACGTTTATTTATTTTTGGGACAGAGAGAGACAGAGCATGAACGGGGGAGGGGCAGAGAGAGAGGGAGACACAGAATCGGAAACAGGCTCCAGGCTCTGAGCCATCAGCCCAGAGCCTGACGCGGGGCTCGAACTCACGGACCGCGAGATCGTGACCTGGCTGAAGTCGGACGCTTAACTGACTGCGCCACCCAGGCGCCCCAACTTTTTCACTTTTTAATTGGGCTGCTTTTCTTATTGATTTCTAAGAACTCATTGTGTATTTTAGGCCTTTGCTCATTATGTGTAGAGCAATTATTTTTTTCTCAACTTTTACTTTTGATCTTACTGACTGTTAGGCAATGTGGATAGATCGACTAGTGAATGATTTTAATTTGTATGTAGAGACATTTTTTCTTTTTAGCTTCTGGTTTTGTTTTCACACTCAAAAAGTGTCAAAACTGTGTCTACATTTTCAGGTTTTTTCTTTGAACTCTTTGCTTCTCCTAACTATGATTATTACTATTATTTTGAAGGTCACAACATTACCTTCATTACTGATTAAAGCCCGGTTGGAAGATGTGGCTTTTGGGCTGTTAGCCAAGAGAGCTTCTAATTCTGAAGCTCAGAATTAAACAGATTTCCCCATCAGTCTTGGGCAAAAATGCCCTGGATCGGGCTTCCCTAAACTTGAGTGAGCATCAGAATCACCAGGAGGGCTTGTTAAGACAAGGAGTGTTGGGCCTCAGCCCCAGAAGTTTTATTGAGTAGTTGTGAGGTGAAGCCCCAGAAAATGCATTTCCAACAAGTTCCCAAGTGATACAGATGCATTTGGTTTGGAGACCACACTTTGAGAGCCACTGGCTCATGTGCTAGAGGAACACAGGTGAAACGTGTGTTCTCTGGGGGGGGGGGGGGGGGGGGGGGGGGAGGGGGGTTGCTCCAAAGACAGAAAAGGGCAGAGCTGAGCTGAATAGTTTTAGTTTTCTTCCCAAGTTTCTGTTACCTGGATGGTATGAGTAAGGATGGAAAGATCCAGTCATTTCACAGAGGAAGGAAACTTTGGAAGTGGGGAGGAAAGTTCTTTAACTTTGCTAAACTTATCTGTGTGTCAACATCAGCAGTTCTGCAGGGTGGCTGCACATTTAGAACCAGCTGGAGAACTCCCAAAATACCATATCTGGCCCCACCCCTAGAGATTCTAATTCATGGTCTAGAGAGGGGCCCTGGTCAGTGACATTTAAAAAAGCTCCCCACAGTGTAATATGCAGCCAAAGCTGAGAACCACAGCTCTACAACCTGGCAACTCCAGGCATCACCTGGTGGCTTGTAAGAAATGCAGAATCTCGGGGTGCCTGGGTAGCTCAGTCAGTTGAGCGCCCCACTTCAGCTCAGGTCATGATCTCATGGGTCTGTGAGTTCGAGCCCCGCGTTGGGCTCTGTGCTGACAGCTCGGACCTGGAACCTGCTTCGGATCCTGTGTCTCCCTCTCTCTCTTCCCCTTCCCTGCTCATGCTTTCTCTCTCTCTCAAAAATTGAATAAACATAAAAAAAAAAAAAAAGAAATGCAGAATCTGTGGTCACATGTAGACCTACTGAAGCAGCCTCTGTATTCTGATCCACCCATCTATTCTGACTCTCCTCCTTTGAGGAGTTAGATGCTCCAACAACTTTGACATCTAGCTTTAAGGGCTTGCTGTGGGAGTGAAAGGTGTTGGCCGTCACCTCTTCGTGGATGGCTTACCCCCCTGGTACCAGAGTTTCATATGTACATACTCTCTTCCCCATGCACCCCCTTTTTTTATTATTGTGGTAAAATATACATAATATAAAATTTATCAGCTTAAATCATTTTTAAGTGTACAATTCAGTGTCATTAAGTACATTCACAACGGTGTATAACTACTAACACTATCCATTTCCAGAACTTTCCAAATTTTTTTTGTTTTAAGGAATGAGGTCAGAATCCACTTTTTTTAATTTAACATTACTAGCCATTTGTTCTAATACCATTTGTTGAATAGTCTGTATTTTCATCCATAATTTTAGGTGGCACTTTTGTCATATGTCACATTCCTATTTAGATTTGGATCTATTTCTGGATTTCCAACTTTTAACGACTATAGCTTTAGAATAAATTTTATAGGGGCACTAGGCTGGCTCAGTTGGCAGAGCATGTGACTCTTGATCTCAGGGTCTTGAGTTCAAGCCCCCACATTGGGTGTAAAGCTTCCTTAAAGAAAAAAAGCACAGGATAGAATAAGTTGTATTAGTTGAAATGTGTAAAGTCACCAATATTCAAGCACTTTTTTGAAATAAAAATGGCAATTTTAGAAGGTTTAGCCTAATATCTGATAGGGTCAGTTCTGCACACTCCCTTTTTTCTATTCCTATACTCCTTTTTAAAATACAATTTTTCTGGTTATTCTCACATTCCCCCCCCCCCCCCCGATAAATTTAGTGTCTCTTTGTCAGATTCCCCTTGTTATGGACTGAATTGTGTCCCCCCAGAATTCAGATGTTGAAGCCCCAACCCTTCACGTGGCTACATTTGGAGAGGAGGCCTTTAAGGATGTGATTAGGTTAAATGGGGTCAACAGAGAGGGGCTCTGATCCGATAGGATCGTGGGCTTCAAAGAAGACCTCTTTGAAACACTGGGGGTGCACGTGACAAGTGAACACACGTCAAGAAGGTGGCCGTCTGCAAGCCAGAGAGCGCAGCTTCACCAGAAACCATCCCTGCCGGCACCTTGATCTTGGACTTCCAGCCTCCAGACCTGTGAGAAGTAAATTTCTTTTGCCTAAGCCGCCCTGTCTGTGGTACTTTGTTACAGCAGCCTGAGCAGACTAGGACACCCTCCTCCCAACGTTTTTATTATTTTTATTGGGGTCATATGAATGTCTAGATCAATTTAGGGAGAATTTAGGTAATGAAAATATTTTGTTTCCCATACATAAAGACACAGTTTTCCACTTAATCAAGCTTTCTTTCATGTTATTCATTAGAATTTTAAAACTTTGTATATTGAGGGCATAGATATTTGTTCTAACTTGTTTTTAGGTTTTCTTTTTTGGGGGCATATGTTATTGCTGATATTTTAAATGGATTTTACTTCCTACTATGTTTTACGTATTTCTAAAAATTACGTTTCAATATTTATTTAGTTTTTAAGTATTTATTTTATTATTTATTTATTTAAAATGTTTATTTATTTATTTTGAGAGAGAGAGAGAGAGAGAGAGAGAGCAAGCACGAGCAGGGGAAGGGCAGAGAGAAAGAGAGAGGAGAGAGAGAGAGAATCCTAAGCAGACTCCTTGCTGTCACGCAGAGCCTCACTTGGGGCTTGATCTCACGAACTATGACATCATGACCTGACCCAAAATCAAGAGTTGGATGCTTAATGAACTGAGCTATCCATATGCTCCTAAATATTTATTAAAGATACATCTATCTATCTATCTATCTATCTATCTATCTATCTATCTTCTTTGTTAGGAAGCCCAGCAGCTGTGTACCTCGTGGCTGCTTCCTGGAGTCAACCTTTGGTACCTCTTTGAGCTGGTTGTTTCATATTTACCTCTGTATTTCTACAAAGCACACTGTATTGCTAGTTCTTGTCTTTTCAGTTTTAGGTAGTTCTCCATTGACTTCTTGATGTGGAGGCTGAGATTCTAGCCCTCTTTCTACTTCCCCAACTTGGATGAACCCACACATCTCTTCACATCTCCAAATACAGTCCCAGCCTATTATTTTTGGATCAGTATTCAGTGTATATATCATTTTGATCATGTAAACACTTTGCAACTGAGTCATTTCATAAATTAAGTGAATTAATTTTACTGCTTACACTGTTTTTGATCCTGTAGTTGATAACTACCTTATCTTTTGTTTAGTTTTTCTCTGTAGTAGTTACTAATGCAACCCCACGTTTTACTTTAGAAGTATGTATCTCCTTTCAATATGCTCATACAAATTACTATTTTACAGAGTAGGTTTTCTCAAGGATATTGTTTCTGGAAATTTCTGACCTGTTCCAATCTAGAGAGGCTGCCTTCTCAGCTTGCTGACCCTACATCCTGGGGATTCCCATCACCTTCTTCTTGCTTTGGGTCTCCTGGATCCCTCCTCTTCCTCTCTTTTGGCTTACTGCCTTGTTTGGTAAAGCCCATCCTCTTGGAGCTTCCTGAAAAAGGTTGTGTGGAAGAAACAATGGAAAGTGTTGAAGAGGGACAGTGCAAGGTAAGGAAAAACATGCGTGTAAAATAATAATAATATATGCCAAAAAAAGAAGAGAAGTGTGGGCGCTGTGCCCCTCTCTTTCCAGTGGTGTGGACTTGGATATGTTCCTTGACATCGCCATGTCTCTTTCTTTGTCTATAAAATGGGAATTATAATACTAACTACCTCGGGGCGCCTGGGTGGCTCAGTTGGTTGAGCGTCTGACTTTAGGCTCAAGTCATGATCTCACGGTTTGTGGGTTTGAACTCCATGATGGACTCTGTGCTGACAGTTCAGAGCCTAGAGCCTGCTTTGGATTCTGTATCTCTCTCCCTTTCTCTGTCCCTCATGCTCTGTCTCTGTCTCTCTCTCTCAAAAATAAGTAAACATTTAAAAAATTAAAAAAAAACTACCTCATAGTTAGTATAGTTTATGGCACATAATATGTGCTATATGCGCATTGACCATTATTCTCAACCTCGGCTCTGTGTTCATAACACAGAATAGGGCACAAACAAGCTTATTGCACACTGGCTTCATTGCAGGGTGACCTGGCTGGTCCATTTTGATGACATTTTTTTTGGTGCTGGTCAAATTGTCCAGAGAGGGCACTATGATCTCCTGCATGGTGGCAGAAAGCCTGGCTGGCAGAAATTTTGGGCCTGAGATGGGGAAGAAGTCTGGACAGAGGGAAGATCTTAGCATTCAGTAAACAAACTTTCACTTAATCTCCTTGTTTTTGGTATGTTACTGTCACCCTAACCCCACGAACTGTCTCCTGGCCCAGACACCTTCTTTCCTCCATTATCTTATCTCGATGTCATAAGGCAGAGAGGAGTGGTATAGAAAAGGGAGCTAGCATCTCCTGAGAGCCCACAGTATACCAGATGATAGAAGTTAAAATGGCTATTTTATTTAATTTTTGAATCTTAATTTCACCAACTATAAAAATGGGGACAAAGTACCGATCTTACAGAGTAACTATGAAAATGAATTTTAAAAATGTATAAGTATCTTGGATAATATTTGGCACCGTCTGTATTTAATCAATTGTATCTGCTATTATTATCTTCATAAAAATCCTACACTGTAGCTAATATTATTATTCCTATTTTACTGATAGATAACATGCTGTTTGCATAAGACAACTGATGGAGCCGGTATCAGACCTACAGTGGACAACAAACCCATCCTTACGTGATGAACTTACTTGTTCGTCAGGGATTTATGAAGTCCTCTCACATTCTGGGCCTTGGGAATAGAGGTTTCTGCCCTCATGGGGGCAAGATTACAAGTAATCTTGTAAATGCAATAAAGTATCATAGGAACGTTGATAGAAATGTGTGTAGAAGGGACTGATTTTACATGGTTTTGGGGGGTGTGTCACTTACGGTTTGCTTGGGCTAAATCTTGAGACCTGTTAGTGTATGCCCACTGGAAAAGATTGGGGGAAATACATTCTGAGCAGAGGACTAGCATGGATAAAGGCCACGAAGCATAAAATTGCCAGATCATCAGTATCTATGGAATGTAAAATACCAGTGGGGCATGAGAAAATTGTCTGGACTGGGAGGTTCTTGATGCCAAGAAAGGAGTTGGAATTTTATCTTGTGGGCTATGGGAACTGTTGAAGGATTTTAAACTGGAAAGTACGTAAGCCAGTTTTGCAGCAATATTTTAAGCCAAAATAATGTCACGCGTTCCTCTGGTAACAAATCAAAAAGTACGTATTTCGGAATGAAGGATTCAGTTGCCTAGTACAGGTAGTGGTAGTTTTTCTTAGTGTTGTCTATGCAGGTGGGACTCTTTCCTGATGAGGACAGTTTGGGTGTATGCTCTCCCTGTTGGGGATTGCCAAGGAACAAGTGTCCCTTCAGAACAGAATGCCAGAACCTAGGTGCAGATTCCCGAAATTCCTGAATGAGGAGAGGCTGAATCTCCTGCCTCAACCCCACTGCAATGGTCCCAAATTCAACTTCTTTTAATAAATATTTTGGTCAACTCTTACGCAAAGATCCAAAGTCCAAAGCTTCTCTGAAGGGTTGTATAACGGGGTGTGTCTTTCTTCATCCCGACTTCTCTGTTTACCTGCTCTCATTCACTTCTTAAACTCTTTAAAAATTGCTGAAATGTCTTTTTCACTAATGGCCTTTCTCTTCATTAGTATAGATTCATACTGTTTTCATATTCATTATACTGTAATACGCATTTAAGTTTCACCTTCTTGAACTTAAAGTCTGGTTTTCCTTTTTTAAAAGGTTCGTTTTGTCTAACGTGGAGAGAATTGTAAGAGTGTGGCCTGGAGGTAAGGAGACCTTTCCAGAGAGTGTTGATTGTGTGCTCCAGGTGAAACAGCGGGGCCCTGCGTCAAGGGGAACAGTGTGGTGGGGAAAGAAGGGAAGGACGCCACGATGTCAATGAGCTGCTCTTAACAGATTTGGCAGGGGAGTCAAGGGAGAGGGAGGAGTGTAAGGTAACTGCCAGATTTTGGACATGGCTGACTGGGTTTGTGGCAAAACAGGAGGAGAAATGAATTTGGAGCAGAATATAAGGAGATAAAT